>NC_061863.1:44821084-45157349 GCF_907164915.1 Impatiens glandulifera | reverse complement strand
TAAAATTTATAATAAGTGTAAATTTTTTATAATATAAAATCTTAAATAACTTTTAATACAATATTTATAATATATTATTTTAAGCTTTTTAATAAATTATATATATTATTCAAGAAAATTAAAATGTTTGGAAGTTAATAAGTGAATTTAAAAAATTAACCGAATTCAAAAAGTCTTCCCATGTTTAAATTTTAAGTTGATATAATAAGTTTAATATTACAACTGTGCAAGTTATAAAAAATGATAATGGTCAACTATAATTATAAAATTATATATAACAAGATTAAAAAAATTCTAACTTAATTGTATTTAAAATTGAGACGTGATAAAAAAAATCTTTTGTCAGTTTTTTAAATTATCATACTAACCTCTAACCATTTTAAAATTTATAAAATAATATATATAATTTTTGTAAAAGTTTAAATAGATTAAAGAATTATTTTAAAATTGTATATTATAAAAAAATATATAATTATTATATATTTTAAATAATAATTATTTTTATTAGTGATACAGATTACATACCAAGATATTTTTAAATCAGGAATAAATTTAAAAAAATGTCCAACCTCAATAATATAGCATTATTCCTCATTCTTCTTCTTTATTAAAATACTTTAAAAAGAAGCATGTCTAATTTGTATTCATTTTCTCAATATATTTTTATATGTTACTAAATAAATTAAGTTTATTTTATAATATAAAATTTATTTAATTAAAATAAGATTTCGAAATATTAAATACTATAAAAATATAAAATATAAAATAAGAAGAGACTCTTAAAAAGTCAGGGACATTTAAAATATTTATTTTTTTAGGTATAAATGCCGTAGTATAATGTTTAAAGATAAAAACAACTTTTTTTTTGTTTGGTTATAAATTAAATTCTAAAAACAAAATTATTTTTTTAAACTAGAACTCAGCAACAAAACTAATTACATTTTATTTTGAATATGCAAGTAATCATTATTTTAAATGAGATCGAACATTAATTTATATTTAATTTATTAGGAATTACATTTCTAACATTAACTTTAAGACTATTTAAATGACGTATTAACTATAAAAGACAACCTCTCTGCGACCATCTAAGACAACTTCATATCAAATTGCCTCCTCACTACCTTCAACTACAACTTAAGGTTGGGACCTCTATGTGGCCATCAACGACCACTTCCACATTTTCGTGACACTCGACTACATATTATTGTCGATTGTGATTTTGATTGCGATGTATTGCGATTTCTCTACGATAGAACTATTGAATTTCATCTTCAAATTTATGTACAATATTGTTAAGTATACTAAAGGGTACCCATCAAATGTATTCAAAGCAACACCAAATTAAATATGTTAAACAAATAGAATCTATTTAAAGAGATTCAAAAGAAACAAATAATATATCTGTCATTTTGGGTTAATTATTTAACAATTTCACATACTAAAAAACAAAAGAATAAGAAATATTATGTCTATTTTTTCCCACCAATTTTTAACATTAAGTGATCAAATGCGCTCAATCGGTTCAACCATATCCATTTGGACAGTGAAATATTGGTGAAAGATAAAGAACACGATAAGATTGGAAAGGTAGAGAAATACTAAAGTCTATGAAAGAAGTGAACAATAAACTTTGAAGATGAAATATTAAAGTCCAAAGGTAGAGAAACGCAACCGGTCACGGTCTATAGTCAATCGTTGTTAGGAGGAGGTATGGTCGATTCTATAATCAAGGTTTGTCGGGCCAGCCAGAGAGTTAGTCTGGTTGGAAGTGGTCGTCTATAGTCGTAAAGTGGTCCCAACTAATAGGAGGTTCGTGTTGAGGCACTCCAATACAGGGCGAATTCATGAATTTATTTTTTTGTATTACACTAATACGGGTAATAAGTAAACATATTAATCAAAACATTCCACGAATATCCTTACTAAAATAAAATAAATATACAAAATTTCATAAAATATAAGAATATTCAATTTAAAAAAACAAATTTATAAATTTAAAACTATATATATAGTTGAAAAAAAATTATGTTAAAACTTAAGTTTAAGTTTTAAATAAAAAAATACTAATTATATAAATAAAGAAAATATGAAAGACTAATTTAGATAGATTTCAACCTAATTTTTGTGAGAATATAAAAAAAGAAAACAAAACATGAAAATAAGAAAAAAATTTACAAAATCATGACAAAAACCGATTATCAAGTGAATAAACACTCGAGAAGACGATTATAGAATATTAATGCATATAAATCTAATTTTGTGAGAATATAAGAAAAAGAAAACAAAACATAAAAATAAGAAGAAAAAAAATGCAAAATTATGGCAAAAATCGATTATCAAGTGAATACACATTCTCGACGATTATAAAATATTAATGCCTATAAATCGTTTTGGAATAATAAATAATATATCAATATATTTATTTAAATACCGAACCAAACAAATATAACTGTTTTAACTTATTTTTAAATATTAATTTATATTTTCTTTTTATAAAATTTTAAAATAATTTAAAATTAAGAAATATAAAATAATATTTTGTCCTTATATTTATATAAATTATTATTTTAATCTTTATCTAAGTAATTTATATTATTAATTATATTAAAATTAATAAAAAATTAAATCATTTTAAAATAAATAATATTATTATATAATTTATATTATTTGATGTATAATTCTTTATACTTCAACTTATATAAATAAATTTTAATTATTAATTAAAATTTATGTATTATTATAAATATTTGTATATTAGAAAATATTATTTATATAAAATAAAATATTAATAATAATTACTTAATAAAATTATATTTAAAATTAAAATAGTATAATTATAAATTAGTTTACAAATAAATTATACAAAGAAAAAGTTCATCGTCCTATCGTCATCATCCAATTGCACTTTCGAGTAAAAGTAAGTCTCTTTATTCGCCTTACTTATAAAATATTGAATAAGTGCAGTAGCATCTCTATTCTCAACTTTCGTATGTCTTCTCAACCGATTCAAATGATCATATGCATCCTTTCTAACAAAATCTAAATTTTCTGGCCCACATGCTTCATTTTCCATAAAAGAAACATCATTAGAGATAGATATTCCAGCATTTACCATAGCTTATAGAGTGACTTTTTTGCATATGATATATTGCGTGCTGATCTCAACAAATGAGTTTGATCAGGTGCAAACATCTCATGGTTATGTTCCATAACAAATCTACTCACCTTCCATTCACCCTCTTTCTCCCTTGTAATTTTCAATTTGGCTTTGCAATTAGTTCTAGTGATCAGTTTTTGATAAACTAGAATTTTATTACTAGACCTTTTTTCGTCTTTCAAACCTGAACAATTAAATTCCTTTGATTGAAGCTCGTTAGTATGAGGAAAACATCTTTGATCACCCTTTCTCACACTAAATCCGTTGGCATGTGCATATTGACAATATAATAAATAAACATCTTCAAGATTACTCACAATCGTACCCACTAATAGTTTACTCTCCAAAACATCAACAACGGAGTTCTCAGTTTGTTCTTCAATATTTTCTGGCATGGATAAATTTGAGGCTTCTTGACTATAGTGTCTCTCCAACTTTTCAAGTGACACTAAGTTATCTTCCATTTTAAATCAAGAAATCAATTGATTTTCTGAAATCATAAAAATTTTTAAAACATAAATACTTAAAATGAAAAAATTCAATCACATATAAACAAGCTGTAAATTAAATCTAATTCAATTTTTTTACAAATCAGATATGAAATTCCCTAAAAACTTCATCACAAGGAGATAAAACTCATTCATTAAGACATTCAAGGATAAACAGGGATAAATATACTTTTCACTTTTGTTGAGATCCTATCTATATCTATATTCCTTCAACGAAAATGCCCACTTAAAGTAGAAATTCCTAAAACAGACAATAACATTAAAATTGTTTGAGATTATGAAACTAGTTAATTAAAAAATAGTATTAAGAGATGATACGTACCTATGAGCTCTATATTGATCATCATCCAGCGGTGTTTCGAAGACGATCGGTAACGGACGACGATTCTATTGCAGCAACGAAGAATCCTGAATCCCGCTTCTGGTGCAGCGACTGACGAGAGACATGTTAACTTATAACGAAGTCGATTCTAGAGTAGCGGCGGACGGGAGCAGCAGCATAGGCGGGGTTAGCTGAAGAAGAAGCAACAACATAGGTGGGGTTAGCTGAAGAAGAAGCAGCAGCATAGGGTAAAAAGTTAATATTTACTTTTACCTCATGTGGTTTAACTAAGAAGAAGACAAACTGTAGTAAAGTTAATATTTACCTTTACCTGAGGTTTAAATGAGTAAAAGATAAACTATAGTTACTTTTTGTTTTGGTTAAAGGTTAAACATAATGTTACACGTGTCAAGTAATGAATGGAATAGGGGCACTGCCCAGAGGGGTAGCGTCGAACTCTTCAGCTACAAAGCCAAGTTGAAAAGGCCCTACTTGTTTTATATATATATATTTATGTGTCACAGTGTCACACATTTTAATAATCTTTTATTTTTTGATTTTTTATTATAAAAATAATTAGACATATTTTTATTTTTAATAGGCAGCGGGCCTATTAAAATACTCATACCTTCTTATCAAACATTACTTAAAGGAAATTTGATCCTAAAAAGACCTTAAATGAGTCGGTGACCAGCACATAATTTTATTTGCGTTGGTAATTACTTTATATTTTTTTGACGAAAATACTTCTATCGCGTAACGCGTTGGGCCTTCTCGTCACGCGATGAAAAAAAAGTGTGAAAAATCCAGAATATTCTTATGATTTAATACAACTTCGGCTTAATTTTTTTCATTTCTCTTCTCCTCCTTCTCTCTCTTTCCGCTCTTCTCCTCCTTATTTTTAAACGTCGACGATTTTCGACGGACACCACCATGAGCACGACGAGCACAAGTACAGTGACAACTGATACTCTCGATTTGTTTGTTGTTTTTATTGTTTATTTAAATGAATGCAAATGAGTTCATCTTGTCAATGATGATGCTCTGATGTCGCGGTGGGGGGACTAAAAATGTTGGCAGGTTTGGAATAATGTTCAGGGGACTATATTCTACATCATAAGTAAGCTTTCTCTTCAGGTTGACTTCTTTGAGAGTAGTTTCAGCTTTTCTCTTCCTGGTGGCAGATTTGAGAGTAGGTTCTTCATCTTTATCTTCATCTTCACCTTTGAATCTTTTTCCATCTGTAAATCTCTCAAATAAATCATCAGTTGACTTGTCTATTTGTTCAAAGTCCACCCCACTGTATAACCTTTTCTCCATGGAGGATCTCAGTCAGATCCGTGGTCTGAAGGACATACTTTATCTCCTGTAAGGTGTTCTTTCTATTGGAATGATAGACTAACAACCTTGGGAGTAGAGGCTCATTAAGCTCTTTCCTATTGGAGAATTTAGGGACAAAGCTTTTGATGACCTCATATGTTCACACTTGAAATGCTAGTGCGAACCTATAAACATTATAATCAAAATGATTAATACTCGATTTCTCCTCCTTCTTGTTCTTGTTCAGACCCTTCAGAGTGACTTTAAAGGAGACCTTCCCCTATGGAAATCGGAGGAAAGTTTCCACGTCTTCCACCATGTGGAGGATTTTGACAAATACAATCCTCCTTGGGTCAAATGCAAATAGATACTGGCAAATCAGGCATACCAACTCCATCTTCCATGCATCTTCCTTGTCAGTGCATGACATAAAACAAGACTCCAACTCGTTCATTTGTACATTTATTTTCCCTATAAAATATTTCATCAAGAGAGGTGGACAACCTCAACATTCATCTTCTTCTTCGTTCATAGGAAATCTGTCGAAGTTAAAGCCTGTAACTGAGACATACTCCTTCATACCAAATACAAACTCTTGCCCATTGACCATGAATGTAATCTTCTTCGAGTTTGAGCTTACCCTCCTAAGAAGTATATGATGGACTATTGTTCCTAAGAACTGCAAGTCTGGGGCTGTGAATAAATATTTGAATTGGGTATTCAAAACCCTCTCCAAAAGATCCATTGTATCAAACTTGTTAACTATCTTCTTGAGGCAAATGGCGCTTTTCCAAGAAATCCTACTAGGAAACTCAGTAACGGTAGTTTCTGCCATCCACAAAAGGAACAACAACAAAAATGTAAGAACAAATACAAATATCATCGTGAAACCCTATACATAAACCCTAAGCCCATAGCGAGAGGCCCATCGTGAAACCATAAGCATAAACCCTAAACCCATAGCAAGAAGAGAAGACCCATCGCGAAACCATAAACATACAACCTTAACATAAACCATAAACGGTTTAAACCAAAAACTAAACTAACCTGATTAAT
Organism: Impatiens glandulifera; assembly: GCF_907164915.1. NCBI lineage: Eukaryota > Viridiplantae > Streptophyta > Magnoliopsida > Ericales > Balsaminaceae > Impatiens > Impatiens glandulifera. Next base: position 45,150,982 of record NC_061863.1, on the reverse strand, counting down.
GATGACGATGAAGAAGATGAGAATGAAGAATCGTCGAGGCAGGGAATAGTGAAGTTAAGTAGAGGCTAGAGAAAGACGAGTCTTCGCGACAGAGTGAAGAAATGAAATGTTCATCGCGTCATTATTATAAATAAAGTATAGTGTGTGCAGAAATATGTGCCTCTTCGACTTCCCATCGCGAAGACTCTTCGACTTCCCTTCGCACGCCTCTTCGACTTCCCACCGCGAAGACTTCCCATCGCGAAGACTCTTCGACTTCCCATCGCGCGCCTCTTCGACTTCCCATCACGAAATACAAAATTTTAAAATTATTTATAGGTAATCTCTCTCGTTTGACAAGTTATCAACAATAAAGTCATGAGTTTGAAGAGAATCTGTGTTAGCAAAATAAATCTTATTAATCTTAGATGGAAACATTTAGATTCTTTAGAAAAGGTCTTTGAAGAAGCGATCATTGAGCTTCATGTAAAAGAAGATGGTTTGAAATCGATTCGTAAGTCCATTGAAGAAAAATAAAGAAGAAGTTGAGTTGTTAAATAAAAGGAGGACAATCCACTTTATTTTCAACCACAACATAATTGAAGTGGAATGTCATCATTTTGTTAACAACTCAAATTCTTCTTTACTTTTTTTCAATGGACTTACGAATCGATTTTAAACCGTCTTCTTTTATCTGAAACTCAATGATCGTTTCTTCAAAGGTCTTTTCTGAAAAAAAATAAATGTTCTTTAAGATCCCTTCATGTAAGATTATTAAGGTTTATTTTGCAAACACGGATTCTCTTCAAACCCATGAGTGATGTTGATACCTTCCCAAATTAAGTCATGATTAACTATAAAAAATAAGAAATCTTGGCCCATCGCGAGATGTGAAGTCCCATCGCGATTATTAAGGTTTATTTTGCTAACACATATTCTCTTTAAACCCATGAGTGATGTTGATACATTCCCAAATGAAGTCATGATTAACTATAAAAAATAAGAAATCTTGGCTCATCACAAGACGTGAAGTTCCATCGTGAGACGTGAAGTTCCATCGCGGACATGAATCTTTCCTGAAACGGAACCGATTTAGAGCATCTTCAAATCTTGGCCCTGAAACGGAACCGTCTCGCGAAGTCCCATCGGAACCGATTCCAATCGCGAGAAGACCCATCAAGAGAGGGGATGACCTTTCGCGGGAAGCCCCATCGTGAACATGAATCTTCCCTGAAATGGAACCGATTTAGAGCATCATATGCAAATATCATCATAAAAAAGATGAACAATCCATATGAACAAGATGAACAATAAGAACAAACTCATGGTTTAGGGTTTGAAAATGAACATAATAGAAATAAGAACATAAAATGATCCGTATGATGAACAATAAGATGAACACATGATATTAGAACGGGTTTTGGTCGTCGATTTGTATGATGTGTTGTAATCGTTTAGGGTTCCGTCGCCGTCTAAGAAAGAACACGGAGTAGAGAGAAAATAAAGAGAAAGGAAAATAACGAAATGAAAAAAATTTGAGTATTTATATAAAGAACATTTTCCCTTCGCATGACGATCCAATCCATCGTGTAACGCGATTAGGGGTGTTCATCGGTTCGGTTTTTGGGTTCTTCGAATTTTCGGTTCGGGTTCTTCGAATTTTTATTTTTTTAAAACAAATTCGAAAACCGAACCGATTTGAATCAATTCGAATTCGGTTTATTCGAATTCGGTGAATTCGAATTCGGTTCGAATTCGGTCGGATATTCGGTTTAGACCAAATAAAGAACATCCCATACTTATATTTTTTTTTAAAAGAGTTAACAAAATAAATAAGTTGTTAAAGAGATCTTATCTACTTAAATTATAAAAAATATAAATCATGCAAACTTAGCTTAGTGATTAAAGCCAATATATATTCGACAATTGAACGACGAAAGTAAAACAGTGTCGAGGACAACAATATATGGAGGTTGAGAGGTGTGGACAGCTAGAGAAAGGGGAAAATGAATGAGGAATTATGAATTTAATTTAGATATTTAGTAAGAGGCCATGATAATTTAATATATAATATGTAATAAGTTATATAATAAAAATAAATAATAATAATGAATAATAAAAATGAATTCGGTTTTCGGTTTGGTTTTCGAGTTGAAACCTAAACTCGAAAACCAAACCGAAAACCGTATTTGAATTCGAATCGGTTTAAAATTCGATTCGAAAACCGAAAATATAATTCGAATTCGGTTTATTCGAATTCGGTGAATTCGAATTCGGTTTATTCGAATTCGGTGAATTCGAATTCGGTCGGATATTCGGTTCAGACCAAATATTGAACACCCCTAAACGCGATGAAGGTATTTTCGTCAAAAAAATATAAAGTGGTTACCAGCTCATTTAAGGCCTTTTTTAGGGTCATTTGGTCAAATTTCCCCATTACAATAATTAATTAAAATAAAAGAAATTATTTCTCATTAATTAATCAAAATATTATTTATTTATTTTTAAAAATGATCAAGGCATTATATTATGAAATATATAGTTGTTTAAGTAAAACGATAAAAATATTATATTTGTGAAGTAAATTACACAAATAATAAAAAAATAACGTGTGCGAAGATTTTCAAAACGACAATGAACTCTCCGATTGAATTTGTCGGCTTCTACATCAAACCTCATATAATGTTAGGATAATAACATTGTGAAGGTTTCGTAACGATCGTTTGAGATTGTTGAAGGTTCTACGATCTCTCTCTAACCAAATTACCCACCATAAAATAATGGGAATATAACCCCATTGTTTTAGGCCCACAAATCTAAGTTGTCTCAATCCACGTTTCCCCAACACACCAATAATTTTTGGCATAACCCAATGAATACCAATAATACTCTAAAATAAACTACAAATACTAACGACACCCTTAAAATGTAAAAGGAGATGAGAGTTCGTCTCCACATCCTTAAGACATAGACGACATCGACTAACTAAGATAATATCACATACATCTATCATAAATAGAGCGGCCAGACAAACCAATCCATGGAGGAGTGGGCCTACCCACCAAAACTCATCATTTAACGGGTCGACGACGGGTCGGCCCACCATCCCGGCGGGCTGAAAATCTCCAACCCAAGGTGGATTGCGGGTTAGGCGGACCAATCCGTAGGTTGTCTCACTACAAATAAAAATAAATAAAAATCATTAATAGTTCTAGAAAATAAAAGTTCAAGAACATGATCAAATAGTCATAATATACACCAAACAAGAGTCTTGTCTATTACACATTAATTGACCAAATAGTTCAACAAAGTAACTAAAATTTGAAAAATTCATAAAATAGAAATTTCAGTAAAGTCAACATTCTTTGAATATCATCAATCCAGATATAATCCATGTCAAATCCTTCTCCTTCATCGCCTTTCTCTTCAATGTCTGCATCAACATCCTCTAGAACATATGAATCCACGAACCCTTGAAGGCGAGAACGAAGAGAAGAAATGCGGAACAAATAAGTAACTGACGGTCAATGGACGAAGTATTGAGTATTAATTGCTGTAGTCTAGAACCAAATTTGAATCCACGAACCCTTGAAGGCGAGAACGAAGAGAAGAAATGCATAATAAATAAGTAGCCGACGCCGACCGATGAACGAAGTATTGAGTATTGACTACTGTAGTATTTCCTAGGAGAGAAAAAACTAGGGTTATGCGACATATGCCTAGGATTTAAGGCTATAAATCAGATTAGATTTTTTTTGTCAACCCGCGGGCCAACCCAAACTCGACCCGCCTAGGCCCGCGACCCGAGCGGGCTGGCCCGTGTAGGCCCACTTCTAAATGAGTTTCTAATATTTTAATCCAATCCATCTAAATTATTTGGCGGGGCGGGCCAACCCAACGGGCCTAACCCAAATTGACGACTCTAATCATAAATTAAAATACTAATGTGGATCGCACTCCACCAAAAAAAATATCTGAGTTAGAATCTTAAACTTTTATAATTTCTCTTAGTACAACTTAGTTGAAATGATTCTATAAAATAAATAATAACTATATCCCACATCAAACTTTTATAAATTTTTCAATCATATCGTAATCTGGTTTAACGAAAACACCCTTTTGTTGGCCAATAATAATAGTAATATATTTTGAGGTATTTTTAATTACAAACAAATAGCTAGATGAACTTTGAATGATAAAATATATATTTTTTTTATAAAATTTAAATGCAAAAAACATTATAATAAATTAAAACCTAAATAACATGACTTATTTTTCAAAAAAACCCTATTTAAATGGGCGGTTGTAATAGTACCCATAAAAAGTATTATTATTTACGATAATGACAGAATTAACCCTAGGGTTTACAGATTCGACTGCATCGTGCTGCCAGCCGTGTTGAATCTCGTTTTACAACAGCTTCCTTCGTCAATGAATAAATATCCCTTTCTCTCTCCGTCGTCTTAGATCAAAGCAGGTATTTTTCTAGGGTTTTCCTGCTTCTAATCGCTTCCTCGACCATGAACGGAGGTGCCATAGAAGCAGCCGGCAACGGCGATACTACTTTGTCTACATCATCTTCCTTGTCGCTAATAAAGCGTTTAGCTTCCTGTGACAAGGTCGTCAGGGATCGAGCTTTGAAGCGTGTTCTAAGAGCCTGGCTTCCTTCTCAGCAACCCGAACAGGTCACCGACGACGAGTTGAAGAAGCTATGGAAGGGACTGTTTTACTGCGTTTGGCACGCCGATAAAGCTGTAGTTCAACTGGAACTTATCAACCGTCTCTCCGCTCTCATCGTATCTCTTCCTATCGATTTATCTATTCGATACTTCTCTACCTTTCTAATAACCATGCGCCGTGAATGGAGTGGAATTGATCATCTCAGGTTAGACAAATTTTACCTATTGATTCGCCGGTTCATAAACGCTTCTTTTCGTCTTCTTAAAGGGAACTCCTGGGATTTGGAGCTCTCTCGTCGATTGGTGTGTGTGCTTGAACAGGATGCTTTATGTGCTCAAGATAATCTTATTGGAAGTGGTGTTAATTACCACATTGCATCGGTTTTCCTTGATGAACTCAAACAATTCCTTCCACTTAGTCTCGAAACTCTTGATGTTATCTTCAAGCCTTTTCTTAAGGCGATGACTGAGAGCCATGATAAGTTGCTGGTTACTAAAGTTGGTTCTAATATGTTTGATGTTTTATTGAAAATGGGTATAGACCTATTGGTGCGTGAGAAATTGGTTGGTGGTGAAACATCATCAGACTCTAAAGGTGATGTTTTTCTTCTTGGAACAATAGCTCTTAAGATGAACTTTTCAGCTAAGTTCTATGAATCTGGTTCATCCCCAGAATGCTTTCAAGGAAACAGAAAGACATTGTTTGGTTTGCACGAAGGTTTCCTGAAACTGGAGAAGGATATGGCATCATGCGGGATTGAAATCTCAATTCCTGTTGTTGTTGCTGATGATGAAGATATGGAGCCAGTGGAAGAAGCAAGTGAAGGCGGTCACATTGTTCCCATCACTAAATGTTCGAAGAATAAAAGGAAAGCCAAGAAAGCTTTTGAGACTGACAACAATAAAGCACAGGATGGAGATGAGAACACTGACAACACTGAGAACAAGAAGGATAAGAAAAAGAAGAAGAAGAAGAAAAGAAAGAGTGAAATTTCTGGGACTGAAGATGGTGATCTGAGTTCTGTGGTTGCTAATGGTGACAACAGTTCTGTTAACATAACTTCAAAAGATGATGGTAACTTAATTTTAAATGATGCGTTCATTTCTAACCTTCAAGTTCAATTTGCGAAGGTGGCTGCTGAAGTTGACCTAGAGAAGAATGGTAGTTCACAGGAAGCTCGTAAGATCACAGTGGTCGACGGCCCTGGATCCACTAAGCGAAAGAGAACAAAAAACAAGGATGTGCAGGATTCTCAAGTTGGTGATTTGAAGGAAGTCAATAATGTTGCTGATACTGGAAGTATTTCGAAGAGTGCAAAAAAAGTGAGGTTCGCAATGAAAAATAACTTAGTGTGGAAGCCTCATAGTCCTTTGCCTCCTCAAAATTTAAGGATCCCACCATCCCTTACTCCAAGAGGTAGTGCACTTAAAAAGGGAGTCCGTCCTGGTCCTATAGTGGAAATGCCTCCTGAGGTGAAGAAACCTAAGATGAAGAAACATGGGAAGAAGAGAGTTAAAGCGATAGCTGCTGCAATCAAACGCTTGCAGAGATTATAATCTCTTGAGGTTTTGCATCCATCTCTTGATCTTGTGAATTTGAAATACTATTGATATTTTGCTTGCTTTGATTGATTGATCGATTCTAAGAGATTGATCCAGAATAGCGATTATTAATGTCTAGAACCAGAAAAATAGGTTTTGATACTTTATCCTAACCGGTGACAGGTTCTTCCAACCAAAAGAAAGAGGAGGGGTCAAGATATGGAAGATGAGCAGGTGGAATTTATTGAGTCCCAACAATGTAACAAAAAGTTAAGCAGGTTGTGTTTTTTTTTCTTTCAGAATTGTGATTGAGTTTCTTTTATTATTATTTAGGAAAAATGTTTGACATCTATAAAAAGAATATTCCTTATTGAGATTGTTATACTGGTCCATTTCTTCTTCAGTTGATCTCCATTTTCCTTGATTTTGTGTCTCTGTTATTATTTTTTCTTGTAGTTTTAGTTTCCTTTATATACACTTGATCTTATAGGGAATTTGGCTTGAAAAGGCTATATAATTCTTACATATTTGTTCTCAGCTTGTGGACAAATATGTAAAGTTATTGTGTTGGCATTTTAATCATAATGATATAGAACCATTTATTGTCTTTGGATGAGAGGTAGAGTCTTGGCTAGATTTCTTGTATGAGAGGTAGAGTCTTGGCTAGTTTTCTTGTTCCTTGTTTGCCCTTTATCTGGAACTTCAACTCAATGCTAAACGGCCAGCTTTCCACCACCTTAATCCACAGCCTGACCCGTGTCAAAACCTAGTCGTTAATTCTCCAACCCACTATCAAACTCATGTTTCACCTCAAACATCTCCTCTAGCAGCCCTACCCCAATATTGAAACCCTCATAAAACCTCACATATTCAACCTAACCTACCCCCATATTGAAGCCCTCATAAAATCTCCCTTATTTGGAGGTTCTCAATAACTCTCCACGACATTAGTGTCACTCTATTAGATTTGGTGACAAAATTCTTGAACTGAAAGAAAGCGAAACACAAAGATAGTTATCATATGCACCGAGAAGGGTTCGCGTCGTCCTCGAAGTATCCATTTAATCCTTACGGATGTGGGATTATTGATGAAATGGTCTAAAATGCCACAATTCCGCTTTTACAAAATGTGGAGAATCATGGACATAAAAGACGCGTAGTGTGGGTCGTAATGGAGATAATATATTTTGGATCATCATTCCTCTCGACGTAGGTGATTCATTGCACATCACAGTTAGTTATAGAAGGAATAAATATTATGTTATCAGGCACAATGATATTGTTTCAGAGACGTAACATTAACCCATGGCAGATGATCTTCAATCTTGGGATAGGGATGTTTTCTGATTGAACGCTCTGTCGTGATTAGGAATCTCGGTGGCTTATTCCATTTATTCACGTTTGTTAACAATAGAGACAAATTAAGGTGACTGAAATGATTTGATAATTTTACAGATACAAAGTTAAATTTCAAAATTGGAACAAATTCACGGGTTGTTGTTTGACCCCAAAAAAGTTGAAATCTTTCTGAATTCGCATTGTCGGTCTATCGATCCATTTATGGAACTCAAAAGCAATGACGTGGATCTATAACTCTTGCGGTGGTTTACTGTAAATCGATAAGACAACTTTGGCTAAACTAACCTACAATGAGTCAAAATAAAGGTCAAAACAATGGATCAATTGATTTCGGCTTAGATTAAGATAAGAGGATGAGGCCTTATTTACAATCTTCTTCTGGTGTGGTCGGAATAATCTCTAGTAGTATTAATTGTGGATATAGATCCAATGTAGGCGAGCTCCAACAAGCAAGTTAGACCAGAGTGGAATCCACCAACCAATCACAACCCCAAATCATAATAAACCTTCTAGCCCAAACATCCTCCAAAGTAAACCATTCCTCAACATCTAATCAACCCTACACTACAAATAAACTTTCAAGATAGAACATTAACCACACAAACCACTACCCATTTACCTCATCATTCCCACATACCCTCCATCATTACATTTAACCGCTTCAACTCTTTGCCTCCTCATGAAACAACAAATGCAGCCTCATTTCTCACAAACACCTATTTACACGACTTAATCTTTCTTCGACCTGAATCCCAACTGATGTAACAATCCCACAATATCTTACATGGGAAAGACATAAGCATAACACGTCCCTAACATACACTATAACTCAATCAACCTTATCACCCAACCCCTTCCACTCCAAACACATCATCTCCTATCATTTATATTACAACACTTCCTTCACTATTTTTCGTTCACACAAACTCACCTCTTAAACCCCTATCACAAACTATTCCTCACTATTTTCCTCCCCTATAATTCTTTCCCAAACACTTTCCCTTCATTATTGGTACCCAAAAAAGAAACTAGCCCAGCTAGGGCGACAACACTCGATGTCAACAAATCTCAGGAGAGTACTAACGACGAATCTAAATGGGAATTTGAAAAAAATGGTGAGTTTCACAAATATCGTTCACATTGAAGTCGTAGATAGCGATTCAAAGACATCAAATACCCTAAATCAATCGTGTAAGGAATGTATTTTTAACTCTGATTATGGTATTGAAACTACGGTCCTTATAGAGGCAACTAACGTCGTCGTTACTACCCAAGCATTATTTGAAATGATTATTTCGGAAATCAATCGAAGAGTCTTTATGTTAAACAAGCTAATCTCATGGAATGTGAGGGTTTGGATAACCATAGGAAAATAATGTTCCTCTTCTCTTTCATTAACTCATTTAATTACAACATTATTTCTTTAAAAAACATTGATCTCAATTCTCGATGAAGACTCCTTATTGGTTTCATTAGAAGAAATTTTTTTAAATGGGCGAATCTGAATGCTAATGAACATTTGGGTGGGATCCTTATTGTTTTGAACAATGTGATACATGTAAGAAGTAAGTTGAGAAGAGAAGAGTCAATGAGATAGATGAAAGGTAGACAAAAGAGAGTTATTGCTCATTCATTCCATAACTTCTTGAACAAGATATTCTTCTGAGTTATATAACAATCCTCTCATAGAATCACACAATGACCAAAATAACAAAATAAGATAGTTCAAGGACTAAAAGACATTAAGACAACAATTAAAATAGACATATGTAAACTCTTAGTTCTTTCACATGGATCTTTTACCACTGTTAGATCAAACTTCATTCACCTCTGTATCAATACCCCCTTCTTTAGAACTTCGGCGTTCTCGTCGGAGTCGAATCGAACGTTTCTTCTTATTTCTCCAAGCCACAAAGATCTCCGGATGTTGGAAAATTAGTGCTTCTGCATCTTCCCACGAATTCTCCCCTTCTCTGCGGTCTGACCATTTAATCAGCACTTGACGACGGCGACGACGACCGTCTTCCATGATTACTTCTATTTCATCCCGAATGTCCTCTGGATTCCCATCAGGTATGTTCAAACTTGGAATTTCTTCCACCTTACTCGGCGTGCCTATGTATTTCTTCAGTTGAGAGATGTGAAAGACGTTATATATCTTTGCCTTTATTCCAATCGGTATGCCACTTCTCCAATTTGCTCTATAACACGAAAAGGTCCAAAGTACTTAGCAGAGAGTTTGTGATATTTCTTCCTTACTGATAATTGACGGTAGGGTTGTAGCTTAACCAAAATCCAATCATTCACTGCAAATTCTGCATCTTTTCTCTGTTTATCTTGTACTTGTTTCATCTGATTCTGAGCTCTTACCAAATGAAATTTGAGAAGTTGAAGTGTTGCCTCCCTCGTTAGAAGAGTTTGGTTAATATCTTCAACTCTCGAGTTCCCCTCCAGATATGGGACATGTATCGCTAGTTTATAGCCATATAATGCTTCAAAAGGAGAGATTTGGATGACAGAGTGAAAGTTGGTATTGTACCACCATTCCGCGAGAGCAAGCCATTTATCCCATTGGTGTGGACGTTGTCTTGCCATACACCTCAAGTAAGTTCCCAAACAACGGTTTACTATCTCTGTTTGCCTGTCAGTTTGCGGATGATAAGCTGAAGATAAAGCTTGATGTACTCCTGTAATTTCAAAAACTCACGCCAAAAGGTACTGAGAAAGATTTTGTCTTGATCACTTACAATCGAGAGTGGCATATCATGGAGTTTGAAGATGTTTTCAATGAACACCTTTGCTATCTTCTTTGATGTAAAAGGATGTCGAAGACCAACAAAGTGAGCCATTTTTGAGAGACGATCCACCACAACCAGAATAACGGGTTTTCCTCCTACTTTTGGTAATGTTCAATGAAATCCATCGATATTGATTCCCAAAATTTATTTGGGATGGGCAGGGGTTTTAGAAGGCCTTTGGGGCATGTATTGCCTGCCTTATTTCGTTGACAAACATCACAAGTACGTATGAATTATTGAACATCTCTTACAAGACCTGTCCAATAATATACTTGTTGTAATTTCTTTAGTGTTACTAGCATACCTGAATGACCTCCGGTGGGACTACTGTGCATATAAGCAATAAGGATTGTATTCAATTCTGGATCATCGCCAACCACTAATTTGCCATTTTTACACAGTGTGTTATCAATGTAGTAAAGCTCGGGTTCGTCTCATTATCCTCCTTTATCTCCTCGATTAGTTTAATCAAGTTGGGATCAGAACTCCAACTTAAGTTGATTCTTTTTATGACAAGTGAATGATACAGTGACAAGCCAGCACACTACACTTTTGTAGGTCTTCGGGATAGAGCATCAACAACAACAACATTATCACGTCCTTTCTTGTATTGCACAGAAAAATCATAACCGATCAACTTGTACAACCATTTCTCTTGAGCCGGGGTTTGAACTCGATGTTCAAGAAGGTGTTTAAGAGACTCATGATCTGTTTTCACCACAAACAATTTTTTATAACGTAAATATGGTCTCCACTTCTCTACTGCAAATGTGAGAGCTAACAACTCTCTTTCGTATGTTGATGGAGGGTTCTTTGTAGCAGGTATTACTCGACTGATAAAAGCTATAAGACAATTATTTTGCACCAATACTGTCCCAATGCCGAAACCACTCACATCTGTCTCTACCACAAACGGAATAGAAAAATCTGGAAGAGCCAAGATTGGAGGGGTCATCATACGTGATTTGAGCAGTTTAGATGCCTCATCAGCTTGATCGTTCCATGCAAAGTTTCTTTTCTTTAACAATTCCGTTAAAGGACGAGTAATAACCCCCATATTTTTGAATGAATCTTCTATAGTATCTTGTAAGGCTTAAAAACACTCGTAGTTTTTTGATCAAACCCAATGTTGGCCAGCTTTCCATGGTCCTGAGTTTCTCCGGATCAACATCTACACCCTCACGATTAATAATATGACCTAGGTAAGCAATCTGACTACTTTCAAACTCACATTTCTCACGATTGAGGAATAGAGTATTGATTCTCAAGGTCTCCGTTACCTATTTTAAGTGGTGCAGATGCCCTTTCCAGTTACTGTTATATACCAAAATATCATCAAAAAATACTAACACAAAACTTCTCAAGAAAGGTTTTAGCACTGAATTCATGAGACTTTGAAAAGTAGATAGCGCATTGGTCAATCCAAATGGCATCACTAGAAATTAGTATAACCCCTCATGAGTACGGAATGCAGTCATGTGACAATCTGTTTTCTTCATTCAAATCTGATGGTAGCCTGAGCGAAGATCGAGTTTGGAAAAAACTTCTGAACCATGCAATTCTTCAAATAGTTCTTCAATGATTGGTATGAGAAACTTATCTTTCATTGTAGCTGCATTTAGTTGTCTGTAATCGATGCATAGTCTCCATGAAAGATATTTTTTTCATACTAAAACCACTGGTGTCGCTAATGCACTATGACTATGCTGTATTATTCCTTTATCTAGCATATCATCTACCATGATCTCAATTTCTCCTTTTGAATGGCAGGATACCTATAGGATCTCAAACATATTGGCTGAGTATCCTCTTTAAGGTGAATTTGATGATCAAAAGCCCGTGCAGGAGGTAATCCCACTGGTTTCTGGAATAAGTCTTCATATGTCGCAAGTATGTGAGCCAATTTTTCTGGTGCTTCATGAACACTCACAGTTGAAATAACAAAGAATTGATACTTTCTGATTTCTTACTTGAACAAAAGCAGATTTGTTTCCCCTTTTCAGCATCTTTGATAAGTTATCTCCTTCGATGATATTGATATTCGTTTGATTAACACCCTGTAGGAATTGGGTTTCACCTTTTCGATTAAAAGAGAGCGTCAATTTCTCAAAGTCCCAACAGGAAGGACCAATCGTGATAATCCATTCGATGCCCAGGACTACATCATAACTGGACATATCTAGTACTCGCATATCAACCATATATACTTCATCATTCATAGTCCAGTTAAGATTCTTACAATACCCTTCACTTATTAGGTTAAAACTATCAGCCACTTTGATAGATAAAGACTAAGTAGGTAAAATAGAATGATTAATGTTCTTAAGGATGCTGGAATTGATAAAGTTGTGGGTACTACCTGTATCTATGAGAATTATAACAGGTAGTAGTCCAATCTTACCAGAAATCCTCAAAGTTTGATAATTCTTGAATCCAGACAAAGCATGGATAGAAATAAAGGGTGTATCGTTGACTAATTTGGAACTGTTAAGATCTTCTCTATATTATGGTAAGAAATTCTCACATTCCCCTACATCATTTACTGTAACCATAAACAACTTAGCTTTACATTTATGATTAACATCATACTTCTCGTCACATGTATAACAAATGCCCTTTTTTCTGCGATCATCAAGTATTTTTGGGTCCATCTGTTGCATATACCTTTGTCTAGCATTCAGGGTAAAATGTGAGGTGTAGTTAAGAGTTGGATGATGGGGTTTAGGATTATTAGGCCAATTGGATTTTGGGAGATTGGGAGTAGATAAAAAGGGTGGGTGGTTGCTGTATAAATGACCACTCGTCAATAATGCTTTATAAGTGGCTTCCTGCACTTTAGCTACTGCCATAGCTGTATTTAGGGACTTAGGTTGTAACAATCTTACAATATTTGAGATCTCTCCTCTTAATCCACTTAGATAACAATCTAATACATACTCTTCTGGAATATGAATAAGTTTTTGAGAAATAGCCATTTACCTCATATTATATTCTTGAACAGTGTTAGTTGTTTCAGATTCATTAGCCTGCTGATTGGTGTATTGTAAATAGAGGGATGAAAATACTGGAGTAACAAGCTCTTGAAGCTTATCCAGTTGAGAGCTACTGTTGGGTTTCTTGATTGCAAGTAAGATCCGTACCACGTCCGTGCATCCCCAGATAAATGAATGAGCGCAATCTCTACCTTTGTCACGTCTGCAGTTGTCTACACGAAAGAACTGTTCTGCTGAAATCAGCCAGCCTTCCACATCCGTTCCATCGAACTTGGGGAAATCCACTTTCGTCAAGCGAGTTGGTGGAACATAAAGCTTATCCCTTGGTGGTGCATTTCGGAACGAACCTACTGATTCCTCTGGGTTATCAGCTACATTTCTACTTGCCAATATGTGTAGCAGTTCTACTCTTTCCATCCATTTTTGCACTTCCTCCAATGTTTGAGAAATTGAATCTACCGATGTACGTAGAGAGTCGTCCGACTGATGTCTGGTTTCGACCATCGTAAGAATCGTCGGCTCTGATACTAAATGATACAGATAAGAAGTAAGTTGAGAAGAGAAGAGTCATTGAGATAGATGAGAGGGAGACAAAAGAGAGTTATTTCTCATTCATTCCATAACTTCCTAAACAAGATATTCTTCTGAGTTATATAACAATCCTCTCAAAAAATAATACAATGACCAAAATAACAAAATAAGTTAGTTCAAGGACTAAAAGACATTAAGACAACAATTAAAATAGACATATGCTTCCACATGGATCTTTTACCAGTGTTAGATCAAACTTCATTCACCTCTGTATCACAATGATCTCTTTCAAGTGGAAGAAACTATTTTTGGGACATTCTCAATCTCCATTTAAGTTTTAAATGCCTCAATAAAGGGAACATTTGGGCCTTCATTGTTGTTTATGGCTCGGTAGACTATAACAAAAAGCCTATTTTTTAGGAGTTATATGAAATTCAAAATCAATGGCCCATATCTTGGTACTTTTATGGTGATTTAATATGGTTAGGGTGCCAAACAAAAGAAAAAACTCAAGAAGGGAGATTGAATTGTTTAACATTTTCATTGACGACTCGTTTCTCATTGATTCTATTCTCGAGGGTGCCAAATTTACAAGAAGAAGCGATAGCAACAACAAAAATATGTCTCACATCGATATATTTTTTACAGCTTAGAATGAGAAAATCTTTACCACCCAACAAGCCAATGTGCTAAAACAAGACGCATTTTTTTTATCACAAACCCCTTTTCCTAAACTACGGCCAAACTTTCTAGTCTAAACCACCATTCACATTCAAAAACGCTCTTCTCACCGTTCATAATGTTGTGTCCGATTTGGAAAGTGGTGGGTGAATCACTAATTGGTTGTGGAGAGACCATCGTTTATTTTATATTTTAAACCTAAAAATCTCAAAATCATTAAATAATGAAGGAAAGTTAACTTTGACTATTTTTGTTCTAACATTTCCAAACTCTTAATAACATTGACAAGTTTGAGGAAGAACGAGATCTGACTGAAACGAAAATATTTAGTAGATTCACCCTAATGGAAAAACTTGAATTACTTTATAAATGGCAGGAGGAGGATAACGCAAGATAAAGATCACAATGTAATTGAATTAAGAAGGGAATTCTAACAATATATTCTTTCATAACTTTATAAACTATCGAAAAAATATAATAAAATATCTATCATTAGGGTGAACGGGGATGAGATCGTCGAATCTAACTCAATTCGGGATTCCATTCTCTCTTTCTATGAGAGTCTTCTCAAAAACCCTACTTGTGAGATGTCGATTTTTGGATGAAACGAATTTAACAAAATTAACGAGCAATAAAAATTTTATATCAAGAAGAGTTTCAGAGTCAAGGAAATTTTAGAAGCTATTACATATTGTGATGAAGACAAAATACGTAGCCCGAATGGATACACAATCACTTTCATTAAAGAGTCTTGAGAACTTATTAAAAAAGACTATTTGAACTCGTTCAAACATTTTAATGCCACGACTTCTTTTGAGAAATGTTGAAATTCTAGTTTTATTGTCTTGTTAGGAAGATTCAAGGGGCTAAGAAACTCAAACACTTGACAATGACTCATACAAGTCTCGTGACGAGCTTTAATAAAATTTTGGCAAAAACTCTAGCTAACAAGTTGAAAGTCCTTTTTTAGAACTCATTTCTCCTAATCAAATGACTTTTGTGTAGGATAAACAAATCACTGATGCTTCTCTCATTGTAAATGAATGCATTGACTCTATTACTAGAAAAGAGAAATATGATGTCTTTGTAAACTTGATATTGGAAATGTTTTGAATTACATTAGTTGAGATTTCATTTTTTCTCTCCATAACAAAATGCGTTTTGGAGTTAAATTTATTACCCCTCATTTTCACAATGATCATGCAAGAATTGTCAAAGTTGTTTAAAAGAGCCATCAATGTAAACTTTTTCACGGGAGTTAATAACTTAATATGGGAACTACGAGAATGCCCAATTATATATCTCACTTACTTTTTTCCGATGACACCCTTGTCTTACTATGCCTACAGCGAAAAACATTTATTCTCTCCAAAGTTTCTTATTTTTTTTTGAGGCGTGCTCATTGTTGAGGATACAAAGAAAAATCTATAACAGTCCTAACACTTTAGAATACGTGATTTTATACTTAGAAATGAGAAAGGAAATAAATTAAGGTATTTAATTCCAATATATATATATATATATATATATATATAAATAAATAAATAAATAAATAAATGATGTTTAAAGTCAACAAAAACCACAGGTATAATCCACGTCATAACTATATTCTCTCATACTCTCTCTTTCTTAATTAAATTTTGTTTCTCTTTATCAATATATGTATATATCATTTAAAAAATTATTTATATTAATATTAATTTAAGATATAAAAAATTAACTTTTATGATTATAAATGTACTTAACTTAATAATTTTTATATTTATTATATTTATATATATATATATATATAAATAATTTATATATATATATATATATAACTAATTTCATAATTTTTATATTTATTTTACTTATATATACATAAATATTTTTTTTTTTTTTTGTTATAAATGGTACCTACCTTAATATATTACATATTTATTTTACTTTTATATATATATATATATATATATATATATATATATATATATATATATATATATATAAACAATTTTTTTTTATAAATGAACGTACCTTTATAATATCTATATTTATATATAATATTATATATTTATTTTATTTATTTAAAAAATAATTTATTTTTTGTTATAAATACATTTACCTTCATAATTTTTATATTTATTATATATATATATAATAGGAGAGAAATCATAATTTTTATATTTAAAAAATTACCTATTTAATAAAATATTTTAATATTTAAAATCAGCTTCACTCGAATTAAATAAACCTATGAATTATATCTAAAAAATTATTTATATTAATTGGGTTGTACATTAAATATTAATTTTTTTTAATATCACCAATTTAACATATATATTTATTAAATATTAATTATAAAATTTAAATTCAGATAGAATAAACATAATGAATTTTTATTGATTTTTTTTATCTATATTAGTTGAGTTTATTATTAAATATTAATAAAAAAAGTTTAACATTATATATATAAATAAAATAAATATGAAATATTATATATAAATATAAAAAATTATGAATGAAAAAAATATATTTTATATAATTAGTGAAAGAAAAAATATAAATTTAATAATAATAGAAAATATATATAACCTTCATAATTTTATATTTATTTTATTTATATATATACTATCGTTATAATTTATATATTTATTTTGTTTATATATGTTATAAATTCACCTAACTTTATAATTTTTATATTTATTTATTATATATATATATATATATATATATATATATATATATATATATATATATATATATATATAAATAAACAATTTTTTTGTTTTTTGTTTTTTTTTGTTATAAGTGAACCTACCTTCATTTATTACATATTTATTTTATATATATATATAAATATAAATAATTGTTTTTAGTTATAAATGCAACTATCTTTATAATATATATATATATATATATATATATATATATATATATATATATATATATATTTCATATATTTTATAAAATATTTTAATATTTTAAATTAGATTCACTCAAATCAAATAAATCTTATGAATTCTATCTAAAATACTATTTATAATAATTGAGGTGTACATTAAATATTAAATTTATTTCTTTAACATCACCCATTTAATATATATATATATATATATATATATATATATATTAAATATTAATTATAAAATTTAACTTCAGATAAAATAAATCTAATGAATTCTTATTAAAAAAATTATCTATATTAATTGAGTTTATTATTAAATATTAATAAAAGAGTTTCAAATAAACTAACTTAATAAATTCTCGTTATTTGAATTTAACATTATATATGATAATAAGAATATATTATATATATTTTTTCTCATTATTAAATTTATATATTTTTTTCTCTCATTAATCATATAAAATATATATAGTCTTATCAATAATACGTATAAAATTTTATTATAAATAATAATAAAATATAAAATATATATACATACACAACATAATAATGCTTAAAACCAATGTTATAATCTCAATACATTTAAATTTTTAAGAATGCATTTTTTACTATAATACCTATATAGTTATATAAAAAGTTTTATAAATGGTAATATATATATATATATATATTTTTTATCAATAATATATATATATAATAAATATAGTTACCTTTTCTATATATATATATATTATATTATTTTTCATCATTAATTTTATACAAACGTATTTTATATTTCATCATACATTCTTTTTCTCATCATATATATATAATAATATTTTCTTTATGAATATAAATAAAATTTTGATTAATATAAAAATTAACTATTTGATAATAAACATTAAATACAAAATATATATTAAATACAAAATATATATACATACACAAATTATTAAAATTATATCAACAATCATAAGTGGTTTATCGATTTAAGTGTTCACATTTCATGTTTAAGACCATGGTTTAAGAATGCAAATTTATATTTTCAAGAATGCATTATTGACTATAATATATGGTGGCGTAACTTTTAAATAAACGATAGACATCTGAAAGTGTGAGGTCGAGATTAGTGGTTGGTTTGACGAGCATTTGAAAGTGTGAGGTCACTAGATGGAGGTCGGGTGGTGGGTGGTTTGTCGAATGTGAAGTTAGAATTAGTGGTTGGTATGACGAGACATTTAAAAGTGTGAGGTCACGAGATGAAGGTGGAGTGGTGAGTGGTTTGTCGAGTGTGAGGTCGCAATTAGTGGTTGGTTTGACGAGAATTTGAAAGTGTGAGGTCAGGAGATGTAGGTAGGGTAGTGGGTGGTTTGTCGAGTGTGAGGTTGAAATTTATGGTTGGTTTGACAAGTATTTGAAAGTTTGAGGTTATGAGATGGATGTTGAGTGGTGGTTAGTGGTTAGTTTGACGTTGGATAAGAGGTCTGTGATCAATTATTGGGATTGGTTGTTGATTTATTGAAGTGTGAGGTGAGTGGTTTGTTGATTTATTGAAGTGTGAGGTGAGGTATATAAAAAAGTGTGAGTCACAAGATTATGGTCAATGAGTGGTTTGCCGAGGGGATAAAAGGCATATATAAAAGTGTGAATCACAAGATAATGGTCAATTGGAGGGTTAGTGGTTGAGTTTGACGAGATATAAGAGGTGTGTCATCAATTGAGACCGACTAAGATTGGTGGGTAGTTTGCAGGGAATAAAAAAATGCATATGAAAAAATGTGAGTCTCAAGATGAGAGTCAATTGAGGGATTAAATAGGTACCGTGGGGATAAAATATATGTTAATACTAAGTTTAAGATTAAACTTAATTTTTAAAATCTAAAACTAATTTTAAATTAATTAAATTTAAATAATATTAATTTTATTTAAAATATTTATAGATATATAATATTTTATATATATATTCTTATCCATAAAAATGTACAAATGTACGGGATTCATTTTAATTACTGGATATTAAAGAATCATTCATTCTTCTCTAAATTGAGAGGAATATCATTCTCGTGAGGTTCACTATCTCTTCCAGAATATCAAGTTTCTCTCCAATAATGTTCACTTTCTTATCTCATAATTATAATTATATTATATTACCTATATATTCTTTTATAATTATATTTGTAAACACCAATTTTTTAAATTGAACAAATTAAAATAAATTTAAAATAAGATTATATATTTTATTTTGATTTGTGGTATATTATTTACAAATAAAAAAAAATTGTGTATACACAAGGAAAACGCTCAGACCTTCCAAACCAAACGGGACCCCAAAATATCAGGTCTAGGTCTAGGTCTAGGTCTAGGTCTAAGTCTAGGTCTAGGTCTAGATCTAAATCTAGGGAAGAATCGTCCCATTTTCCAAACCCGACAAAAAAGAAAAAAGAGAAAAATTGAGATTGCTCCCCTTTCACGACTAGGGAAGAAGCGAGGTAAATGGAGAAATCTAATGGACAATTGGCTCCCATCCTCAATTGACCAGAGATCTATGGGCAACGAATCCTGAACCAATTAATGTTGCCATCTTTCAAACAATTTCTCTCAAAATACCTACATTTTCATTTTCATTCTCATTCTCAAATTATCCACATTTCTCTCTAAATTATTAATTACACATCTTTCATATTAATCCACTAATTACTTTATTTTATAAATATAAATATAAATATATATAATTAAAATTAATATTATATATATATATATTTTACTTAATTTTATAAATATAATATATATAATTAAAATAATTCAAATAAATATTATAAACTAAAATAAAAATCATTATATACAATTTTAATATATTATATATTAAAATATATTATATTATTACATAAATATTAAAATAACACATATATTTTATTTTTACTTAATTTTATAAATATAATATATAATTAAAACTAAAAATACTAAATTAAATAATTAAAATAAATATTATAAACTAAAATTAAATACCTAACATAAACCTTAAATACAATAAAATAAACTAAACCTTAAAATAAATTACCTAAACCTTAAAATATTTATAAAAGTATCAATTTAAAAAATTTTACAATAAAATAAATTACATAAACTGTAATGTAATTTATTTTAGTGTATAATATTTTATTTTAGTTTATAATATTTATTTAAATTATTTAATTTATAATGTTTAATTTTAATTATATATATTATATTTATAAAATTAAGTAAAAATAAAATATATGTGTTATTTTAATATTTATGTAATATATGTGTTATTTTAAAATATAAAATTAAAATTTTATGTAATGTATTTTATTTTAGTGTATAATATTTATTTAAATTATTTAATTTATAATGTTTAATTTTAATTATATATATTATATTTATAAAATTAAGTAAAAATAAATATATGTGTTATTTTAATATTTATGTAATATAGTTTATTTAATATATATTATTAATTTTAATTATACATATTTATATTTATAAAATAAAGTAATTAGTGAATTTAATGTTGAAAATGGAAAGTAATTAATGATTTAGAGAGAGAAATGTGAATAGTTTGAGAATGTTAATGAAAAAGTGGATAATTTGGGGAAAATTGTTTGAAAGATGGGTAAAACAAGAATTAGTTCACGGATCCTCCCCACATGACCGAAGGACATCTTAAGAGTCGTTGTCTCTAACGACCTGCGAGTATTTTCTCTGAGGGGCACTAAGCGGAAAGGGGTTTGTCTTCCATAGGAGGTGGCTCGAAAGTAAGCACCGGACCAAGGCTATATTTAATGCATGTTTCATATTTTTACCGGTAGCAACACTATGAGCCCCAATTTTTTTTTCAACAAGTCATAATCTACTATTTATTTGTCTTTCAATTGTAAATGCAGCCGGATTGACTTTCTAATTTCAATTGAAATATTATTACCTTACGTTTCGCCCACCATTCGTCTGAGGCCGTAATCTCTTTTGTGTCGTTAAATAAGATTTTAGTTGATTTTCTAGCCTCACATATCAAGTTCCATAATTTTTTTTATTTTTGAAATAGTTTTTGAATTGATCATTTGTGTGATAATTTTAAAATCTTTCCCAAAATCTTTCAGCCAACATTTCACATGTGGGTTTTCGAAGCCCTTTTTTTACAAGTTTTTTATTCTCCTTTTTAATGACTAATAGTTTAAGAAAGTAGATTGCTCTTTCGAGACATATTTCCCACTTCGCAGTATTTGGAGCGATACCTTTCCAATTTGACAAACTCATTTTCCTAGCTTGAAAGGAGGTAATTATTGTAAAATATGGCAGGTAAAATTATGTTAATATATTGTTGTATCTATTGTACCGTTTATACCTAATTTGTATAACTTAAATATCCTACCAAATAAATACTGTATGTAATAATTATAATTTCAATTATTTTTATTATTATTATTATTCTTTTTTGAACTAGCTCCTTCCCAAGCAGTACTAATCAATGTAATCTATTTTCATTATTGATTTACTATTTTTTTCAGACAAACACAATCTCTTTAATGGTGGAGTCCTAATAACATAACAATTCTTCATGCATGGAGACTATCAGGCAAACATACGAAATGGAAAGCATATGTGAACAGAAGTAACAAAAGACTAACTTAGAGGTAGAGGTTGCAGTTGTTCACCTTGAGTTTGGATGAGATCAAGTTTTAAATTTTCTGAAAATATTGAAGATTAGTATTTGGATAAAAAATTTATTGTATTTGACACAATTAGAATACCACATCAGAAGATGAAAGTGAAAAAGTTTTTAGTATATAAAAGAAACTATATTCACAATTCGAATAAATTTCACATCGGCTTCCGATGATGAGAGTTGAAGAAATTTCTTAGTGTATAAAAAAAACTTTCACCTCTTTCGTTTATTGCACCAAATATTTGTATCTCTTCTTATTATTAATTGATAGCCTTAGTATTTGGAGACGTAGACAACATTTTTGTCGAACTCCGTTATTAAATTTTGTTAGTTTTTTTTTTTTTTTTTTTTTTTTTGTCAGGTTTTCCAAACGCAGCGGTTTCACCTTTAGTTAGGATGAGATCAAGTCTTTAAATTTTCTGAAAATAAGCTATTTTCTGTTAATAAGTTTTGAACACTATTATCTGATAACATTCACCGATAAGATTCCCCGATAATTATAGAGAAAGTTAAATTAAAAAAAATAGAAGAAATTATGAAAACTAAACAAATGAAATAATGAAATGAAAGTTGAATGGAAGAACTAGCTCCCTTGTCTGGGTTATTTGTTTATCTGGGTTATAGAGAGAGAAAAGTTGAAATGGATAAGATTTTGGATTAGGAGAGATATGAGAGAGTGAGAACAGAAGAGAAGAGGGTTAAATTGGAAATAAAATTTAAATATTGGGTTTTTTCCTAATTTGGTCAATCAGGGGTTATTTGAAAAAATCAAAATAAAACCTCAATAACCCTTTCATCAAACAAGACCTAAGAAGATTTGAGGGGAGAAGATCTCTGGCGAAGATCGAAAATTTCAAGCTCTCGGACGAATAGGAAAGGAAACTTGTAAGTTTATGATTAATTTTTTTTTTTCTCTATTTAGATTTAAAAGTATATTTATTTGTTCTAGTTCAGTCGAAATCGTATAGTATAAAAGATATAGTCTTTTCACCCGATTGTATTATGATTGATATATATTTATTTGTGTATGAAGATAACCCTTTTATTTCAGTCTGAATATCTGAAATAAATCTAGGCAGTTGGCTTTTGGAAAAGTTTTAGGATCATATGATTGTGCATATCTGAATATTTAATAGTTTGATAATGTTTGTTTAGTGTTAGATGATATGAACTTCCTACTATTTGAAAATGAAAAGACAAGTTATTTGAGATATAGTTGAAATTGTTGCTTTTAAAATGTGATAAGAAAATTTTGTTGTGTCGGTTTGAATCCGTGTTAGGGATCTGCATTGGTAGTGTATAAGAGTTTATAAGAGTGAATGTCTGAAATCTTAAATGACGGATATTTGCTGATAGTTTTGAATACTATAAGTGCATAACCAGATTGTGAATGAGAATGTTTATATAGTTGAAGATTTACTTTGGAGATGGAGATGGGTTGAGACAAATGGTAAATTTGAAATCTTAAAATGTTTTATATCATTAAATGATATAAGTGCATACATTGGAAGCCTCATTGTGACTATCAAGTAATGAAAATTCCTTATCGGGAAGATTTGATTTTCACGTTACAATATTACTAATTCTTTTAGAAAAAGATAATAATAAAAAAATTAGTTTATATTAAAAGAAATTATTTTAATTATTTAAATAATATCAATAAATTATTTAAAATTAATATAATTAATAAAATATTTTTTAATAATAATTACAATAATTAATATTAATATAGTCATTTTCATATAATTAATTTTAAATATTATATTTTAATAATAAAATTATACTAAATAAATTAAAATATAAATATAAAAAGTTAAAAATAAAGAAAAAGTTAATAATTTGATATAAAAAGTATTTAAAAATTATTTAAAAATTATTAGAAAAGTTAAATAAGAAATATTTAATACAAATTGTTATTAAAAAAATTATACAATTTATAATATATTATTAATTAAAACGTTATATTTAACTTAGGTGTGTTTGTTTTGCAAATATTTTAAAAAAAAAGTAATTAGTATAATCAGATATTAAGTTTTTATATTTTATTAAATTATAACATACTTGAATATTATGTATATTTTATAAAAATAATATGATATAAAAAATATTATTTATATTTTTAATTAAATAAAATATAGTTAAAAAATAGATTGAGAAATTAATAGTATAGTTTTAGTTACAAAATAATAATAATAATTTTTTCTAATAAATCCAAACATTATCCATAAAAATGAGAATGATTATATAGTCATAACAAAATAATGCACTTTTATCAATCATATTTGTTTTTGTTTCTCACATCTATCAATTATATTCTTATTCTCATTTATTTATTTAAATCAAGCACCCCCTTAGTCATTGCCCGACATCTTAGGGTTTAAAATCGGTTCTCTCCTATCGAAGTATCTCGACTTCCCTCTTAGCGCTATATTTAGTTACAAGGAGATTTGAAATCCTATCATCGAGAAAATATGGACCAAGCTAGCTCTTTTGAAGACAAACTTCTCTTTAAAGTCGACATATTAGTCCTCATTAAGAACTCTCTCGTCACAATCATAACATTAATATAATGGACATAATCATTAGAAATTTCCTTTAGGGCATCACCAACTCTTCTAGAATCACTAACTTGGTGAAAATAGAACACAATGAATTTTAACATTGTTGACGGTGGGCTTGAAATCAAAGACTTTTCCTTTTTCAATACTTCACTCATTTGTAAATGGCGGTGAAAGTTTTTCAACGATGGTGCAAGACTTTTGAAGAAAGTAATCATCGTCATGTACAGACTTCGAGACATTGAATGGATGCCTTTCTATAGGAGAAAATTTAGGGGTCAAAGCCTCTCGGATCGTATCACTAAAACACGGGAGAAATTTCACCCCAACTTATTTTTAGAAATTTAGGGGTAAGAAAATTGATTTATGAAATGATGTGTGGCACCTTAATGGAAAATTATTAAACACCTTTTAGAACCTTTTTAAGATCTCTAATAAAAGGAGGTTAAAGTGACAAAATGTTTCCGTCTCACATCTAATCAAGTTATTTGGGAAATCTCTTTAAATAAACGACTCTCCATTGAAGAGGAGATGAGACAAACTCTTCTCGTGGATGCTCTTACTCATTTTTCGATTCACTTAGAGACCGACGACAAATTTTCTTTAATTAGCTCTCTCGCATTCAAGTCTAGATATATTTACCATGTGTCTCTCCTAAGGACTCCATCCTAGTTTCCTGGGAAGAGGTGTGAAAAACAAAAATTACATCAAGGATCTTGTTTTTTGACTTAGAAACTATCAATAGAGGAGTCTTGACATATAACATACTGAAAAAAATGGATTACATCTAGCAAGCAGGTGTAATATTTGTTTAAAGAGTGAATAATACATTAATCATATTCTTCTTCAGATCTTGCGAAGAACATGTGCACTATTCTACACAACCTCCATTTTTAATGGGATGTACCAATAAATATTGCTGATTTTTGGGTCAAATGAATTAACTGAAGCTCTAACAAAAATATTGCGCACAATTAAAAACCAATTTCCCTTATCATGTGGTGGACGATATGGAAATAAAGAAATAGAAAAGTCTTCGGAAAAAATTATGGGTACGATAATCACAAAGCATTAATGTTATACACATTCGTTTCAATCTGGAAAATGGGACATTTATGAGATTATTTTTTTTTTATCTTATTGACATTTAAAATTCTTACATTATTTTTCCATTTACAATGTTTGAAAAAATGTTACGCTCTTTTTAATAAAAGAAAAATGATTATTTGTAGAATAATTTGACTAAATTTTATAATTTTATAGTTTTAATGTTTTTTTATATTAACTTTGTTTACGAGAGAAACTGATTTAATTGGAAATTATATATATATATATATATATATTATATATATAATAATAATAATAAAACCTTTATAAATTAATAATGTTGGGACTATGATATTTTATTAATTTAGCGAGATATTATTATATCGATAAATTAATAATTTATTAATTTAAATCGGTTTTACGTATAACCTTTAAATTTTCAAATCCAATGTATTAATTAGAGATAAAAATAATTTTAAAAAATAAGTTTCAAGACACACTCTATGAATGCACATTCACAAATTATTTGAATTTGTCAAGTTCATTATTTTTGAATAAGTAAAAAGTTAGTTTATAGTATCAAAAATTAGTACATGGATAAATATGGTTAAAAATCGATCAATATAAAATGTCCATTGAAAATTTTCAAAATCACATCAGCTATGACTTCTAGGGGTGAGCAAATGGGTAAAATCAATCCGTTTTGTCCGATCCATATTAAATCCAAACTAAATTTATCCAATCCGTAATCCAAACTATTTTAATAATTAATACGGATTGGATTGAAAATGATTTGGATAATCCAAACTAAAAAATATTTATATATATCAACTTGAAATTAGTCAACAAATTTTTTTAAAAAAAAAATTAAAAAAATTCGAATATTAAATTATTATTAAATTTGAATCCGAATAAAAAATAAATAAAATATCGTTGTCAAAGTGATGATAAGTAAAATATATATTATATTGAGATGAAATTTAATTGAAAGTAAAATAAATTAAAAAATATATTTTTATTTAGATAGTTTGGATAATTTGGATAATCCTAATCCAATCTGATTTAATTCAATCCGAACTCAATCCGATCCGATCTCAATCCAATCCAAAATATCTAATTCGAATTAGTATTTAGGATTCAGATTGGATTGGATTTCGGATTAATCCACCCAATGCTCTCCCCTAATGACTTCTAAATTAAAAGGTGTTCAAAACTCAATTATGGCCAATCACCAATGAAAAATGTCATGCGAATATAAGAGAGATCACCAATGATGCACTAAACAAGATTTGAACTCAATATAGATTTGAAGTTTAACAAAAAAAAAAAAAATAAGTGACTATAGATTATTTTTTACTAGAGAATCTTAGAATTCGAAATCTTTTAGTAATTATTAATTTATAGTTTCGTTGGGACCAATATATATACACTGAGATTTCAAAAAAGTTATTATCTTATTATTTTATTGATTTAGGTCCTGTTTGTACTGTTCCCAAGTTGGGATTGGACAAAATATTAATTTTATCGAAATTGTTAATTTATCGAGTATTAATTTATAGAGGTTTTAATATATATATATATATATTAAACATTTATATTATTATAAAACTAGCATGATGTCATTATGTTGCAAGGATAAATAAAATTCACATTTATAAAGTTGAAATAGACAATACTCACTTCTTTGTCATTGATGTCATCATCATTTTCATCGTTTTCATCGTCTTTTTCGTCGTCAATATCTATGGTCTGAATATGAGGGGCTTCAATGGTTGGGACAAATTAGTGGTTGTCGTATTTCTCTCATTATCGTTGTTTTCGTTATTCATTAAAAATAAAAAATGATAACAAATTTGATAAAAAGACATTCATTTAACTTTTTTTTCATTAGTTCACTGATCTCTTTCCGTTTGACCTCTTATCCTAATTTCTCGATCAACCAAAAGTATCATTTTTACCTAATAGACCTCTCATATTTCTAATATCATAACCTCACTTCTACACTCAACTATCTCAACAATACTAACATCTTTTACTCTCATTTTTGGAAAATCAACAATCTCATAATATCACTAACCTCTTTACCTTAATTTCTTCGGTAGACCAACAATCCCATTCATATATTTAACCACCAATATTTTTTGTTTTCCAATTAATCTCTCATTACTAATCTCTCGTCTTATACCTCAGCAAATCAACCATAAATCTCAATCACACATTCACACGCTTCTTATCCCTCGACAAATCAATCACCAAATCTCAACCAACCTCTTATTCATCGACAACCCACATCTCAATCCCAATGTTACTAGCCTCTTATTTCTCGGCAAACCAGCCACCAATCTCAATCGTCCTCTCTAATATAATGATCTCACGATCATTTGTTACTGACCTCTTATCCCTTGGAAAGCCACATCCCAATTAAAATATTATCGGTCTCTTATCCCTTGACAAATCACATTCCAATCATGCTTTCACAAGTCTCTTATCCTTGGCAAACAAATGATATCAGCCTCCTATCCCTCGGTAAACCAACCAAAAATCTCAATCACCACTTTCACACGCCTCTTATCCCTGATCAAACTAAACCACCAAATCTCAATTGTCCTTTTATCCCTCAGCAAACCAACCCAAACCATCAATCTCAATCACATTTTCATATGCCTTTTTCCCCTCATCAAACCAAACCACCAAATCTCAATCGATCTCTTATCCTTCGACAAACCATATCCTAATCTCAATGTTATATGACTCTTATCCCTCGGCAAACCACATCCCAATTAAAATGTTACTGGTCTCTTATCCATCGATAAACCACATCCCAATCACATTTTCATAAGTCTCTTATCATTCGGCAAACCAACCATAAATCGCAATCAACACTTCCACACGCCTCTTATCCATCGGCAAATAAAACCACCAATCTCAATCACACTTTCACATATCTCTTATCCATCAGCAAACTAAACCACCAAATCTCAATCGACCTTTTATCCCTCGGCAAACCACATCACAATCTCATCGACAAACCAACTATAAATCTTAATCGACCTCTATAATATCGTGATCTCATGATTCTTTGTTATCGACTCTCTTATCCCTCGATAAACCAACCATCAATCTCAGTCGACCCCTAATCTCGTGACCTCACAATTATTTGTTACTGAATATTATCCCTCGACAAAGCACATCCCGATCTAAATATTATCGGCCTCTTATCCCTCTTAGAAAATAACATCACAATTCAAATATTACCAGCCTCTTATCCCTCGGTAAACCAACCATCAATCTCAATCGACCTCTCTAATTGTTGGGAAAAACATATATATTCCCTACTTGATTGAAAAACTTAGGAGCAAATAAATCACAAGTAAAAACGGAAATAAATAACACAATGCACACACAATATTTTTATGTGAAAAACCTCCTCAAATCAAGGAGTAAAAATCACGGGACTTTACGTCCAGTTCAAGCTTCACTATAATCAGAGTCGGGAATACAATCAAGGTATAACAACTTTTTAATTCCGTAGAAAGATAAAAGGGAATAACCAAAAAGATATAACTTTTTGGTCCGAAACAAGTCAAATAAAAAACTCAAATTAGGCAGAACCTTTAAGCCTCAGAAAAAAACTTCGAGACGTCCAAACCTTGATCCGACCATTAAAAATGTAGAGGAATGAGTTATCAACCTCTCGACAAAATTTCAGCGCAATCGGACTCCGTTTGAATCTCTAATCGTTAGTTTGATAAACCCTGCGCGGCTGTAGACGAAAATCTGCTACAATATTTTCTCTTTCCTCCTCTCTTTTAATTTTTTATTTCTGCTTCTTAATGACGACTTTCGCTCTTTAAATACTAGAACAATTAGGTTATAACATAATCCTTTAAAATATTATAATACCCTTAATGAATTAAAAGTGAACTTAACCACTATTAGGCCTTTTTCATAGTTGGGAGCCCAAACAAAACCCAATAAACTCTCCCCTCACAACTATGAGAAAGATGATGTCAACCCAGCGTTTAAACAACAAAACTTGAACTTTCTTTGTTGTAGTGCCTTAATCATCATATCAGCGACATTACTATCTATATGCACCTTTTCTAAAATGAACAACTTTTCATCTAACGCATCCCGTATCCAATGATACCTTACATCAATGTGTTTAGATCTAGAATGAAATGTTAAATTTTTCGCTAGATAAATAGCGCTTTGACTATCATAGAGAAGCACATACCTTTCTTGAACAATACCAAGTTCAAATAATAACTTTTTAACCCAAATCAGCTCCTTACAAGCTTCCGTTGCTGCAATAAGTTCAGACTCCGCGGTTGACAACGCAACACACTTTTGTAGTTTCGATTGCCAAGAAATAGCTCCCCCTCCAAAATTAATCAAATAGCCTGAAGTGGATTTTCTTGAATCAACATCACCTGCCATATCTGAGTTAGTATAACCAATTAAATTCGGATTCTCATTTCCAAGGCAAAGTCTCATACTTGATGTGCCTCTGAGATATCTCAATATCCACTTCACTGCTTCCCAATGTTCTTTTCCTGAATTTAAAAGAAATCTACTGATAGTACCAACATCATAAGCTAGATCTGGTCTCGTGCTAACCATAACATACATAAGACTACCAACAACTGAACTATAGGGGACATTCTTCATATATTCCTTCTCATCATCATTTGAATGACTATATTCAGAGCTCAATTTAAAATGAGTCGCTAAAGGTGTGTCGACACTTTTAGCATTCTCCATATTGAATCTTTGTAACACTTTCTCAATATATTTTTCTTGAGACAACCATAACTTTTTTTATCTTTCTATCACGACAAATTCTAATTCCAAGAATCTACTTTGCTTGTCCAAGATCCTTTATTGGAAACGACTTCCCTAAGTCTTGTTTCAACTTATCAATTCTCGTAGAACCTTGACCAATAATAAGCATATCATCAACATAAAGTAACAGAATAACAAAATCATCATGAGAGAATTTTTGCACAAACACACAATGATCAGAAGTAGTCTTTTTATATCCGTGTTGTTTCATAAATAACTCAAACTTCTTGTACCATTGTCGTGGAGCTTGCTTCAAAGCTTACAAACTCTTATTAAAATTACAAACACAATTCTCTTTACCCTTGACCTCAAAACCATCAGGTTGATCTATATAAATCTCTTCCTCTAAATCACCGTGAAGAAAAGTCATCTTCACGTCCATCTGTTCAACTTCCAAATCAAGATTAGTTGTCAAACTCAATATAATTCTGATTGAAGTCATCTTAACAACATGAGAGAAAATTTTGTCAAATTCAATTCCCTTTCTTTGACTAAACCATTTGACAACCAAACGAGGTATCATGGAGCTGAAGTAGGATCATCTTGCTTCAGTCTATATATTCACATGTTCTTCAAAGCTTTCTTTCCTTTTGGTAATTCTACCAACTCAAAAGTATGATTATCATGTAGAGATTGCATCTCATCTTTCATAGCATCAACCCATTTGTTCTTGGATTCACTATCCATTGCTTCTTCATATGACTTTGGCTCTCCCCCATCAGTCACTAAAACATATTCATTAATAGAATATTTCGTAGAAGGTTGTCTATCTCTTGTCAATCTTCTAGATGGAATTGTAGATAGTTCCTCTTGCTCGTTACTAATATTCTCTATTTGAAGGTCATGTTCATCTTGAGAATCATCATATTGCAACTAATTTTCTATTGAACTATGTGAAACAGATAATTGAACTGAATCTGAATTTATCCACTCACATTTTCCCTTCAACTCACTACTTTTAGCTTTATCAATGTTTTTAATAGTCTCATCTTCATAAAAGATGACATCACAGTTTCAAACAAACTTTTTTGCAACTGGATCGTATAATCTGTAACCAAATTCATCTTGGGCATAACTCAAGAAAATGCATTCTCGACTCTTCACCTCTAGCTTTGATCTTTCATCCTTTGAAATGTGAACAGAGCACATGCATCCAAATACTCGTAAATGATCATACGAAATATTTTTATGAGTCCACACCTTGTTTGGAACTTCACCGTCCAAAACTATTGTAGGACTCAAATTAATAACATGACATGTACTAATGTGAGTAATGTTTCACCCCAAATTGTTTGATATAATTTTTCTTTTAAAAACAAACATCTAATCTTCTCAACAATTGTTATGTTCATCATTTTTGCAAGGTCATTCAACTGAGGAGTCTTTAGAGGTTTTTTCTGATGTCTGATCCCTTATTGTCTGTAGTATGCATCAAATGGACCTCAATACTCACCACCATTATCATTACGAATGTACTTGATCTTCTTCCCGGTCTCTGTTTCAACAAGAGCATGGAACTCTTTGAACTTGTCTAAAACTTCATCTTTAGACTTCAAAACATATACCTAAATATTCCTGTAATGATCATCCATAAACGTTACAAAATAAAGAGCACCACTAATAGTCTGTACCTTTAAAGGACCACAAACGTCTGAATGCACCAACTCTAAGACTTTTGACTTTCTTGAAGAAAGATTATGCTTGAACGATACTCTAGTTTGTTTTTCAGCAACACAATGATAACATTTCTCCAAATCAGTCTCACTCAAACCAGAAATAGCATTTTTCTTAACCAACAGATTCAACCCCTTTTCATTAATGTGACCAAGTCTTCGGTGCCATAATTTGGAAGCATCTTTACTCCGTACAACATTCACACTATCCTTACATATCAAAATTTGCATCAAATATAAATTAGAATATTTCTCTCCTCGAGCTATAATCAAGTTACCTTTAGAAAGTTTCCATTTTCCAGAACCAAAACTACTCGTGAAACCATCATCGTCAAGTTTTCCAATTGATATCAAATCCAGCCTAATATCTGGAGCATGTCGAACATCTTTAAGTAATAATTTCGACCCATTACCAGAATCCAAGCAAACGTCACAAATACCAATAATCTTACTTAAGTCGTCGTTACCCATCTTCAATACTTCAAAATCACTTGAAGTATAAGATGTAAAATAATCTTTCCTTGGCGTAACATATAAGGAAACTCCGGTGTCAAACACCCAACTCGACTCATTACATACAAGGTTAATTATATTCTCATCGTAGACAGTGACGAGATCATTTGAAGTCTCTATTGACACGCGATCTTCACCAACGCCTTTATTTTGATTAGATACGCTCATTTCGCGTTTCAGCTTAAAGCATTCTTTCTTAATGTGCCCCATTTTACCTCAATGATAACATTCATCTGACTTGTACTTTGATTTGGACTTACTTCGACCCTTATATCTCGCATTGTCTTTTCCACCCTTGTTCACTTGTCTCCCCTATTTTCAGTAACCAACACATTTGAATTTATCGAAGACCCTTGATGTTTTCTTCTCAATTCCTCATTCATGAGTATGACGCCACCTTTGGCCATCTGTAGAGTTACTACACATTAGCAACTAATTACAAAGAAAAACCTTAAACATTTCCCACGAATCGGGTAGAGTAGTCAATAACCAAAGTCCTTGAATATCATCTTCAAACTTAATTCCCATGCATGACATCTGATCAAGAACACCCTAAAACTCATTTAAATGATCAACCAGAGAAGTCCTATCATTATATCTCAAATGAATTAATTTCTAAGCAAGAATAATTTATTACTTCCAGTCTTTGAAACATATAAATTTTCAAGTTTATTCCATAAAAATTGTGCATTTGTCTCATGTTGGATGTGGTTGTAAATATTCTCTTCAACAAACTGACGAATAAACCACACACCTGTTCATGCTCAAAACTTCATTCCTCATCAAATTTTGATGCAGGTTTCTCACTACCAAAAATGGATAAGTGTAAGCCTTAACAAATAACAGATCTTTCATCTTTCTTTTCCAAATTTGATAATTTTAGTCATTCAATAAAATTATCATACTTGTGTTTATCTCCATATTTCAGTCAAGTCCAAAACAGCTAACTCAGCTCTGATACCATTTGTTGGGGAAAACGTATATTATAATCCTAGAGCAAACTTTTAATTGCTTTTTAAATACTAGAGCAATTAGGTTATAACATAACTCTTTAAATATTATAATACCCTTAATGAATTAAAAGTGAACTTGAACCACTCTTGGACTTTTTTCATAATTGGGAGCCCAAACAAAACCCAACACTAGTCTCGTGACCTCACGATCCAATGTTACTGGCCTCTTATCTCTCGGCAAACCACATCTCCATCTAGGGCTGAAAATGAGCTGAGCTCGAACTTGACTCGATTAAGTATTTATTAGCTCGACTCGAAAGGATTTACAAATTTGAGTTCGAGTTCGACTCGATTATTTATCTACAAGTCCAGCTTGACTCGAAAACATGAATAAAAAATAAATTTTCAAGCTCGAACTCGAGCACGAATTCGATGTCGAATTCAAACCAAATTTATTTTTCAAAATGAAATATCAAACTTCCATATCTATTCAACTTTCAAAACATGATATTTTAAAATGAAAATATGAAATCATCCTAACTTTTCAATATTCCAAAACATGATATATAAAAAGAGTTTTTCATTCTTTGTTGCCGAATTTTCTTAAATCAAAATGAAATTAGAATTATCTAAAACTAAAAGTAATATAGATAGGAGAAATGAAAATGTATTTTAATTTACCCGTAGAATGTATAAACTACTTTGAGAGAAAATTACAGTCGTGAATAAAAGAGAAATAATAATAAAAATAATATGATAGAATGAAAGATGTATTATGAATGAATGAGAGAAATTGTTAATGATAGATATTATGAAAAAATGAAAGAAAAAAAAAATCTTATAAATGTGTAACATAGTGAAGAGAAAGTCGTGAAAGGATATGATAATGCTAGTAGATAACTCTACTAATGTGTATAATAATTAAGGGAGAAGAACAGGCTAAGGCAAATGAAGTGCCGTTTGAGAAGAAGAAGAAACAACGAAGATAGCATTCACAGCAGCAAGCACTCTCATTTCTGCTCATACGACAGCTAATTAAGTTGAAGCTTTGTATTCACCGAAATATTTAATCTTTCGATCCTTCCCATGGCGCTAAATCAGTCTCCTCAAGTAGCAGCAGCAGCAGCAGCAGAGCAAAGCGATGAAACACAGAGATATGGGTCGACAACCGGTGGTGGTTTTACACCGAATCATCCCTGTCCCTGCATCACCTTCAAACAACAAGATCCAGAAGCAGCAAACTGCAATCGTATTCTTTTTCCTTGGAGCACTTCTCGTCCTTCTTATTCTAATCATCATCATCATCATCTTACTTATTTCTCGAAAACTAACAACACCCTCAAAGCATAGATCATCGGCCAAGACGACACCAATCGGAAGGAACCAAGGTAATAAGAACATTTTATAATCAGATTCATTCAATACACACACCATAAACAAGTTGTTGTTAACTTGTTATCATACTTTCTTACAGGTCTAATAACTTATTTTGAGTTCCATACATTAAAGAAGGCAACAAACAAGTTCCACGAAACTAATCTTCTCGGAAGAGGTGGATTCGGTTCAGTCTACCGGGTAAAATTGAGATGAACATTGGACCATTTCATCGGCATTGACTAATCAATATCTTAGCTTTCGAATAATTAATTTACAGGGTAAGCTGATCGACGGGAGAATGATTGCTGTGAAACAACTATTACATGAAAAATCTCATCAAGGAGAATCTGAGTTCTTGGCAGAGGTGAGTATGATCACAATCATACAACACAAGAATCTAGTCCGCCTCCATGGATGTTGCATTAAAGGTTCTCAACGCCTGCTTGATACGAATACATGAAGAATAGGAGTTTAGACCTCTTCATATATGGTATTATTATTACTATTAATCTCCCCATTTCTGTCTTCTTTGGAAAACAAATTAACTATTATAAGATCATGGAGCAGGGAAACAGCAAGAAGAGTTGAATTGGAACACTCGTTTTCAAATAATAATCGGTGTTGCTCGTGGTTTACAATACCTGCACGAAGACTCCCCTGTTAGAATCGTGCATCGTGACATAAAAGCTAACAACATTCTTCTTGATGACAAGTTTCAACCAAAGATTAGTGATTTTGGTCTGGCTAGATTCTTCCCAGATGATCAAGCTTATCTCAGCACAAATTTTGCAGGAACCTTGTAAGTTAAGTGTCAAAATTGCTACACTTAGAACAGACAATAAGGTCATGTGTTAGATTCATTTTACTGTGTATTGTTGCAGAGGTTATACTGCACCTGAATATGCAATTCGAGGGGAGTTAACTGAAAAGGCTGATATTTATAGCTTTGGAGTTGTTGTTCTTGAAATAATATGTGGTCGAAAAAACACAGATTTAACTCAACCGCGAGAAATGCAGTACCTTCCTGAATATGTATGTCTCCCATGAATTGAATTTTTGTTTAAATGTTGTGTTATTTGAAAACTCGTTGTTTTTTTATTGGGATGTAGGCATGGAGAATGCGAGAGAGGAGAAGGGTGCTTGAGTTACTTGATCCGAAGATGAAAGTTGATGTTTTTTGTGATAGAGATGTTATGAGGGCTATAGATGTTGCTTTCTTGTGCATTCAACCTCGTCCAAATGCTAGACCACCGATGTCTCAGATTGTTGCACTTCTAACATGTCGGGATTACATGGAAAGGGAACCGAAAAAGGAAGAGGAAATGTTCTATTGGGATACCATTTCTGAGATTTTGTCTTCCTCTCTTAAGACCGACTCCCCATGATCAGTGATTTTCGTTGTTTTTATGCCATTGAGATGTGATTGAAAATAAATGTTAAGTAATGATAAAACGATTATTGATCTTTTTGGATATGTTCTAATACAAAACAATCATTGTTTCAACTTAAAACTTGGTAAAATCCTTACTAAGTTGATGTTGTGTCTTTGGGTCAACCATAATCTATATAATGGAATTAATAGAAAATTGGTTGAATAAGCTATTTTAATTATCTTATTATTACTTACAAACTTTAATATTTTTAGAATGGAAGAATACTAAATGATAATCATTGAGGTTGTACCACTTTTTAAATTCATTCATCACCTAAAATTATGATATTTGTATATCTAAGTTTTACAATTAAAAATTTGTTACGCGTGAGAAAAAGTTGCCTAAATCTAAAATATGTAAATATGTCCCATCTTTTCATCTTTATGTACAGGTAATGAGATTTCACATTTTGTGGCAAACCTTAGGCCGATAGATGACATTTTAGGTTAACCATCTATTTTACTCTGACACTTTTTTCTTCTTAGATATTTTTTAACAAAGATAATTTACTTGATTACTAGGTCTTCTTTAACATTTCAGAACGTCTTTTTCTATTATTTATTATAAATTAAATAAAAAATTATATTTGTACGATTTACCAGAAATAACATAATTTTGTAAAGAAAATGTTGGGATGTTCAAATTATATCGTTCAAAATATTTATTCGATTTTTCATATACTGTCAAATGACATAATAAAAACGGGTGTTGAAAGTAAAAGATATTGATGTCAGTAAAATATGATTAATTTTAAGCCTAATAAGATTTGCAATGAAGTTCTAGAAGAGATGAATAGTTAGCTAGCTAAAATAAACATTGCTTTCTTAATATCGTGAGAACTTTTATTAACGTTAAGCATATAATATTTTTACGTTATATATAAATTTTAAAAATAATTCCAACATCGAGAATAAATCTAATATTCTTTTCAATTTTGCAACTCTTAATTATTTTACTTTTAAATGATTTTACATACATGAAAAATACATCAATTTTGATTTTAAATTTAACACTCAAATTAATTGGTAATTTTAGTTTTAACGCGTGCATGAGTTATAATAATACATATATTTAAAATAGTGTGCATGAGTTATAATAATACTTATATTTAAAATTGTAATTTTTAATATTTGTGACTGCATTTATTTAATATAAAAATAGTTTATAAACTTCTTAACTACATCAATTACATTTGAAAAATATCATACATAGTCCTCATGATTTTTTTTTATGTAGTGAGTTGTTTACATTATTGATTTAGGGTGATCACAAGAGTAGTGGTGATGGTTTCATATATTATTTGAGGGGTAACTTATAATAATTTTTATTAATTTAAACTTCATTATTTTTTTAAAGAGATGTAAAAAACATGTTTGTTTTTGTCATCTTTGCAAAATATATTTATTTTTGAAAATATATAAAAAGATAGTTGCATTGAGGAAATTTTTATTTTAGGAAAGATCTCACTTAAACTCTTGAGATCTTGTATTGTACTATTTTGTACCATGAAAGATGATGCCCACACAATTTTAATGATAGTTACAATCTCCAAACAATCTATACTTTATAAAAATAAATAAATAACAATTTTATAACTTAATTAATTTGACTACTATTTTATGAACAGTTTTCCCATGTTTTCCTGTGTTTATTCAATCTATCCTTTTCTTGAAAAAACAAATAAAAAATAAAAAAATGTCACTGTTACTCAATCCGATCTTCTCTATGCTATGTTCTTGGATCTTTCTTTCTTT
Organism: Impatiens glandulifera; assembly: GCF_907164915.1. NCBI lineage: Eukaryota > Viridiplantae > Streptophyta > Magnoliopsida > Ericales > Balsaminaceae > Impatiens > Impatiens glandulifera. The sequence goes on along the minus strand of NC_061863.1, from coordinate 45,112,723 downwards.
CTTCCTTCTTCTTCATCAAAACCCAGATGTCCAACAAAGAAAAGGGTCAATATTGAGCGATGATGGCGACAACTTCCTCACCGGCGACGTTCATCCACCTGAAAAGCCCTTTCATGCTTCTCATCTTCACTTTCCCTCTTTTCTTCTTTATCTTCACATTCATCTTGCCTCTAGGTAAACAAGCACTTCAACCCACATTTGTAAATCACTACGACGATCTCGGCCTCTACTCAGATCCATCATCCCCTCCCACTTCCCCGCCAGAGAAGGAACCACTAGTACTGAATAACAACAAGAACAAGAACAAGAACAGTTCTTTGATTTCAGAACCTGAATCTGACAATAACAGGGATGCAAAATCTTCAGATGATGATTCAGGAAATAATGGGTTATTGATCAAATCAGGAGATATGATGACTGAAGTCATCCAAACTACTGAAAATGAGAAACCCATATTCACCGACAATACTGCTGTAAAGACATTTCTGAAAACATCAAAAGATTGCGATTTGTATGATGGGAATTGGGTGAAAGACGAAGAACATCACCCGATTTACAAACCCGGGTCTTGTCCTTACGTTGACGAGGCGTTCGACTGTCAAAACAATGGAAGACTCGATGAAGATTACATGAGATGGCGATGGAAACCCAACGGCTGCGATCTCCTTAGGTGATTTGATTTTTACTTCTGTAGACTGTATTAGCAAGGATGAAAGAACTAATGTTTATTGGAATCATTAAATGAATCCCCTGCAGGTTTAATGCAAGTGACTTCTTGATGAGATTAAGAGGTAAAAGGCTGATGTTGGTTGGGGATTCCATGAATAGAAATCAGTTTGAATCTCTCCTATGCGTTCTTCGCGAAGGTCTTCAGAATAAAAGTGAAATGTATGAGGTTCATGGTTACAAGATTACAAAAGGGAGAGGTTTCTATATCTTCAAATTTCCTCAACATAACTGCACTGTTGAATTTGTTCGGTCTCATTTCCTTGTTAAAGAAGGGACCAGGATTAATGGAGATGGGAATTCGAATCCAACCCTTTCAATTGATCAAATTGACAAGTCAGCCAACAGGTGGAAGAAAGCTGACATTCTTGTCTTCAACACCGGCCATTGGTGGACTCATGGTAAAACTGCCCGTGGGTATGTCGCCGGTATGCTCTTCTCCGATGATTATATCATTATATATGTATATTCGGGCGAGATGAGAATCATGATGATGACTTAATTGGGTGTTTACAGGAAAAACTACTATAAAGAAGGTGACTTTATATATCCTCAGTTTGATGCATTGGAAGCTTATAGGAAGTCTTTGAAAACATGGGCAAGTTGGATTGATAATAATCTTAATCCTGACAATAACTTGGTTATCTACCGTGGTTATTCATCTGCCCATTTTAGGTAATAAGTAGTAAATTCACATTTATGTTTGCATAAGTGCTAGTCTAAACCCTGATATGTTTCTTTTGTGTATAGGGGCGGTGATTGGGATTCGGGTGGATCATGTAATGGAGAAAAGGAACCCATTTCGACGATAACAGGTTCTTTTCTCGATACTTATCCCATTAAGATGAAGATAACTGAAGAGGTGATCAAGGAGATGAAAGTTCCTGTTGTGCTTTTGAACGTCACACACTTGACTAATTTTCGAAAGGATGGACACCCTTCTGTATATGGAAAGAATCTGACCAGTGGTAGGAAGGTATCAAACCGACGCCAAGATTGTAGCCATTGGTGCCTTCCCGGTGTGCCAGATGCTTGGAATGAACTTATTTATGCGGTTTTGATTTCCCATCAGGCTAATAAGGTTGCTGCCCCAGAAGATGATCAACAATGAATATATTTGTGTAACTCGTCCACGTTGGAATGGGACATGTTTTTGTTTGCATAAACAGAAATCATTGTTGTTGTTGTTGTTTCCGAAATTGTACTTTTGTTTCTTAAACTGTTAACTATTAGTCAATTGTTATAATATTTTGGTTGATAATTTGACTTTGCCAAAAGAAAGTCACATAAAAATGATGTAAAAAGATAGATGATGAATTGTAAGGCTAAAATGGTGTTCAAGTTTGAAACAGAACAAAAGGAAAAGACTAAAATGTTGTGCAATGGTTCGATCAAATAAAGAAAAAAGTTCGAAGAAACACATTAACGATAACTAGGATCGTTTGTTATTATTGTTGACGAAGACTTTAGCATGCGACTAGATTAAGGTATGTCTGGATTTGGATGTTGTTGCAGTATTATAGAGCAAACCAGGATGAGAAGCAGCTCTCGCTGCGCGAAGATCATGCACTTCTTTCCTTAGCCTTTGGTTCTCGATGTTCAATCTTTCGCAACATTTCTTCAAAAAATCACAGTCCACTTCAGTCTGTTTCAGCTTCGTCCTGAATTAACACAACATATTATTTCTCTCGAATTTAAAAATAAATAAATTTGAAGGAGTAACACAAACGACACTTGTACCTTGCTCTTCGGTTCTGAAACCAGACCTCAATTTGTCGCGGTTGCAAGTTCAATCTTTCAGCCAATGCCTGTTTCTGGGCCTAAACATTTTCGCATAATTTGAAATATAGTAAATTAAGTAATCAATTATGATAAGTGTTGATTTGTTTAATTAATATGTTTGAACACCACCAATGAGTCCAATTGGTCTCTTAGAACCAAACATTTAGTAATTGTTAACTATGTCAAGTAATTAGTTAATTAATTATTTACTACGTTACAAATTTAGTGAAGAAATGAAGGATTAATTAAACTAAACATATAACAGTTAAACAGGCTTTGAGTTAGCATTAACCTTAATTAATAAACTAGAATTACCCAGACAAATTAGATTTCACACAAAGAGAATTAAAAATAAATAATTTTTAATCTTTCAAAATGTAAATCTCTAAAAATCTCAATTTTACTTTTGGAAAAGTTAAAAAAAAAAAATAGTCAAACTAATAGAACAAAGTTAGACTAAAGTCATATCATGAGTCAAACTTATCCACGTGTAATTAATAAATATTGCCAATAAAAAAATCTAATATATAACATGTATAATAAATTATGTTAACCTCTAAATAAAGCTAAGTTTAATCAAAATTACAGTTTAATTATTGATTAACCATGCTTGTCCTAACTTAAGAAAATGTAACTCCAAAGGGTATGAATGTAAATTTACCGTATTAAGAGTGCTTTGGAGTTTGAAGGTTTCTTCAAGCAGACCGAGTTGATCTCGACTAAGTCTAAGTTTCTTCCTTCCATTGATCGAAGTGCGATTCCTCTTCTCCTTATTCATCCCAACTCCAACCAATTCAACCACATCATCATCGTCCTCATCTTGACTCTCCTCTTGATTCCGATTACGATTGATTTCATTCATTGAGTTCATTCCAAGAGGAAAAGAAGTCCCAAAAGTACTCATTCTCAACATCTTTTTCGATTCTTCATCCTTCTTAGCATTCTCCATGAAATTACCTACAAAACAAATCATATACAATTTACCCAATTGAATTTGTACCATCTACATCAAGAATAACAAATTATTTATCGAGAAAACTAGATTTTCTAGATCTCAAATCATTTCTTTCATCTTGGACATCTGAATTGACATCTAACAATGAGTAAAACATTTTCATAAACTTACACACAACTTTAAAATCATCACCAATGTTACTTACCAGCTCCGATGGACAGCCTAAGCTCGGTGTTACACGCTTCTTCTTCACCTCCATTCCTACCCATTTTGAAAAGAAGACGAGAGAGATCGAAAGAGAGGAGGAAAATACCCAAATGAGAAATGTTGGAGGATAAAAACTATGCAATGGGGTGGTATTTTTATACTTTTTTTGATTGACAAATAAAAAGGATTAGTAATGTGGTTAGTAAAGGATCAATTGGGGGCAAAATATCATTATTATATGTAATAATTAAGCAATGCGTTTCTTGAGGAAACACAAAAACTTCCCTTAATGACCATAATTAATTACTAATGGCTTTGACCAAATGTTACTTTTGCACTTATGTTTTTTTCTACACTTTTTCTCTTCATCACAATCCAATCATACCATATCTCCATCCATTGGATTTTATTTTCTAATTATATATATTTGCCTCTTTATTATATTGTTTAATACAATTTTATTTATTTAATTAATTATAGTACAACCTCAAGCAAATTACTTCCATTTATATATGTTGCATGTTCATTTAATTTTGTTGAATTTATAGTCCTCTATATTAATTAATTAACTCATATATACATACATATATAGTATTCAAACCCATTTATAAATAAGTAAATTAATTTAAATTTTTTATTTAATTCAAAGGATAACTAATATAGTCAACGCGGATACAAACATTTCATCCTTCAACAACAACCAACAAGTCTATTAATTATTAATGTATATGTATAACTATAGATATTAAAAGTTTATCTTAATATTTTTTTCAATTGGTCAAACAATAAAAAATATTTATTTTATTACTTTATCTTTTTCTTTAACAAAAGTTGCATGGTCTTGTTTGTTTATAAATTTATTTTAGCTATATTGTTTTAAGTTAGGAGTTCAACTTTATTTCTTATTTTTACGGTAGATTATACTTTTTAGACACGCAATATTATCTTGGCGATAAACGGGATGTTTGCTTATTATTTTAATTATTTTTTCTTTACATTGTTAGTTTTTTTCGTGTATTTTTAAATAATTATAAAATTTCCTATTTTATTGTTGTGATCATTTGAGATTTTGTATTATTTAAGAGATGTTTGATTTTTATAATATAATATTATTTTGAAATGTTATTATTATATTATATTTGTCAAAAAGAAATGTAGTAAAATAAATGATGTAAGTAAGTTGATCTCAAAATTGTCAAAAAGTCATATATTTTTATTCAAATTTTACCTAAAAGTTTTTTTATTAAATTCAATCATATTTTTTTTTTAATTAAATATGAATAAAATTATTTTTACTTTTTACTTTTTTAATATTTTCAAAATAATTATTAGTTTGACAATAATTATAACAAATACTACTTTAAAAAAAGACACATTATTTTTAAGTTATTTTTTTTCTTCCCCATTTTAAGGTATTTGAGTGTAGTAAAAATAATAAAAAAATAACATGTCTCTTAAAATTTGATACTAGACTTCTAAAAATATTTTAAAAAATAATAAATAAACTAAGTTAATATTTATCAATTTTAACGTTAAAATATTATATATCTTCAATTTATTTATTTATTTTTAAATTTTTATAAAATTAAAATGACATACTATGACTCACACCTCTCAACAATATCTTACATAAGTTTTTCATATATATATAATAGTTATGTAATCATAGAAATTAAAATTATGATTTTTTTTAAAAATTTTTATAACCGAAACAAAATTATTATAAATTATGAGTATGTAATCCAAGTGATTGAGTAGATTCTTAGTTTAATAATTAATACCTAATTTTATTTGAAAATGATAATTAGAATTGAAATTAAATAATAATTTATTGAAATTATTTCGATTTTACGAGTTTATTAGAAGAAAAAAAAAGAAATTTATATTTATAAATTATAAAGAATTATTATTTATTCAAGTAAATTTAATTTTATTAATATAACTTATCTATAATATTGTCATTTATTTTTTATTAGTTTTTATTCGTAATTATATATTTTTTTAAACAACAATGTATAACATATTTATATATATATATATATATAACTAATATTCTTTTATAGTAATTTTTTACGATGTTACATTTTATTGTTCATATTTTTTTCTTCGATATAATATCCATTTATTTCTTGATGTGGAAAGTCAGGATAGTTATGCTTATTATTCCTAAGTCACATTTTGCAACTAGATTTATTTATGGAAGATTAAACTAAATTATCTTAAAATTAATTTGGTTGAAATGCTTTTATATTATTATTAAACCAAACAACACTAATTATGTGCATCATACATATACATAAATTTGGTCTTACATAGAAGACTAATTTTTCACTTTAAAATGAGATTTTTGTTTTTGTCCAATGGAACTTTTTTTGGATTTCGTGTTCATAAAAATAAACTTTGGTAGATTTATGACTTTAAATCTTTGTTTGATGTTATTTCTTTATATTGACCAATTTATGTTCGATTGGCACAATTTGTATTATTATAGTTAACTATGTTTGATGATTATTTTTTTTTCCTCTTTTTAATTAAATATATGCATAAAAATCATAAGGGTAATTGGGATAAAAAAAAAGGTTATATAATTTGATTAGAAGTCTCCTATCTTCATTAATAACTTCTTAAATGATTATTTTAAGAAAACAAACTCATTATTTTTCCATGAGTGAGTGATTGAGAAATGACCCAATCTTAATTTATTATTATTATTTATTTGTTTGTTTTAAAAGAAATGAAATGGGACTCCCACTATCATAGTTAAATTATTATGTTCTTAACAAATCTTACTTTTATATATAATAATAATAATCATATATTATATAGAGTTAGTTACACAAATGACAAAAATAACAAATATTATAAAGCAAAAAGAATTGAAATACACAGATCTAGCAAGAAAGAAAGATAAAATAAAAACTGAAAAAATGATAGCTAAACTAATCAAATTTACAATGAACGGAAATAGAAATTTCACTTAAAATTGTTAGTAAAACTGAAATTTTTCAGCGAAAAATTATTTTATATAAAAATGATTAGGTGAGGGAATTTGGTGAGGGAATGACGTGGCATAATTTTATTCGCTGAAAAAATCAAATAATTTCTTTCTTTTCTCTCTTTCCTCCTACTTTTACATTTTCCAACCAATGAAGGTGATGCCACGTCATTCCCTCACCAAATTCCCTCATTAAATTCCCTCACCCTATCACTCCTCTATTATATATAATTAAATATTTCTATACTTCTATGTTTAAAAAATTATATAATTAAGTATAAAATTAATAATTAGTAAATAACTCTATACAAAAATATATTTACAAAACTAATTTCCTAACCTATTTTTTAAGTTAAAAATATAAATTCACATTTTTCATATAAAATCGTAAAATCGAAATTATTTAGAAACTTATAAAATTTACTCATATATTTAATTTAAGAATTTATCTATATCATATTATTGTCCTCATTTAAAATCATAAAATTTTAAATATTAACTCGAGATTTTATTAGAGCATCCTTATCAATGACCCATTTTTTGGTCAAGATCATAGTCATGATCATGAAAAGAGCTTTATCACAAAGATTTTGGTCATTGTGTTTATCCATGACCAACAAAATCTTGATAATGAATTAAAAAATATTATTTTTATTTTTAAATTTAAAAAATAATAAATAAATTTTAAATATAATAATAATATTTAATTTCTAATATTTATACATAATTGTAAACAAATGAGGATAATGAATAAAAATGGAGAAAATGGTAATTTTTTTTGTGCTCCGAAATATAGCAAGAGTGGTCTCTATTTATAGATCTCGAAAAATTATGAATTTTGATATATATATATATATATATATATTAATTATAAATAATATTAAAATCGGATTTTAAAGATAAGAGATAAAAAAAAAATCTGGGCAACCAATCAGATGTTGACAAATGGCAGCATTTGATTGAATGACTTTGGTTGTGATTTTTGTCATAATTTGACACAAACCAAGACCCAATGACATGATTTTGGTTTTGGTCATGGACATTTGGTCATGATAAATTGACAAAATCAACCATAACCAGCATTATGACCCATTTTTTGGTCATGGATAAGGATGGTCTTAGAGAGAAAATAACATCTAATTTCATCATTGGTCCTAAGTCAATGCATCTTGTCTAAAGTTGTGTAAATATATATATCAAATTTCGTTTTTTTTTTGTTGGGATATCAATGTAAGAGTCTTGACATCTAACAAATTGAAGAAAAAAAATCATCTCACTAGTAGTAGATGCAATATTTGTTTGAAATTCATTGATCATATTTTTTTTCATTGTGACCTTGCCAAGAGCATGTGTATTCTTTTGTAGAATCTCCTACAATTTCGATGGGATACACCGTCAAAAGTCGTTGACTTATGGGTTAAATGAATTGAATTGTGTTATAACAACAAAATCGTGGACGACTAAAAACCAATTTTCCTCATCATGTGGTGGACAATATGTAAAGAAATAAATAGAAAAGTTTTTGAAGAAAAAAATTATGGATACGAGCGTCTCAAAGTATTTATATGACACGCGTTCGACTCAATAAAAAATGAGGGGCTTGTATGTAGGGTTGTAAATGAATCAAATACTTTTGATTCGATTCGGTATTCGTATTCGAATTTTGATATTCGTATTCGTAATTTTGTGATTCGAATTCGAATAAAAATATTCGATTCGATTCGACTAATAAACGAATACGAATACAAAATCAAGATATTCGATTCGGTATTCGCTAATATTCGATTATATATATATACCGTTTTATTAATTTTAATTTTATAAATATTATTTATTCTAAAATCCTAGTACATATATACATTTCTTCAGCTGAAAACTTGAAACCCACAATTTAGTCATTCTACTGCTAATCACTCAAAACCTACCACCGTCTCCATCTCATCTCTTCTCTTCTCTAGTCGACGTTACTTCGGTCGCCGCCGCCTCCTTCATTTAGTTCTCTTCTCCACTCGTCGTCTTCTCCACTCGACACTACTCCAGTTATTTCTCTGGTGAGTCTTTTTCTTCTCCGGCCATGTATTTCTTGACCAGTTGTAACCCATATCTAATATGACTATTAAATATTGTATATCATTTAGAATATAGATATATTTTTTAAACATTTTAAGCTCTAATTACATATTTGTTATTATTTACAAACCACTTTAATAAATATTCTTTTAATAACTATTGTTTATGTTATGTTACGCGGAAGTTTAATTAATGGTTTGCATTGCATTGTATTGAGAGTTGAATATTGAAATCGTAATTTGAACATTATTATTTAATTTTTATTAGGTAATTTTATTGAATATTGTTATATATTATGTAAAAATATTAATTTTCAAATTTTCGAATAAATTGTATAAAATATGTTTAAAAAAAATCGAATCGAATACTCGTATCGGATCGAATAATACGAATATCAATTTCAAATCGAATACGAATCACATTAATTATTCGAAAAAATTTCGAATACGAATACGAATATTCGAATAGTTTCACGAATACGAATCGAATACAGTAATATTCGCTTCGATTCGATTCGTTTACAACCCTACTTGTATGGAGTAATAATTTTTTGATTTTATTGACATTTAAAATTCATATGTTGTTTTCTTCTTCTTATTTTTTGAACGCATCTTGTATTCTTTTTAATAAAAGTTGATATTTTTCAAAATAAAATAAAATATATATATATATATATTATTGAAATCTTAAATTAATCTTTCACAAGAGAATACTTCACAAAATTCATATTGAATTTGTTGTAGTCTCAATATTTAATATCTCAAGGTTCTAGGGTTTTTCAAGATATAATTGATTAAGGGCATAATATTGAAAATCACAAATGAAATCTTTTTGTTTTGTTAAATAATAATAATAATAATAATAAACTTATTATTTTCACGTTGAAAACAAAAAGTTTATAATTTTCACATTGAAAACAAAAAGTTTATAATTTTCACACATCTAGTAGTTAATCTGTTGAAAAAATAGGCTATTAAGTATTAAGAGAGATCTAGATATTAACTCTTGATTACAATAAAAGTATATATATTTTTAAAAATATTAACTCTTGATTACAACAAAATTATATATATTTTTAAATTTTACTCATGATATACTATTCAGTTAGTTGGGTTCAAATTTATCGGTTTCCACATTCATCTTACCTGTAAAGTTATAACATATGTGAAAGTAGATAAAGTCGTTTTGAAAATATTGAAATTTCGATTGGTTTAAAATAGGTATTTGAAGACATCTCTTTTTTTAAATAAATCCTAAATTCATTACATTTCATTTTGACCCTAGAACTTTATATGTGAACGATTCTAACATAAATCTTTCTATTTTTTTAAGACTCCACCTAGTACCGGCCCCGATTTTTGAGCTACCCTAGCCTCGGGTAGAAAAAATAGCAATATTTTTATTGTTGCTTTAAGTCTAATTTAAAAAAATAACTTTCAAAGATATTTGAACCCATGACTAACTAATAGATTGACATTCTTATCTTCAACCACTATACTATAACTACAACGGTTTTTTCAAAATTATAACAAATTTAATAAAATATTTTATTATTTTTAATAAATAGACTGCCCTGAAGTAGGCTACCCTGACTCCACCGTGATATTATTTAAAAAAAAAAATCAAGTATTTCAAAAAATAGAGGGTTGTATGATAATTCTTTCAGTCTAAAAACAGGCAATGACCGCCTAGAGTTTGAATCTTAAAGACATTAGTTTATAAGTTGTAACTGAATTATAAATTTTTCACCAGAAACATTATTTAACTCGATCCAACCCCACTGCCATAACTGATCAAAGAAATCCTGCTTCTTCGGTTGTTTATTCTTGGACATCGGGGAATTACATCGGGAATTTGAGCATATGACCCTAAAAATAGGGTGAATTGAGGGAAGTGAGGGTGAATAATTTAAATAGCGCTGGTGACTCTTTTTTTTTAATGACAATTATACCCTTGCGTAACGTAACTCCAGTTGCGTGATGCAACGTGACGCAACTGGAGTTGCATGACGCGATTGCGTTACGCAACTGGGGCATTTTCGTCCAAAAATTTTCATAATTAAAATTTTTTGAAAAATAAAAAAATAAAAAATTGCGTCACGCAACCTGAGGATGCGTGACGCAATAGAGACATTTTCGTCAGAAAAAAAAAGGGGTCACCAGCGCTATTTAATTTATTCACCCTCACCAAAAGCAATTCACCCTATTTTTAGGGTCATTTGCTCAAATTTCCCTGTTAGATCCTCTTCTTTAAATGCAGAAAAAATAGATACAATATGAAAACAACAAATCTACTCATTCCAATTTGTTCTCAACAACATTGGATTGGCTTGGTTTGTGTCTTTCTCTTCATCATCCTTGCATTTTCAAAGTGTTTGAGTAGAGAACTATGTAGTAGAAGAAGAAGAGTCTGCAGTTCATCACTGATCAATCTTCACAAACTAAGCACCAGACAGAGGAATGACATGACAGAATGTGAGCATCATCGGTTGTGACTTAGCACCAGACAGAGGAATGACATGACAAAATATGAGCATCATCGGTCAGGACTCATGAAGACAAAAAACACTGATTAATTAATTAATGATATTAACCATGTGATGCTTGCCTTCCTTTCCTTTCTTACCTGGCCTGGCCCAACAGTAAGTTTTCTAACACCAACCAGATTATATATGTTCCCCTTTCAAAACCCATTCATTCATTCATATAGATTTCATGATCAAGTATTATGCAAAATGTAGTGATTTCATCTCCTCGAGGGCAAAACAGAGTTTTCTTACCTGTCTTGTTTCTAGACCAGCATCAACTCTGAACAGTACAATCAAACAAGCATGGGCCTAAATATGTCTGCTCATTAATAATTCACACACACACACACTCACAGTTTTATGCATATAAATTAGCACTAAGCAGCATATCCCCCATTCAATTCCAAGTACTCTTGCAGCCAAAATTAAATAAAAAAAGAGAAAGATGAAGGCTTCAACATTAATATATATTAGCCTTGTCCTAGCTACATGTGTTCTGTTTTTCTCTTCCAAGTTTTCTTCTTCATTGTCATATCATTCTAAAGAACAGCAGCCACAAGGAGATTTGATTTTGACATATCCCATTAAGGAACAAGGAGGACTCAACTCTGATCAGAAGAGTAGCAAGGTAAGATCATTAATTTTACTCAAAATTCTCTCCCATATTAAACCAATCTAATTGCAGGTAATCAAAGAAGAGATGATAAAATCAAGAAAAGGTGGTTTATTAGGGCGTAAAGTTAGAGTAACAATGGAGGATGATGAGATTGAAGATTTGACATACCATATCGATTATCATGGTGTCACGACGCATCCAACACCAACTCCAAAACACCCCCAACCCATGATCCATAACTAGACATCATTTCATGTCTTTCCAATCAGTAAAGCCACCAAGGAATGAATTAAGTCAATTCGCATATAATTGAGTAATACTGAAATGTGTATAATGTCAGTTCATCATGAATTACTTAAGTTTGGATTTTTCCTGCTCTTCTTCAATGGAGATTATCAAAATATCTTCTTTCACAAAACCCATTTTTTTTCATAAAAAATTAATTTGCAGGATTATATATATATATATGGACCCATTGCTAACAATGGCTTGTATTAATTGCTGGTGTATATCATTAATTAGTAAGGACTATGGTCCCATTTTACATGTGCAGTGCTGAATTAGTTTGCAGACAAAAAATCTTCTCTTCTTCTAACAGTATGATCAAACTAAGTGATAAAAATGAAAACAGGAGTAAAAAGGCAAAAGAATGCAAGCTGGAACTGGAAGAGACTGCAGTCAATGTCCTTATGTGATTACATACATACATGTTCCTTGACCATTTTATATAATAATAATAATGTCACTGACTCAATAATTCAACATTCTAAGAGTCATCCCACATGATAGGTCGATCCAATTCATGGACAGTACTGACAACCAAGGATATGAATAAAATACCTGCTAGTTCATGACCATTATTAAAAGCCCCCACCAGTAAATTTAGCTACCATTGTATATAAACATATATGGTAACAATTAGCCAATAGTGGCCCAATACCTGTTCAAGTATTTCAACATGGATAAGAGGACTAACTAAGTGAATCAGTTTGTATTTTCTTTTCTGAAAAACCAGAATTATCAGCTAAGAAGATCGCATCTTCTATGGGTAACAAACACAACAAGATAAGGACAAGTTATGTCGACAATCGACAATGGTTGTCATAAGTTAATATTGGAGGGGTCCTTGATATCATTACTTTCCCTTTACATCGTAGTTAATCCCAAAATAAGTCGATGTGGCATTGATTATTTTCTTTTAGTTGCATTAAAAACCAGGTGTAAAACATAATGTACATGCATTGGAAACAATATGGAAAAATAACAAAACAAAAAACAAGAAGATGAGAAACAAAAATGAACCAGTTACATCAATGTTTTCTGTAAAGAATGAGTCTATCTTGAAATTTTGTTTATTATCTTACATTATATTAAAGTCTAGAAAGAATGTTACAGATGTAATCAAACTGAATCGTTTTTTTATGTGGCAAACATATAATAATCATTTTATATAAATATTAAAATTAAGATTCAAAAAACTTAAATATAAGTAGTTACCTAATTTGTTTTAAATGTTGAACTTCATACATAATTGAATACAAATTTCAGTATAATTTTTTTTTGGGGTTGAACCTAGCATTTTAAACTATAGATCCATACTTTCTAATTTGAATGGAACATGATCCTTAATATGAATAAATAATCCGGACTAGTAATTTAGTATAAGTTGACCGTAAAAACTCGTGTCTGTAAAGTCATGAGTTCGAATCTTCACACTCGGACCATTTCCAAAAGAAAAAATTAATGTATTATACTCGTCCACTGAGGATATGTTTCTGGGTTTAGATTAAAATTAGACCTTGGGCAGGCACAAATGTTTCAGTTAGAAAACAAACAAGCTAAGATCTTTCACTTATTTTACCAAGTAATCTCCGAAATAGAAAATCCATAAGTGTAGAAGCTTTATGTTATGAAATCTGTTATTTCTATACCAAACCCAATCACTATTTTACCAAGATAGTGATAAAAATGTTTGTTAACAGGAATGAAATATCATAATCAACTATAATATTTTATCATGTACATCTCTTAGCTGTTGCAAAAAATCTAATCCCAGGAGATTTTTTGGATTTACAGAATACTATGAACAGATTGAGAAGATCCAGCATTCAATGCATACATCTACAATAGTAAGTTCACAGTAGACTGCTTTCATTCATAAAGAATACTAGAGAAGCAGAAAAACAACCTAAAAACCAATTTGAAGAACCAAGGGATTTAGGCACTATAATAGACCAGGAACAACAATAACTTATAAAGCTATATATGAATGATGCTCTGCAGAAAGGAGACTATATATGAAATTCATACAATGTAAATCTGTGTATCAATTGTTTGTTTATTCAGAGCAGCTAAAGATGATAGTCAGTGGATGAACATCATTTTTATCCAACTCAAGACCCAACCACAATCATCAGCAAACACTATTACTACTACTACTTGGAGATGATTCAAAATAAGAAAATTAATTGAGACATGATAACTAACATTACAAGTAAAGATACGTGTTTGAAAAGGATATTCATAGTGCGTATGAAAGATAATATTATGTACATGAAAGAGCACTCATTCGTGTTTTTGTTTGTTTCTCAAGCACTATTAAACAGGGGGGATGTTGGAGAAAGAGAAACCCTTGTAACCCTTGTAGGCAAAGTAAGCAATCCGAGTATAGTAGAAACCTGGAAGGAATAGTACGGCCCCAAGTAACGCAAAGAAAAACCCTAAAATAAAGACAAAGCAATCGATTTATCCACTTTAGAAACTAGTGTAACAGAGTCGAGAGAGTCAGATAGAGGTGTTTTACCATGAGCCCGATCGCCGCCTACACGATTGATGGACATGAAGATTCCCAAGACAATTGCTGTGGTGCCGAAGAAAAGTAGAGAGATGGCAAGTGCGATCTCCTTGACGGGAGGACGATTGTTCATGATGTAAGAAGACTCCATCATGATGTCCTCATCAGATATCGAGAAAGCGTGATCTACGTACGCCATAATCGTGAGCTCAACTAGTCCAATCGATCGATAAGCGCAAATCTGTCTTTATCCAAATGGAGCTTGGAAGATGCGTGTTGTTTGAGACTTGAGCAGCAAAACCCTTGTTCAAAGTTGGGAGGGAGGAAGAAGAAGACTAATTCTCACCAATTTTACAAAGTTTTGACAAAATCAAAATAATACAAATTATTCACAATAAATATTATTATTATTATTATTATTATTATTATAGTTTTCAAATCAAGCAAATTGACCGGTTAATTTGTTGACTAATTAAAAACAAGATTTATTTATTTATTAATTATTAAATCTTTAAATATTTGTAACAATTAAATTGATTTTTTTAGTTCATATTAAACAAAATTATTTTAATAACTTAAATAGAATTAAGCTACAAATCTCAAAAACTCAAGCTGTTGATGGCTATTTTCTAAAAAACAAAACAAAAAAAAACTATTTTTTTCTATCCTCCCATGGTCTTACTTTCTTTGTAATTTTGTTGCCCAAATAATTTTTCTAAATAAAAGATCCAATCATATTCCACCATTTTTTGTTGGCAGACTCCGTGAACTTGATTTTCATTTTGCACAAGGCACCTCACCAAATCTCTTGGGAGGCTTAAAACTTTATTCAATCTCCATGAGGGTATTGAGTTGTAGTTGTCGGTAGGGGTGAACAAATGGGTAAAATCAATTTGTTTTGTTCGATCCGTATTAAATCCAAATTAAATTTATAAAATTCATAATCCAAACCATTTTACTAATTAATACGGATTGAATTGAAAATGGTTTGGATAATCCAAATTAAAAAATATTTATATATATCAACTTGAAATTAGTCAACAATTTTTTTTTAAATCGAATTTTTTTATTATTATTAAATTTGATTTTAAAAAATATAATTATAAAAAAATTTAAAAATAAATAAATATCATTGTCAAAGTGATGATAAGTAAAATATATATTATATTGAGATGATAGTTTGGATAATTTGGATAATCCTAATCCAATCTGATTTAATCCAATCCGAACTCAATCCGATCCGATCTCAATCCAATCCGAAATATCCAATCCGAATTAGTATTTAGAATTTAGATTGGATTGGATTTCGGATTAATCCTACCAATGCATTGATTGAGTATTTTATTGTATAAGACTTTGAAACAAGGAAGATGAGTTAGGATGAAAATGGTTTTGGACACTACTTTTTGTTTTTCCCATATGATGATCGAGATGGAGCCACGAAAAAGAAAAATGAGGAATGACTTTGCGCATATATCTAGAAGCGACAAACTAGCTAGTGCTAAAAGAACGAGGAAATAGCTCATTAAAACATATAAAATATAGTGAAGTTTACAAAAATAGTAATAACTTTAACTACGCTTGAAAATGATAAGGAATAGGGCGATCCCACGCACTGTTCTTTTATATATATATATATATATATATGAACATGAGCAGAGTCGGCCCCGAGTTTGGGCTGCCTTATCGTCCGATAAAAAATATCCATATTTTTGTTTTTCTCTAGGTCTATTTTAAAATATTGATAAATTTTTTTTTAATTTTTTTTTAATTTTTTTTAATTTTTTTTTGTAAAATTTGAACTTATAACCAAATAAAACTTTACATTCTTCTCTTTGACCACTAAATTACAAAACTTTATGTTTAAAATTATAACAAATTTAATAAAAATATCTTCCTATTTTTAATATATGGGGCTGCCCTAGCCCGATGACTTGCCGGGCTTATCCCAAGTCCGGCCCTGAACATGGTATGCTTGTTATTGGTTGTGATTTTCGCAAATAAGTAGATAATAAAATTGTTTTATTAACTAAGTATGACTTGTTGTTTTCTATGTATAAACTAATCAGTTACATTAAGTAAACATAGAATGCAATCTTCTTAAATTAATTGAAGATCCATGAAACAATCCTACGCCAAACCACCAATTGATATGGGACCACTACATAAAGTGTATCTACAAACTATCTTATATTTATTCTTTTTAACTTGTCTAATGGTAACTAGTTTAAACTTTTCCCAAAAAAAAAGTCAAATTCACAACCATTAAATTATATTTAGAAAAAGTTTAAACATAGTAATCACTAACCTATTTAAAAATTTTAAGAGAATAATATTTTAAGAGTTCAAACATAACGTGATTGTTTTTTATTTAAAACATATCTTTTAGGTGACTATAGTGTTTGTTTTTATAATGTAGAAAAATAACGTAATCCCCACTGTTTAACTTTAAACGTTTTAAATAATAATCAACTTTAACTTAAAACGTTTTAAATGAGAATCGAATATGTGATATTTGATATTTTAGGGACTACTTTTACCACTCGAGTTTAAGGTGAAATGTTTATCGATATTTTCGATATATCAAAAATATTATACCGTAAAATATCAAAAATATTGGTATGATATATTACTGATATTGAAATTACGATATTGGTATGAGTTTTTTAAAATTTCGATATTTCATAAGCCATAATTTCAATTTCCTTAGTTAGATTCACATAGCTGGCCTAAACTTTTTAACACGACTTTCAACGAATCAACCTATCCCAACAAATTCATATATTTTTTTGAATAAATATATTTTTTCGGTATGAATGGTAAAATATCGATACCGTGCTTAAATCTCGGTATATCGCAAATATTATGTATAATTGGTATGTTACTTGTGTCATATCGAAATTTCAGTAAACCGAAATTTTGGTATAGTGTCTATAAGCAATAAAATCTACACACTAATTTATAAAATTAAAACTATTATTTTAATTTATTTTTAAATAAATAAAATCAAAATAATTAACCCCACCAAAACCCAATTAAAACAAATAATTAGGCTAATTATTGTGACAATTAAAATCTAATTAATTAAGGAAAATAGTCAAAATAATAAAAATAAAATGATTTGAGATAAATGTTATTCTCATTTATCTTAAAAAATATATATTTTTTAAATCAGGGATTAAAATAAATAATTTAGGATGAAATGAGGTATCCATTTCATCTTTCAAAATTATTTATATAACCCGAAAAATATATTAAAAACAAAATTGTAAAATATTTGCCATATTTATTTTAATATTTTGTGTATTTAAAAAGATCAAAATTAAGACAAAAGGGTGAAAGAAAAATCAATTTCAAACAAACCCTTAAGGTTTTAAAATACAAATAAATCAGTAATCGAGTGTGGCCGATATCAGAAGAAGAAGTTACAGTCGAAGCTACAACCATCAGATGAGCGCCAGATTGCCATTCAACGCTCAAAGTGCGCCCGCGTACCCCGTTCCAGCTGAAGACGCGCGCGCCCAAGAAGCAGACGATTGGCTAACATCCGTTAGCTGAGACGTTGACGGAACGCGTTAAAGTGCATGAAACAACGTCGTTTCATACGCCACCATCTTCTTCGTCTCGACGCCGTAGTGGATAAGAACAACCCGTTTTGATTTTCTAAAAAAATAAAACTCCTTCCATAGTCAACCAAAACTGATGATTCAAAAGGTGAAATGATCACTATACTTCGTTGATCATTTCCCTTACAAATATAGGTACAATCACTACCTATAATTTCAAGTGGGATAAAGAATAGTCAAAACGTCATTAATGACTTTTGGCTGATTCGATCCACTTGAAGCTCACAATCAACCTTTGACAACTATAAATATCCCCTTTATGTAATTCTGAAGCAAAGAAATCCACTCTCCACCTTCAAATCAAAGAAAATAAAAAATCCGTCATTAAAGCTTGAAGCTTTCTGTAAATATGAAAATTTGATATACCCCAATTTATGACAATATTATTAATAATAAAATAATATTTTGAATTTTTAAATTCAAAATAACCCCAAAAGAGATTAAAAATTAAATTAGGGTTAATTATTGTGATAATTAAATCATAATTAGAAAAATTAAATAATAATTCAAAAATAATTGAAGGATAAAATAATGTATTTATTTTAACCAAAATAAATTCAAAAATGGGTAAAATAATTTAATAATAATTTTAAACATAAATTATGTATAATTTATTGCTTAAAATAATTAAATAAATACCCCAAAATATCCAAAAATAAATAAACATAATCTTTATTATGTTGTTAGAAATATTTTTGTGTATTAATTTGGTGATGAAAAATACAAGAAATTGTTAGAAATTCGATTTCAAATAACCATTTTATTAATAATATAAAATGATAATCCTGTGTGGCAAAAATTATATTTAAACATTGCAGTAGAAATTCTAGCCATTGGATCAACGCTGAATTTTCATCCAGCGCCCAACAACACGCCACACATCCGGCTGTAACGGAAGTAGTGTGCGCCCAGTTCCACACTGGATCAACTAACGGGATCGCTAACCCCGTTAACCTAGACGCCCAAACGCCAGATGGATCACCTGGCGATGGACGGAACGCAACGACACACTTAAATTTAAAACAATACGGTGCCTATTTGGTTCCACTTTTCAAAATTCAAATGTATTTTTGTAATTTTGGAACCTCAATCCATTTTCAAATAATCCCGATAGGTCAGAAAATGAATTTTAAATATTTATGAATATTTCCCAAACAAATATTTATACTAAGGCCACGTTTGGAATTTATTTTTAGATTTTAATACTTTTCTAATATTTTCAGGCATTATACTTAGTCTTATATCATCGCAATCGTAGGTACGCACTTCTAAATATTTTTTTACAATTATTTACGTACTCTAAACCTATCATTGTTTAGGACCCTATACTACTAATTAAAAGAAATAAATGTTATAAATAAAACTTGTAATATCCAGACTTTTACGTTATGAATAAAACTGTTTTCGACGGGCGCGGAGGATATAGCGCGAAAACACTTTTCCGAGCGTAATTAAATAACGAACCCATTATGAAAACTCTAGTATAAAGTACGTTTATACACGTACATTTGACTGATTTTTCTAAAATCATTTGTCGACTCTATTTTCAAATAAATAATCTTTAGATTAATTATGTTTGATTAATTTAAATCGAATTTCAATCAAATTATCATCTAATTACAACAAATCCCCAAATTATTAAAAATTTGAATAAAATTAATTAATTTTACATAGTTAATTTCAAAAACTCTCAAATACTTCCAAAATCTTTTAAAATATTTCATTTCAAAAAATATGCTTGGCACGCAAACCAATATTGAAACGCATCGAACCTCGAACCACCACGGGATTCCCCCCGTATTTCCATGCATCACTTGACATGTGCTAAACTATGGGGACGCCTCGAAAGGGGTACTTATTCTCGGGGGTTACACTTTCGGATTTTTCTAATTTTTGTTTGAAGCCTTAAAGCTTGGATTTGAGCATCCCAAAAGATTGCATAAGGATCACGGAGTGTTCTACAATACTTGATAATGTTACAATCACCCTTTAATTCATATTTACCGTTTGAATTTGAAATTTTTATATTTCAAATTGCATAAATTCGTATGCTTGATGTTTATGGTGTATTATGGTTGGATATTAATCCTATGATCATTATGAACTTTCTAGATAGGTTAGAGATAATCAATCAACCTAAAACTGAAAAATCCAAATTCAAAATTTAAAATTTAGAAAAACGTATTTGTTGTTCTTGGGCGGATTCTATTGAATCACAGTCCATAAAGAATTCCAACATGATTGTAATGATGTTGAGAAACTGTTTGGATTATATTTGATCCATCTCGATCATGTTTTATCAAAATAAAAAATTTTAAAAATAATTGAAATTTTTAGTTCTTGATTTGATCAAAACGAACCACCAATGTTCTTGTTTTTGTACCAATCAAGTGTATGAGATATAGGGAAGCTATTGCGTAGCTTATTTCTCCTAAAAATAACTTTAAAATCAAAAACTCAAATTTTGATCAAAAACTATTTTGAACGATTTGATCATCGTCTAGGTTGATTGATACCTTGAGATGATGATCAACATGTTCATAGGAGATTTGTGAAGCTACCCAAACCTTAGATCAAAGAATCCAAGCTAAAAAACGAATTCAAAAAAAATGAATTTGGTGCTCTTGAGGACCGATGCTTGTTAGCCTAGGACCGAGAGATCAACTAGAACTCCTCGGTCCGGATCGAAACCTATGACCGAGAAATTTGAATCTAGGACCGAGACCTATAATCAATAATTTCAATAGGACCGAGGTGTCTGACCGATATTCTTGAGCTTGGACCGAGAGGTCCGACCGATGTTTTTGAGCTAGAACCGAGAGGTCCGACCGATGTTCTTGAGCTAGGACCAATAGGTCTAACCGAGGGTTTTAACCCAAGACCGAGTTGTTCAACTTAAGATCGAGTATCCCGAACTTAGGATCGATGAACTTAGCCCAGAGTTAACCCATGACCGGTGAATTTATACACCTAGACCGATGAACCTAGTCTAAAGCTAACCTAGGACTGATGAACCTAGTCTAAAGCTAGCCCAGGACTGATGAACCTAGTCTTGAGCTAACCCAGGACCAATGAGTTTATACACCCAGAACAATGAACTTAGCCCAAAGCTAACCCAGGACTGGTGAGTTTATACACCCACACCGATGAACTTAGCTTAGGGTTAACCTAGGATCGATGGATTTATACACCTAGACCGGTAATTTTAGTCAAGGACCGGGAGTCCTTAGCACCCAGGCCAAGGGTCTTTAGATCCCGGCCGATAAAAATGGACCCGAGGCTTAGGACTCCGGTCCTAAGGCCTGTTTGGTTCCACTTTTTAAAACCCAACATTATTTTTTTTAATTTTGAACCCCCAAACCATTTTCTAAAAATTCTGAAAAATTAGAAAATGATTTTCAAAATATTTTTAGGATACTTCCATAAAAAAATATTTTGACTTAGGCCTATTTGGTGTTTATTTCTAAATTCTAACACCTTTAAAATGACTAATGTTCTTCAGGTATAATCCTTCATAGTTATCATCTGCAACCGGTACCAGCATTTAAATATTGTTGTTTCAATATTTTAAATAACGCTAAAACCTAAAAACATGATTATGACCGGAATAATTGGTTAAAACTCAAATAAAAAATTAATTATTTAAAATTGAACCCGTAATTATTTTTAATTAATTTCAAAAGGTTGTCAGAAATCATTTAAAAAATTTCAAATAATGTTATATTTTAAATGAAAATCCTGACACGCAAGCTCGAGTTTTTGCGCGAAACATAATACAAAAGGTTTTTTCCGGGAGTTACAGTGTCGATATAATTCATCTTATACTGAAAATATTGATACTATATATAATATGAATACAAAATTTCGATATACCGTACCGACTCACTCCACTTAAACTATTTTAGTGGGTTAAGAAATACCATAAATAAACAAGGAGATTTGTTCGTTTTTTAAAATAATTTTAAAAAATAACTCACAAACTTTACATCCATTCTCTTTATCAAACAAATCACTCAATTTATCAATTAAAATATCATTTTTATTTCACTTTTTGAAAATAATTTTTCATTATAAATAAACAAAAAAATTCTTTAAAAAAACGTTTTTTTAAGATAAACTGAACAAAAACATAAGAATCGGCTACAAAATTAAAATAAATAAATTATCAGACAACAAACATTTTATTTATTTTATCCAAAGTATTTGAATCAGTTTTAGAAAATAGACAATTACAACAATTTAATACTTTTTAATTAATTTAA
This sequence comes from Impatiens glandulifera, assembly GCF_907164915.1. Classification (NCBI taxonomy): domain Eukaryota; kingdom Viridiplantae; phylum Streptophyta; class Magnoliopsida; order Ericales; family Balsaminaceae; genus Impatiens; species Impatiens glandulifera. The sequence continues at coordinate 45,090,163 of NC_061863.1, read as the reverse complement.
TTATCTTATCATTAAGCTACATGATAACTCAAAATAAATGGGTGATGGATCATATGATCATTGTGAATAAAATCACTTAAGATGATGAAAGTCCAAATAGTAAAAAAAATGCTTAATGCACCTTGTTTAAAGAGTCAAAACTAGTTAAAACAAAATTTATTATATGGATAAAGCTAATTATTATTCTATTTTAACTTATGACATTTATTTTAGTAGAAATCATACAGAAGAGAGTCTTAGTTTAACTATCTCTGAGTGGGTTTAGCTTTTTAAATTTCTTAATTCTAAACATTATTAGATTTCACTTAAACTACCAATAAAATGTGAGAGTTTATATTTAAATAATTTTTTGGAGTAAATTATTAAAAATTGAGTTCTTTAACTAACAATATTATATGAATAAATATATAATAAAAAATTAGGTTTTAAGGAAAAATGCAAAGATGTTTTCATATTTTAATTGATGATTCAAACAATATAATTAATAAGTGAATACATGATTATATTAATTAATCGTTTTTGAGATTAAATAAAATTAATCAAAACCTAGTTACTAGTTCAGATTTGAGCACATTTTATAATACGCCCATACTTCTTCTCTGTACTAAAGTACAATGAAGCTCGACAGTTTAGGTGATCTATAATATTAATTATATATATCAGTTTAGTTTAATCTAAATACAACACAATATGAATATTATCTTAATTATATATCTGTAGTCTGTACAATTACCCACACAAAAACAAAAAAAATATTTTATCCAAATAGCTAGACTACGTCACAATGGCTTTGTTTGGGGCTTAGAAAATAGTGATAAAAGTGGTTTTTAAATTAAATAAAGAAAATTATAATTTTAGATTACTACTTTCACTTCATCATAAATAAATTAAATTCTAAGAAAAAATAACATAATTTGATATATATAGAAGTGAAGCTTTTTATTATTTATATTTGTTAGACTATGTTATATTAATTGATATTCTATTATTATATATAATTAGAACGGGCCAAAGATACGGCCATTAGGTTATAGAACGTTCATGTATATATATACTCTACACAAACCCTATTCATGGTTAAGAATGAAATAAATTTAACATGGTATCAGAGCCTATCTAAATATTAAACACTACCCAATATTTTATATAATCACCGCCGATTTGTCAAACGGTGATGATATTTCCGGCATCTTCGACGCGGAATTGTAGTCTTCCGGCGGACCAGCCGCAGAGACGAGTTTCGCTCAGCAGCTTGCGACGTTGCTGCAGCAAGCGACATTCGGTGGAGCTACTTGTTCGGTTTGTACAATCACGGCTGGTGGAAGCTAGCCTCCAAAGGACCCATTTTTTTAGTAGTACTGATTTGCCCCAGTCTTGTTATTACTCCTATTGTTTTGAAGGATAATTATTATGTTGAGTGGTCAAAATCGTTTCGTTTATCTTTGGTGACTCGTCGTAAGATGTGTTTTTTAAATGGTACTATGGTGAAACTAGAGGGTGATTTGACACGATTGGAGGATTGACATGTTGTTCAGACAATATTAGTTCAATGGGTATTAAACACCATTGATCCTAAGTTGCGTGGTGAGATTCCTTATTGTGATGAGGTGGGCCCTTTATGGAGTCTGCTTGAGGAGCGTTATGCTGTTTCGAATGTAACCCGTCAGAACTCCTTTCTTCGTGAATTGTCTTCTTGTAACCAGTCTGCGACGATGTCCATCTCTTCTTAATTTGGGGCATTACAACGCCTATGGGAGGAACAAGCTGTCTTATTTCCTCTTCCAATATGTGAGTGTGGCAGGCCCTCGACATAGTTGCAGAGTTTACGTGATATAAAACATTATCATCAGTTTTTGGGGGGCTTGAGCTCTGAGTATTCTGCTACTCGTTCTACTTTATTGGCACAGAAACCCCCACCCACGTTGAACAGTGCTTATCAGATGCTCCGTGAAGCTAAGGATGCCCGTAATGCTGATCAGAAGGTCGTCTCGCATGAACTCTTTGCTTTATCTTCTCGCCCTTCTAATGTGGTTGATTAATCAAAGTTGGTGTATTCTCATTGTAAGAAACCGAGACATGATGTTGCTGACTGTTTTGATAAGCAAGGGTTTCCAGAGTGGTTTCTTGAGCGACAGTGTAAAGGGTGAGGTGGTGATCCCAGGCGTAGAGGCACGACGGTTGGAGGTGCCTCGGCTGGAGGTGCGCAGGCTACTACCGTGGTTCTGAGTTTCGTTGGAGGCTTTGGCGCGGGTTCAGCTGGTGCGTAGGGTTTGGTGGCGCAGCCCCTTCACCCAACATGGTTCATTCCCTATTCCTGGTTTGACTCCCACTCAATGGCAAAATCTCCTTCACCTAGCTGGTAACGATGGTTCTTGCACTAATCGTTTGAGTGGTAAGTATCATTTATCTTGGATTATTGATTCAGGGGCTACCTTACATGCCACTAGGGTCCAAGACTATTTAGTTGATTGCTTTGTGAGGACGGAGTGTCCCATTTCTCTACCCGATGGTAGCATTGTTACTGCTCATATACATGGTTCTGTGTACTTATCTCTTAAGATTACTCTGAAAAATGATTTATTTGTCCCATCTTTGACTTGTAACTTGCTTTTTGTTACTTGGTTGATTGATGATTATCATGGTGATATCTCATTCTCATCCGATTTATGTACTTTTCAAGACCGCGGTACCAGGAAGGTGATTGGAGCAGGTGAACGAAGGGGGGGGGGGGTCTCTACTGTTGGTGTAGTGTTCCGGCGTCACTTTTTGTCTGCTCAATTGAGAGTCTGGGGATTTGGCACAATAGGATGGGGCATCCTTCAGATAGTGTGCTGCAGTATTTACCTAGTGTTAGTGTTACTCGTCGTTCTCCTAGTGTTAGCCCTTGTGATATATGTCATCAGGCCAAATAGTCTAGGAGTGTTTTGTATGACAGTGCTTCATATGCTAGGAGTATTTTTGATTTAGTACACTGTGATCTTTGGGGACCTTATGATGTTCCCTCCTCTAATGGAGCACGTTATTTTCTTACTTTGGTTGATGATTTTAGTCAAGCTATGTGGGTAGTTCTTTTATCTGCTAAAACTGAAATTTTCACTGTCTTTATAAAATTTATTGTTATGGTCAAAAGACAATTTGGAGTTGATATTAGACATGTAAGAACTGACAATGGAACAAAATTTAATTGTTTGAAATCTTATTTTTCTGAGGCTGGTGTATTATTTCAAACTTCTTGTGTGCATACTCCTCAACAAAATGGTAGAGTAGAGAGGAAACATCGACATATCTTGAATGTTGCACGGGCTGTCATGTTCCAGAGTTCTATTCCTATTGAGTATTGGGGGAATGTGTTCTTACTGCATGCTACTTGATAAATATGACTCCTTCTTGTGTGCATACTCTTACTTGATATATTTGTCTTTCACAAGACCTGATATAGCTTATTATCTCAGTTTATGCATGACCCATTACAGGATCACTATCAGACAGCATTACGGGTTGTGAGATATCTGAAGAATGCCCCAGGACAAGGTATACTCTTGAGGAGTGATTGTGATCTTCGGTTATCTAGATGGTGCGATTCGGACAAGGCATCCTGTCCCAAGTCTCGCAGATCGGTTACTAGACTATGTTATATTAGTTAATATTCTATTATTATATATGATTAAATGGGTTGGAGATACGGCCCATTAGGTTATAAAATGTTCATGTATATATATACTCTACACAGACCCTATTCATGGTTAAGAATGAAATTACATTTGACAATATTTTTCAATATGATAATTTCATAACAATATGTGTGAATATGACAAAAAAAGGAAAATAAACTACATTAGAGAAACAAAAGAGCAAAAAAATATATGAGATGAATTAACGAAGAAAAAAAACATTCATATTGCTTTATTATCTCAATAAATTATAAAAGAGCGTGTTAGAGCAATTTATATCAATTGAATCAAAAGTAGTAGTTGGCTTATTTGAGTTTTTTATTTTGAAATGATTAAGTAAAAATTATGTTATTTAAAAGATTAATTAGTTGTGTAATGTAAAAAATTCACCCTTCCCGAGAAGAAGTTTTCGTTACTCGATAGTCGTACCCCATAACTCATATTTCTCTCAAGTCTTGAGTAAGACGAGAAACCAAAATGATATGCTTGACTAGAGTGCATTTAAAAACATTGATTTAGACTATCTCTTTTTTAGAGTATCCACTTAATGACTTCTCAAGAAATTTGAAAAAAAAATATTATACGTATAAACGCATTTTAGAAATTCCGTTATTGGTCTGGTGCTTTAATACACTTGAGAAAGGGCTTCAGCGCTATATCTCACTCGTCCATCAACTGATATTCTCATGGGTCTTAAATCTAAAATAAAATAAGAAATTTGATAGTACATGTAGACAAGTAGCGAAGACTCAAGAAACAATTTGTTAGTACATGTATACAGAAATCCTTTTTTAAGTTCAAGAGTCGAAACACCTCTTATTTTTTTCTTCGATCAGAACACTTCTCTTCTCTTCAACGAGTTAAGCCTCAAAACAAAATTGTCCTCTCTTTTGTCTCCTTCTTTCTTCTTTTGTAAGCCTTCTCGCCTCTCAGTTATTTTCGGTGCCGACCGAATCCCCTATAGGCTTGCAAGTCATCGACAGTCTACCTCGAACTAAATACCAAAAGACCAGTCTGAATTATGACTTTTCCTTGGAAACCCCTCCAACAAGAGAATGATGAGTATCGACTTTGTGAAATGTTCTTAAGAGCAGGTTGTGTACACGAGGAATCATGGAGAAGAAGTACTCATCGTTGGCGTATATATCGACGACTTGATCGTGATAGGATCAAACATCAACGGCGTTGAGGAGTTTAAAAAGCAGATGATGAAGGAGTTCGAGATGAGTGATCTCAGGTTACTCTTGTATTACCTTGGTATCAAGGTGGACTAGAAAAAAATAGCATCAAGGGTGTTGAAACAATTTGCAATGGAGGATTGCAACTTGAGCAAGTATCCGATGGAAACAAAGTTGCAGCTTAGAAAGGATGTGGAAGGAAGCTTAGTGGATCCAAAGGAGTATTAGCGTATCATCAGGTGTCTTAAGTACTTGACACACACTCGACCCGATATCTCTTACGTAGTTGGCATAGTGAGTCGATACATGGAGAAACCTACCACTCTACACCAAAAGACAATAAAGCACATTCTTATTTACGTGAAGAGAACGACGAGCTATGTGATTCAGTTAAGAAGAGGACGAGAAGTTTAAGAACTTGTTGGTTTTACTAACAACGACCTAACATGTGACACTAACGACATAAAAAATACTAGAGGGATGGTATTTTATCTCAACGGGAATCTGATCACCTGACAATCTAAAAAGCAACGAAGTGTTTCTTTATCTTCATGTGAGGTGGAGTTCATGGCAGCTACTGCAGCGTCGTGTCAAGGACTTTGACTGAGAAGATTGTTGAGCGAGGTGCTCGGATGTGAGTCGAGGTCGATAACCCTCTATGTCGACAACAAGTTGGCAATAACAATAATGAAGAACCAAATATTTCTTGGACACAATAAACACAATTTCACTTCATCCGTGAATGTGTCAAGAACTTATAGATCATCGTAGAGTTCATAAGCACCGGAGAGCAACGTGCGATCATTCTCCCCAATGCGCTAGAAAGAGTCATGTTAGAATAAGAGAGATTGTATTAAATGATATATTTAGTTACATAGGTTATATCTAATATATAGACATTATATTATACTTATAAGGAAACTAATATAATATAATAATATAATATTGATATTATCACAATTTATAATATTTTGATAATATCTTACATATATATTATCTTATATTATAACATCCCTCCTCAAACTCGAGATGCAAAATACTTGAACAACTTAAGATTGAAGATGAGACGTTGAAATATTGATGATGTATTGTTCAAGCTTCAAAAACCCCGTGAGCTCCATCGAGTTACAAGATGCCAGTATGTTGACTGATAAACCAGCGAAGATGTTGAATCACATGGGCATTGAATGATGGGGTGAAACAACCGAATGAACACTAAAGTTAATCGTGAGTCTCGAGATCCATTCAATGATGGATGACAATGTGTTGTATAAAAGAATATTTTGACTAAGACAGGTTTGGTGTTTATTTCTAAACCTTTAAAAATGGTTGATATTCCTCAATTATAATCCTTCATAGTTATCAACAACAACAGTACTATCATTTAAATATTGTTGTTTCAATATTTTAAATAATGTTAAAATCTAGAAATATGACTAGGACCAGAAAAATAATTGGTTAAAACTCAAAGTTATACAACCGATTTTCAAAAGCCAACTTTATATATAAGTAAAGACCGAGGATGAAGCGCGAAAGCCCTTTCCCGAGTATCACCAAATTACGAACTAAAAGAAATTCTAACTAATACGTTTATACATGTATGCCAATTTTTATTGATTTTCAAACATTAATTGGCGACTCTATTTCAAATAAATAATCTTTGAAATTAATTTTGTTTAATTAATTTAAACTAATGAATTTCTAAAAATTAGATTTTGATTTGATTACCCAAATCCCCGGATTATACAAAATTGAACCCAAAATTAATTAATTTCAAAAGTTGTTAGGAATTATTTGAAAATTCTTTTAAATAGTGTTTTATTTTAAAATAAAATTTTGAACACGCAAACCAATGTTAAAATTCTTAAATCTCGAACTTTCCCTCGTAACCTATCTAAAAGGTTTTTCTGGAGTTACAATTATGTTGGTTAATTATTCTATTTTTCCATTTTTTAAATAAATTATTATTTTAGTATTTTAATAAATAAAAAGAGTAATTAAATGAATGACACGATTACTATGTTTTAGGTAAAAAATATTTTTTTTTTAAAACTCTAAAACCCAAAGATTACGATCTCTAAGTTACAAAAGAATATTGAGAGGATGCATAATATTATACAAGAACTTAAGTAGGGACTCAACTAAACTTAAATATACAAAATAATTATTACTTTTAAAAACATATAATTTTGTTTTATTTTATTTTAGTAAATGATCCATTTATATTAAATTAAATTGATAAGAATGATATAAACATAATGATGAAGAAGGGATACGGGGAAATAAAAAAATATAAAAGTCACGTAACATTAAAATAAGAAAAAAGAATATAACACATTATCTAATATGTTATCGAATTCATAGATTTTAAAAAAAAAACGATTAACTCTCTGACCGATATTATCACTGACTTTCCTAGACGAATATGAGAAAATGTCGTAATAATAATATTATGAATAATACGAATCAGACGATTACGATTATTAAAAAATTTGACGATTTTTTTCAAACTAGATAGTACACCAAATAATCTACCAAAAATGATTAAGAATAATTATTCAAATATGTAGTATTTCATATAAAACAGACACAATTATTCAAAAACTCAAACATCCCAAATGAATATTAGTGAGTCAATATTGTAATAATAGTAATCCATTGAGTAATAAAATAGACATTTTTATTTTAGGCCTCGTTTGATCTTTGGGTTTTTGGGATAAAACCCAGGTTTTATCCCAAAACCCAACAATCCCATCATCAATCAAATCAACACTTTTATTAATTAAAATACCCATATTACCCTTACTTAAATATTTTATTTTATATTTATAAATATATATATATATATTATTTTATTACATTATAAAATTTATTTTTATATAAATTAAATTAATAAATTATTTTATTTAAAAAAATTATATTAAATATAAATAAATTTAAAATATAAATAAAATTATAACAATCTATATTATCTAATATACCATTTAAATTTTAAATAGTGTAAATAAATAATTATATTAGAAAATAAAGTGACATATATTTAAATAAAAATATTTATAACATTAATTTTATGTAAAAAATTATATTAATTATATTAAATAAAAATAAATACACAATATAAATAAAATTATAATCTATTATATTATTTTATGTAATATTTGAATTATAATAGTAGTTATTTATAAGTATTTATAAAAAAATTATTTATATATTAATAAAAGTTAATATTAATATATATATATATATATATATATATATATATAGTTTTTTAATATTTATTTTATTATATTTAAAATTTTATTTAATATAATATTATTTTATTATATATATAGAGAGGGAGAGGAAGAGAGAGGAAGAGAGAGGAAGAGAGAGGAAGAGAGAGGAAGAGAGAGAGAGAGGGAGAGAAGGAGAGAGAGGGAGGGGGTATAATAGGAATAAAATTTAAAAAACCTGGTTTTTTATCCTTTTCATCACACAAGGGTTATTTGAAAAAAAACCCAGACTTTATCCAAATAACCCATACATCAAACAAGGCCTTAGTGATGATATTATTAAATAAAGGCAATTGTTGTAATGTTCCATTGAAATTAACAAAATAAACTTTGCTTCAGAAAATCTTTTCCATGGATCCAATCTATAGACATGTTACAGCGCAAGAACATGACTTGACTACGTCTACGTACGTACTATACAGGCTAACCTATAGTCTATATAGATCTTGTCTATATATATTAGCTATAACCTATAGTCTATAGATCTTGTTTCATTATGACATGACTATAGCTATTAATTTATTTAAATATTTTTCAAATAACCCTAAAACCAAACAAGGCTTTTAAACATAGTTATTAACGGTAAGTTACGGCTACCTTTAAAAAAAATGGAGGATTGAATTGAGGCCGACAAACCGACCGCCGGAGTTGGCTATTGGCATATCTTGTCTGTCACGTGGAAGAGGCAAAAGGCACGTGGGGGAGTCTCATGCCGAACAGTGAGGAACAAGCTAGCTATATGCATGGTGGCTAAACCTTCATTTTTATTTTTTATTTATTTATTTTAATGAATATAATATGAAGGTTCCTCCAGTTTTGTGAAATAATAATTAGTTATATTTATTGGCTTAATTAATTTACTCAACCAAGTTGTAAAAATAACTGAAAGCTCTCTCTCTCTCTCAATTATTAATATTTTAATTATTTTAAACAAATAATAATACCGTACACTTTAATTAGCTAGTTTGATTCTCTCTGTTTATTATATGTCCTTTGCTTGTTCCCACCTCCTTGAATTTCACTCCAATCCATTGGTTGGAATCTGTGCTAGCTTATTTATTTATAATTTTATGCATGACCAAAATTTAAATGTTATTAATTAATCTTTTGGATGGGTAAGGTATCTTATATTATCATGGTGTTAAAATCTAAACCAATTATTGAGAATATTATGGTAAATAAATAGCATAAACCATATAGTGAAATTGAAAGATAATTTTTTTTATGGGCACTAAAAGTTAATGAGAGAAAACTCCAGTCCAAATTAAACCATTTTTGTAAATCATTTATCGAACTTCTTTGAAAAGTTTTTTTTTGTATCATTTAACTTGATTTGATAGGAAAACATGTTTTGTGTGTTTTTTTTTCTCTTTGAAGAGATTGATTAGAAGCTATGGCTATACAACTAGCCGATATCAATAAGTTAGGATGCCCGTGAAAGTTGCAAATTGTTTGGCTCTACGAATGATGCATTCTATGAGGAGAATAAAACGCGGAAGGAATAAATTGAGAAAAACACATGTTTTGGGGCGATGGATAGGTTCCAATGGAGAATATGCTCGATTTATGGATATTGTTATGCATTGCGATGTTGTGGTTTAGGTTGAGAGACCGATGTCCAAAATGACCTAATTTAAAATATCCCAAATTTTGACCTAAAATGATTATGAGAAATTGATCTTTGTAGAGATCGATTGATCGTGATTAGGGTCAAAGCTTTTGATCCCCATAATCATATGAGATGGTTGCAACTTACATATCATGATTTTAATGATATGTATCAAAAGATATAAGACCTACAATTCTTGACCAATTTAAGAACACTCGGTCCTCTTGGACCGAGGCAAAGGACCGAGGTTCTTAGCCTGGGACCGAGAACGAGGACCGATGATCTTAGCTGGGACCGAGACCAAGGAATGGTGTTCTTGAGTTAAGACTAAGACTTAGGACCGATGTTCTTGAGCAAGGACCAATGAATTTTACCGAGGTTTTTAATCTCGAACCAATAGGTCTAACTTGGGACCGACCTCCCAGGTCCACGACTGAGAAAGATAGACCTGAGATTAAGTCTCCCAGACCTATGACCGAACAACTTGAGTTAGGACCGAGTCTCCTAAACCCTAGGACCAAATCCTCCAATCCCTCGACCAAGCGTCCCGAGCCCTAATTCAGACCTTCCCGGTCTGGACCGAGCTCGTTTGAACCTAGATCGACATAACTGGACCAATACCCTATGACTTCGGTCCTAGGGCATGTTTGGTTCCACTTTTCAAAATCTAAAATTATTTTTGTAATTTTGGAACCCCAATCTATTTTCAAATAATTCTGAAAGGTTAGAAAATGATATTTAAATATTTTTGGGATTTTTTCCAAATAAATATTTTAATCAAGGCCCCGTTTGGAATTTATTTTTAAATTTTAACACTTTTTTGATATTTTTCAGAGATTTTACTTAATTTTATATCAACACAATCGCATGTACGCTTTTTTTAAAATAATTTCGTACAATTATTTATGTAATCTAAATATATCCTTGTTTAGGACCCCCGAATTACTAATTAGAGGAAATAAATGTTATATAAATCTTGTAATAACCAGACTTTTAGTTAAAAAATAAAACCGTCATTTGACAGGCACAGAGGACATAGCGTGAAAGCCCTTTCCTTTAGCATAAAAAAATACCGAACCCTTTATAGAAACTCTAGTATAAAGTAAGTTTATACACGTACTTTTTACTATTTTTTTTCTAAAATCATTTGGCGACTCTATTTTCAAATAGATAATTTTTTAAATTAGTTATGTTTGATTAATTTAAACCGGGTGTTAATCAAATTATTATTTAATCCCCATATTATTAAAATTTGAATAAAATTAATTAATTTTACATGATTAATTTTCAAAACTCCCACGTATTTTCTAAATCTTTTCTTTTAAAAAGATGCCTAGCACGCAAATCAATGTTGAAACGTATCGAACCTCGAGGCACCTCAGGTCTCCCCCATATTGTTATGTGTCGTCCAAACACGTGATAAACTACGGAATGGACTAATCCCAAGGGTTACAATACATAACAATCTTCTTATTTATTATAATAAAAAATCTGTCAAGATTCAATAATTGGAAGAAGAGATTGAAGCAATGAAGTCCAAATAGAGAAAAAAAAAGAAATTGAAGAAATGGAATATTTATATTGTATTTGTTTCTATGTTGATCTTATATATGTATTTGTGTTTGTAGTTTGAAATTATGTATGTTGTGGAATGAGAATGAATATTATATTGTATTGAAGATTTTATATTGAAAATAATTTTATGATGTTTATGGTAATTTTGTTACAAGGTTAAATGAGTTTCTTCTATCCTGTTAATCAATTTCAGTGTAAAATATTGATTTGCATGATAGTTGTTGGAGTAAGTGGTCGCTTATATTAGTTATTAAATCTGAAATTGCTAAGATTAAGATATCAAGATGAACAATTAGCAAGTTAAGTGCTTCTTTTGAGAAGTATTATTGTATAGAACTTGAAATGAGCTTTCATCCTTTTGTTTGGTATTGTTGGCTAGAGGAATATGACAATATTTAAGCACAAAGACTGATAATACTTTTGGTGTATATGCACCATGTGATGGACACGCTTGCAATTGTTGGGTTTTCTGCAACGGAATAGGATCGCGCAACGGAAGAAGCATTCAATTTTTTTCGCAATCCCTAATTTGTTTCATCATCCTTAACGATTAAACCATAATAAGTATCAGGGCCGGCCTTGAGAAGCCTTGAGATTTTGGGGGCCCTATGCAAATTTAAATTTTGGGGCCCCTAAAATAGTAAAAAAAAATTAATTTTAATTAATAAAATAAAAATAATTAATATATTATAATACGAGACTAAAAAGGAGATAAAAAAGTTATTTTTATAATATATATTTAATATTAAAGGAGAGAAAAGAGGAAAAAATAATATTAATAATATAATATTATTAAATATAAAAAATGGGGGCCCTATAAAAGTGGGGGGCCCTATGCAAGTGCATTGGTTGCCTTACCCCAGGGCCGGCCCTGATAAGTATACTAATATGACTCCCTTTTCAATGATTACCGAGACGTTGCTTGATGGGAACATCTTCTATTTATATCCACGCGTGAGCAGGAATCTAACGTTTTGGATTCTTGTCTGTTAGGACTCTTAATTTTTACACACGTGCACTTGAAAACTCTTTTCAATATTATATAATCTTGCTAAGTTTTAATGAAACCCGGTTTCATAAACCTAACAAAATTTGGACCTTACTTTTATTTTTCAAAACTCACTCAGTTGTGCGATCCAATAGGCTTATTTAATATCCGTGATTAAACATAAGGCATGGATAAAGTCACCTTATCAAATTCAATCATTTTTTGATCAATAGATAGAATGACCTATTAAATGATATTAATACATTTATTAATTCATTTATAGCATGACCATGCATTTCTCAGTCATACTTACACGAAGGGCCCAAAGATATCACTCCAAGCACAAGTTTTATAGTCATCCGGTTAAATATGATGTTTGATTGTGTTAAAACATATTGATCTTTTATTAAGGATTCTGTAGTAACCTCAGGTCTAAGGATTGCAACAATCAATCACTATGAAATCACTCATGATTTATATTCATGTAGTAATTTCTCGTGGGTCGGTCCAGTCTCTTATACTCTTATAAGAAAATTCATGATTATGATTTATGTCTCTACATAAATAACTATCTCACGATTATCAATCATAACTCATAATAGTCTTAATTTATTATTGTTCCCACAATAATAATTGACTAGGGACCTTTTAGAATACATCAAATATATTCATTGATCTTTATTAAATAATAAACATGCAATTGGATAATAATAATGAAAGGAAAATAAGATTAATGTCATATATATATAATTATTCTAAAGCACTAGCACCAACAACAATCAGTACTATCACTCATTTAGTACTTTTAAGGTATGACATATCACTTGATAACTAATATCCATAAGCAAACAACATTTGATAAGTATTATCCATAAACAAACCAACAACATAAACTATATAGAAGTTTGATCAAGCAAGAAATAAATTAACAACCAAACAAATTTTATTATTCATGTAGCCTTACTCTCTTAAGAAGAAATTACAAATATCTTCCTAGTAATATTCAAATTCTTCTTTGCGATCATCTCTTATAGTTTGTCACTCATTATAGCTAGTTTTTCATTGTACATTAACCTATGCGGCTTGATACCGTGATCTGGTTGAGTGACACCAATCTTAAACACGCCTAAAGAAGATGTTGAGCTTGTGACATTACTTATTATTGATATTGATTTTCGGTTGAATTGGCTAGGAGATGGAGGAACACAGAGGTGCGATTTGCTAGTGCTGTCCGAGGATGAGGAACACGTCGACCTAAATTTGACGGTGTTCCCCGAGGAAGAGAAGGAACAATGGGACCAAAATTTAATGGTGTTGTGTGAGGAGTATGTTGTCCGAGAAGGATGAGGAATATGTCGACCTAGATTTGATAGCGGTGTTCGAGGAGATGGAGGAACAATGGACCTGGATTTGATGGTATTGTCTAAGGAGTAGAATGTGTTATCCGAGGAGGATGAGAAATATGTCGACTATATTTGATGGTGTTGTTTGAGGAGGAGGAGGATGAACAAGAGGACCTTGATTTGATGGTGTTATCTAAGGAGTAGGAGGTGCTATCCGAGGAGGATGGAAAACACGTAGACCTGAATTTCATGTTGCTATCTGAGGATGAGGAATGCGTCGACCTAGATTTGATGATTCTGTCCGAGGAGGAGGAACATGAGTACCATTTTTAGTGCACTTGTACCGGTTGTAGTCGTTAACCTTCTTTTCTATAATGTGTTCCTTAATTTACAACGATACTAGGACTTGCTCATTAATAATCAACAAATTAAACAATTAGCAATCAACAAATTAATTAATTGTTAACCTTTATAATCAACAAATTTTAACATTACCTACTACACTCGCATTGTTATCTACTACACGTGTACTTATTGCACTTGAATAAAGACCTACATTAAATTAGTTAAATATGAATTTCAATTCTAATCAATGATAAAGTAAAATTCAATACGTTCGATTGAATACCTATGGGCGGTTGAGTAGAAGTTCTAATTACAATTCTTGTACAATCCCTTTTATTATGACTTTCCATTCCACATTTACTGCAAGCAATAGACTATTCGACCATTTTAAGATAATTTCCACTTTCTTTTGACTCTTTAAAAACCCTCATTCGATTAATTTTGTACTACTTTTTTCTTTTACACATATGGTAGTAAAATAAGTGGCATACTCTCACATTTAGGCCATAATTCATCTTTGTTGTTCAGTAAAATTGAAAACGAATACGTCCTCATGAAGGGCCCTCGTTTATACCAATTTGTTACATAATCTTCAAGGTTATCACCTGAATGATAAATTACACATACTCCATGCAGACAAGGAATGCTTGTTATTTCTAAAGTCAACAGGTGCATCGCATTTAACTTATAACCGAAATTATCGTTAAAATCTAAACTACACATTTGATACCTAGATTTTGAGACTTCTAGTCTATTTCTTGCAACATATGATATATCACCAAACCATACATTGGTGAACTCATTCCTCAACCTCATAATTCTCCTCATTATCATTAGTCTTATAAGCTCCAACATGCTAACGATAAACTTCTATCTACTAGCAATTATTCATGAATTAAAACATAATCACATATATTATTATCTATCATGTCACATTTAGGTCATTTAAATACGTTTTAACCATTTTCTTTCATTTATTCGAATGACAGATTTATCAGCACCCTCTTTAACCTCTTCAAAATTCTTAGGTTGACATCAAAAAGTTCTGAATATGTAGATCAAGCAAAATTCTAGAACAAAATTTGCAGGTCCTCATCCATGTATCCAGCTCTTGCCTAGTTTTCTTACTAATATCAACAAAATATGTGTTCAACATTAGATAACAAATTTTCAACAGCTTTAATAAGGTCTTACAAAATAAAATAGAAGTTAAGATCAGACACACAAAAAAAGAATACAATGATACAAGAAAGATATAATGTTACTAAAACTATCTTTTACATGTCAGACATAATTGTCAAGATGGACTCTTCTCCTAATTGAAGATCCTCAATTAGGAGTTTAAGAACCCATTCCCGGCTTGATAAGTTCTTTCCTTCAACAACAACCTATGCAATTGGGAACATGTGCTCATTGACATCTTTACCAATTTCCGTTAGTAATTCTCACTTACTCTTACTTTTCAAGAAACACCCATCAAAACCGATGATGGGTCTACATCCGACCAATCATTCACATTTCAAACCCTCAAAATACAAGTAGAATCGTTTGAATTTATTCACTCCACTTGATTCATCTTTGGTGATTTGGAGGATAAATGTACTTGTGTCATTATGTTTTTTAATTTTGCAATATACCTTCACAAATTAGCAAACTCCTTATCATTGTTACCTTGAATTTCTTCCAATACAAAACCCTTGACTCTTCTCATAAGGGACAAAGTGACATCACAATTCAATTGTTCCTTACATAATTGTTGCATTGTCCTCACAGAGATGTTTAATTGCAATAAAATTTGGTCCCTAAATTTCAGGGCAACATATCGGGCAGTAACCAACCGATTATAATTGTTTGAATAACATTTATGTTCTAGTTGGTATGTTTCACGATCTAACTTTTAACTGTTTGTCTTTACTATCAAAAAAATGTCACAAACAATCACCAATCGCACACTTGACCCTCATTCGATTATAGTCTTGTTTCAACCATTGTAGACTAACGCGATAATCGTAAGCATAATTTGTAATTGCAACTTTAATGACTTTTTTAATTTCAAAATTCATCCCAACTATAAATCTTCTAGAATCAGTAACTGATTATGCATTATACGGTATACTCATATTAGGTCGTCAATTTGTTTGATAAGATATTACATCGTCATCAAAACCTCCATATTCACTATCATCATCATCTTATATGTAACCACTAGGATCACTCTCATCAATTTATTCTGACAACTCGTCATATTTAGTTTTTTACTATTATTTCCATTTTCTTCACCATCTTCATGAATCTATTCTTCATCAATATTATTATGTTGATTCTCATCAATATCCTCTTCTTGAGCAACATAATATTCCTCTACACAGATCTCTTCTTCTTTAGATCCAACCTCTTCATCAATATTATTATGTTGGTTCTCATCAACACCCTCTTCTTCAGCAATATAATGTTCCTCTACACGGTTCTCTTCATCTACAACCTCTTCATCAATAATATGCTGATTTTTATTAACACCCTCTTCTTCAATAATAAAATGCTCCTCCACACAAATCTCTTTAGTAGTAAAATATTCCTTTACACTCACAACTACAACCTCTTCTTCGACATTAAGTTCAAAATCTTCTTCAAAATCTTAAGACATTTTATCTCTTTCCACTATTTTAGCTTCAATATAGGCACTTCTTCATCTTCAAAATCATTCTTTCTTCACCACATCTTTAAGATATTGAACTTGTAAGGGTATTGAGTTCAAAGCAGGCCTAACTTGGCTTAGACCTTCATCATGATCAAAATAAATTGTAACCTCTAAACAACTCTTAAATAATTGTACAACTTCCAACACATATTAATTAGTGTTGAAGGAACTTAATGTACCATCACCCCATGATATAAAAACCTAAAAAGAGACCGATTTTTATAGCCCAATGATTCAACAAAGTCCATCAAATACCAAATGCAAAATCCAATCAACATATTTAATAACCATCAGATTTTCTTGCCTATAATGTATTAATATAAAAAATCTGTAATAACTTAAGTATGATGTTTGAGAAATTACATAAAGAGAAATCTTTAAAAGAAAATACAAAATTATAATTATACTTACCGTATGAGATTTTGATAAAGTTTTTTTTTTGTCTTTGTGAGGTGTTTAAAAGGTTTCGTTTTCCTCAATTGGATATTTCCTTAAAATTTTCATTATGACCTAATCAAACATGAATTTCATAGTTTTTAGAATTAATGATAGGAAGAATGTATAAAATATGAATTTCAATTAAAAAGTAACCTTAAAATTTAAGAACTCCACTGTTTCAATAAATGTTTTACAAGGTTACAAGATGACGATTTTTCAATGGTTCAGGCCAATCATACGGAGCATTAATTTTTTACTTTGTTTAGTTAACTTTTCAGTGAAACATTTGCCTCATATGATTTGTTTTTCAAGAGAAATAATCATTTCATTTAGAAATCTCATGAACTTTCAAATTATATAAAGACACTATTTGCTCATTTGCTCTGTCTTGATATTTCTATCAATACATGTTACTCTTTCATACTCATTTATCTTGATGTAATACTATATGTTACTATCAATTTTACTTTTTTGAGAATATTTCACTCTTATTGCACTAAATTTAAGATAAAAGCTCACTTAGTCTAACACTATGACTATCAAACAACAAAAGCAATAACTAGGAAACAAAACTCAAACACTTCTTCTATGTTTTAGCTTACATACTTGACATAATCTATTAAAAACCCTAAAATTCAAAAACATAAATTCTAAATTGAATTTCAAAAACTAAAACGGTATATTAACGATTCAAGTCATATATTAATGATTCGAGATGAACGACGAATGGAGTTGAGTCAGGTTTAGGGCGAATCTTGAGGTGAGGAGGCGAAGAGTCAAGTTAGGTGTAAGCACTAAAATTCTACACACCAATTTAAAAAATTAAAATAATTATTTTAATTTATTTTTGAGTAAATAAAATCAAAATAATTAACCCCATGGCCAAAACTCAATTACAACAATTAATTAGACTAATTATTGTGATAATTAAAGCCTAGTTAATTAAGGAAAATTGTCAAAATAATAAAAATAAAATTATTTGGGGGTAAATGTTGTACTCATTTATCTTAAAATAAGTTTAGAAAAAATCAAGGAATTAAAATATATAATTTAGGATGGAATGAGGTACTCATTTCAACCCCCAAAATTATTTATTTAACCCTAAAAATATATTAAAAAAAAAGTGAATATTTGTCATATTTATTTTGATATTTTTTGTTTTAAAAAAGATCAATATTAAAACCAAAATGGTGAAAGAAAAATTAATTCCAAACAATCCCTTAATCTTTAAAATAAAAATTAATTTCGTAATCGAGTGTAGACGAAATCCTGTGAGATGGCTACAGCCGAAACCGTGTCTGGTGGATGAGCATCGGATCTTCATCCAATGCCTAGGAGCAGTCCGCGTCCCCAGCTACAAATGAAGACGCGCGCCCAAGAAGTAGGCGATTGGCTAACGCCCATTAGCCATGTCGCTAACAGAACACCCAAACGCGCATGAAACGACGTCGTTTCATGCGCCACCATCTTCTCCAACGCGATCGCTGGAAAGGATAAGAACATGTCCACTTTTAATTTCTCAAAAGTGGAACTTTCTCCATAGTCAATTTTTTCTGTTGATTCAAAAGGTGAAATGATCATTTCTCCTATCTAAATAGGGATGGTTCTGGCCAACTTGGGGAAGAACATCTAAAATATCATAAATGGATTTTGGTTGATTCAATCCACTTGAAGCTCACAATCGACCTTGGGAAGATATAAATAGCCCCCATGAATCAATCTGAAGCAAAGAGATTAACTCTCCAACTTTAAATCAAAAATTTACAAAAATCCGCCATTAAAGCTTCAAGCTTCTAGAAATTTCAAATTTTCGTTTATGACCTTAAATTTTGGATCTGAGCATCCCAAAAACTTCCTTAAGAATCAATGAGTATTCTCCAATCCTTGGTGAAGATTCAATCACTCTCTAATTCATATTTACAGTTTGAATTTGAAATTTTTATATTTCAAATTGCATAAATTTATATGTTTGTTGTTTTATGGTTGGAAATCCATCCTAGGATGATTTATAAATTTTCTGGATAGGTTGGAAACAATCAATCAACCTAAATAAAAAAGACCAAATTTGAATTTTAAAAATAAATAATACGTATTAACTATTTTGGGTTAATTCTCTTGAATCACGGCTCAGAAAGCTTCCCAACATGATTATAATCATGTTGGACAACTATTTGGATCATGTTTGATCTATCACGCCAATGTGATCCATCCCGATAATGTTTGATTAAAATCAAAATTTTGAGTTCTAGATTTGGTCAAAACGAACAGTCAGTGTTCTTATTTTGGTATCAATCAAGTATATGAGATATAAGGAACTTATTTAATAACTCATTTCTTCTCAAAGAAACTTTAAAATTAAAAACTCAAATTTTAATCACAAACTGTTTTGAACGATTTGATCATCATCTAGGTTGATTGGTACCTTAAGATGATAATCAACATGTCCCTGAGAATTTTGTGAAGCTACACAAGCCCTTGAATAAAAAAAAATCCAAGCTAATAAAACAAATTCATAAAACTGCACTTTTGTGTTCTTAAGGACCGAAAGGTTCGACCGACAATCATTGATCATAACCGAGACCTAGGACCAAGAAATTTGAACCTAGGACCGAGACCTAGGATCGAGAATTTCAATAGGACTGAGAGGTCCGACTGATGTTTTTGAGCTAGGACTGAGAGGTCCGACCGAAGATTTTTTTATATCTAGGACTGAGAGGTCAACCTAGGACCGAGAATTCTAGGACCTATGACCGAGAGGTCCAAACTCAAGACCGAGAACTCCTAAACTCAGGACTGAAGAACTTAAGCTAGAGTTAACTTAGGACCGTGGAGCTTACACACCTAGACCGATGATCTCATCCAAGGACCAAGGGTCCTTATCACCTAGAACGAGGGACTTCGGCACTCCGATCGAAGATCCCGAGTCTCGACTAAGAGGCTCCTCGACCCAAACCAAGGGTTTTTAGACCCTACCCACAAAAACGAACCCAAGGACTAGGACTCCAGTCCTAAGGCCTGTTTGGATCCACTTTTCAAATTCCAAGATTATTTTTGTAATTTTGGACTTCAAATCATTTTTTAAAAACTCCGAAAATTTAGAAAATATTTTTATAACATTTTTGGAATATTTTCACAAAAATATTTTAATAAAGGCTCGTTTGAGATTTATGTTTAAACCTTGATTCCTTTAAAATGATTGATATTCTTCAAGTATTTCCCCTAAGTCAACGGCATCAACAATATGTACCAACACATTAAATATTATTGTTATAATATTTTAAATAACGCATAAACCTTATGCATGATTAGAATCGGAAAATAATCGTAAAAAAATAAAACATGATACAACCGATTTTCAAAATTCAAATTTATAAGTAGAGACCATTTTTAAAACGGATACAAAAGATGAAGTAAAAATGCATTTTCCCGAGTATCACCAAACTACGAACTAAAAGAAACTTTGGCCAATACGTTTGTATACATATGCCAACTTTTATTGATATTCAAAAAATTAATTGGCGATTTTATTTCAAAATAAATAATCTTTTAAATTAATTATGTTTAACTAATTTAAACTCAAGAATTTCTAAAATTTTAAATTGTGATTTGATTACCGTAAATATCAAATTATTTAAAATTGAATCCCGAAATTAATAATTTTTAATATCAAAAGTTGTTAGGGATTATTTAAAAATCTTTTAAATAATGTTTTATTTTAAAAGAAAATTTTAAATCGCAAATCGAGGTTGAAATTTTTCGAACTTCGAGTTTTTCTGCAAAATTCCATACAATAGAGTTTTTCCGGAGTTACACTAGGACAAGGGTAGTCGGGCGTTGCGATGTAGGGTAAAATGGCACGTATTATATTTTAATTTTTTAATTATAAATATCACGTAACAATTATTTTTTTCCGAATGTCTTATCTCTGTTATTGTAAAACTCTATTTTGTACCAACTCGACAATTCTTAGCTTTAAAGAAGCCTCAAATTGCAATTGAATGTAATTTGTATTATAAATTTTTGACCTCTACTCTTGCAATCCAAATGAACCACAAGCTCAATTGAGTGCCAGTGATTATTTTTATCATAAAGAAAGATAGAGATTCATTGAGAGTTGAGACGGTGTGTGCAAATATCTCCAAACAACCCTAAGATGAGATTAGGTATAATTGTTGCCATCTTTGAAGCAAAGATTGATTAAGAAACATGCAGATTTCAGGATTTGTTTTTGTCAACGTTAAACTCTCTACCCATTCTTGATCGTTGTGCACGCTAAATGTCTCACTAGACACTCTCTCTCTCTCTCTTTTCTCTCTCACACACACACACACACAAGTACTATAATATATATGGAAAATTAAGCTCCCATCCATCTTTCATCCCGGCAGTCGCAGCAAACAGATCAAAAAGATGACAAGGACACCCTTTAAACTATTCATATATATATATATTTAATTCTTCACTCAACATGCATTTATATATATAATTAATTAACTTCTTCTCTAATCAATTGCTTATAATTCACATTCACTTCAAGATTCCCTCCTTCTTACCTTTTACCAATCACCCCATAGCAGATCTATGGATTTGAATAGATGTTTTTATTTGCTAAAACTATTTAAATTTGAATAAATAAATAAATGCAGTCAAACTGAGGCAGGCAGAACCTTTTATATTTTATTTTATATATAATATAATGAAGCTAGCTAGCTAGCTAGATATTAATATGTCTTCCCTCTTGATCGAGATCTCTTTGAGGAGATAGGGTAGGTTTACAAGTGATCCCATAAATACAATATCCCACGTTTTATGCTAGCCCAAACAAACAAACCATCATGATCACCGGAAAAGATATCTACGACGTCTTAGCGGCCATCGTGCCGCTTTACGTAGCCATGATCTTAGCATATGGCTCCGTCAGATGGTGGAAGATCTTCACCCCTGATCAATGCTCCGGTATCAACCGATTCGTCGCAGTCTTCGCTGTCCCTCTACTTTCCTTCCATTTCATCTCATCTAACGACCCATACGCCATGAATTACCATTTCATCGCCGCAGATTCCCTCCAAAAGATCGTAGTCCTCACTGCCCTATTCCTCTGGCAAGTTCTAGTCAGACGTCGCTCCGGTCAAGGACTCGATTGGATGATTACCCTTTTCTCTTTATCAACTCTACCCAACACTCTCGTCATGGGAATCCCACTCTTGAAAGCCATGTACGGAGATTTCTCCGGCGGATTGATGGTTCAAATCGTAGTTTTGCAGAGTGTCGTTTGGTACACTTTAATGTTGTTCATGTTTGAGTATAGAGCTGCCAGGCTTCTAATCGGAGAACAGTTTCCAGAAACTGCAGGAGAAATCGCGTCTTTTCGAGTTGATTCCGATGTCGTGTCGTTGAACGGACGTGAAGCGTTACAGACGGATGCGGAAATTGGTGACGACGGGAAGTTACATGTCGTGGTACGGCGGTCGGCGGCTTCATCTGTGGTGTCTTCGTCGTATCATAATAACAATACAAAGTTAACTCCAAGAGCATCGAATTTAACCGGAGTTGAGATTTACTCTGTTCAATCATCAAGAGAACCAACTCCAAGAGCATCAAGCTTTAACCAAACAGATTTCTACGCAATGTTCTCCGCCGCTAGTAAAACCGCTAGCCCATCAAGACACGGATATACAAACAGTTACGGCGGCGGACAAGGAACCGGCGCCGAGGTTTTCTCATTGCAATCATCGAAAGGGGTGACTCCAAGAACATCAAATTTCGACGAGGATATGATGATGAAGAGAAAACAAGGGAGAGGTGGTGTCAAGAGTATGAGCGGCGAGTTGTTTTCCGGCGCCAGCGCCGGAATCCCTTCCTACCCACCTCCTAATCCTATGCTCTCCGGCAGCGGAAGTGGAGTTCCACAAAAGGGTAGAAGAGAAAGTGGTTCATCTGGCACTAACAATACTAATAGCAAGGAATTACATATGTTCGTTTGGAGTTCAAGTGCTTCGCCGGTTTCTGAAACAAACATGAGAAACGCTATTAATAAGGCGGCGACGGGGACTGGGGCTAATGAGAGTTTAGTTGAATCATCTAAAGCTGCTTTTCAACGAGAGACAAATCCGAAAGGTAGAATTTTATGATTAAATTTGAAGTTTCTAATGATTAATTTGATTAAATTATTGTAAATAGATGGGAGTAGTACTCCTGGTGTGAAAGGAGAGGATATGGAGTTTCCGGCGGCGGTGGCGGCGGCGTATGAGGGGGCGGCGGAGAAGAAGAGGAAGGTGGTGGATGAAGAAGGTGGTGGTGGTGGTGGGATGAATAAGAAACAGCAGATGCCGCCGGCGAGTGTGATGACTAGGCTTATTGTGATTATGGTATGGAGGAAACTTATAAGGAATCCAAACACGTACTCCAGTCTCATAGGTGTTGTTTGGTCGCTCATTTCTTTCAGGTAACAAATTATTATTATTATTTTTTTTCTATATCGAAGGAGTCACATGCAAATGAGATATGTCACGTGGTTGTCTGAAATTTCTTCCTAAAATTTAGCTAAGGTCAACCTTCTAACTAGCTAGTCTGATTTAATCTAGTACTAACACCTAGTTATTAATACAAAATAATAATATTTATTATTTTAATATATATATAATGTTTATTATTATTATTTATTTTATAATGGCTTGTCTAAAAAAAAATTATTTAATTGTTAGGTGTAAAAGTAGGGTTTTTTAGTTTTTTAATTTATTAATTTATTAAATTATTATAATATTTTTTGCATTTAATTTTTTTTTTAAATAAAGTAAGAATATTTCATTATTTTTTGATATTTTGATGATTTAATATTAAAAATGATAGTGATGTTTTAAGAGGGAATTAGTAAAGGATAAAATCAAATTAAATAAACAAGATCAATCTAAACTTTTCCAATTATTTAAATATCTAAGAAATTTTTAAATAGTTAGGATTTGTGGTGATTTTGAAAAAGTTGATTTATTTATTATTATTATTTTTTTTAGTTAATAAATTTAAATAATATTAATATATAATAATAAAATAAAATTAATAATTTAAAATATAAAGTATTTTAGTTAATGAATTAGTGATGTGATAAATGAGAGAAAGAGGAAAATAATGTTTAATTATGTTTGAAATTATTTAAATAAAATATTATATATTTTAAAAAACAAGTCTTTTTTATATAAAAAAAATTATAATAAATATATATATATACAAAATCATAAATGATCCTGATTTTATAAATAATCTGTAATTTATTTTAAAAATCCACTCCTGAGTTATTTTTTTAAAAACAATAACCCTTATATCTCCATATATTTATTTAAATTTAATCACACATCTAAGTTAAATATTATGCAAGATATTGTGACAAGTTTTTAAATGGACTAGTAAATTATTTTGTATATGGCAGGTTTAATATTCAAATGCCATCAATAGTGAAGGGTTCAATATCCATTTTATCAGATGCTGGTCTTGGAATGGCCATGTTCAGTTTGGGTAATGTTAATTTCTACCATTTCTTTACTATTACTAATTATTATTATACAAAATTTTCATGTTTTATTCATTGAATTGTTCAAACAAAAAATCAACAGGTTTGTTTATGGCTCTACAACCTAGGATCATAGCGTGTGGAAAGTCGGTTGCAACCTTTACAATGGCGGTGAGATTTCTAACAGGACCAGCCGTGATCGCCGCCACTTCCATTGCGATTGGCCTTCGAGGAGTCCTTCTTCACATCGCAATCGTTCAGGTTCGATTTGTTTACCATTAACAACGTTTTTTCGTGAAATATTTTCTAATTTTTCGAAGAACAGGCCGCACTTCCTCAAGGAATTGTCCCGTTTGTGTTCGCGAAAGAGTACAATGTTCACCCCGACATACTTAGTACCGGGTAAACTAAATCTTGAGAAATTTTCAAATACAATTGTTTTATTGAATAATTAGTTTAATGATTTATTGTAATTTAATTTTAATGCAGGGTTATTTTCGGGATGCTAATAGCGTTGCCTATTACTGTACTGTATTATATCCTATTGGGCCTTTAAAACAGGCCGGACGAGGATTAATGGGCTTCAATTTAGACCCACCTTAATTTTTTCTTTTCTCCATTTTTTCTATTTATAATTATTATGCTTTTAGTAGTTATTAATTATTATTGTTTGTCTAACGTTAATTAGCTTTTTGGAAAAAATGACTAGTTGTTATGAGTTTGTAGAAGGAAGAAATGAAAGAACCATCATTTATCTATCATGTTTTTTTTCGGCTGCATCGTTCTTTTACGTAAGAATCGAACCCGTCTCGACAAAGATGTGAATTTTATTCGAATTACAATATTAATCCATCGATTAGACATTTGGAAGCGAAGTTAAGGATCTTGAGAACTTAAGAGAACAAGTCCTAAGGCACCTATCAAAAGATACTGCAATATGATAGGATTAAATGAAGTCATAGTAAGAACTAATATAATTTGAATCAAAATAAGAAGAGACTAACCTTGATTAGGGGGTTTTCAGTAATTATAATAGTGACCCAACCAAGATAAGGCAAATACCTGATAGATGATATGAATAATAATATGTTTGTTTCATATATCTTCATATGAATAATATGTTAAATTAAGAGAAAAAAAATAGTAAATTACCCAACAGCCCTTCCCATGATATGATGTCTTTGTAGCCAGAATTGACCATGAGCATATAGAGATCTATCATCTACTTCATTATTATCACCTTTAATATTGTAGAGATTATTAGTATATAGAATTAATAATTATTTTCTGAAATATTTGAAAATAGATTACCTTTGGTAAGCACATCAACAACACCTTGACCATCTCCATGAACCTGTTTGCATTAACTTCTTCTTATTCTTTTTATTCATTAACATAAATGATAATATTCGTTACTATATATATAAATATATACCTCTATAACTCGATGAACTATTGGAATAGGGCGTCCCTGCACATTCAAAATTATTATTTTTTGTGACACGGGTTTATTTATAAACGAACAACTTACATCAATTTTGAATACAAGTATTTGTCCAACATAGATAGAATCTTCTTTCTTGTTCATACCAACAAGGAATAAAATGTCACCCTGCAATTACAGCTAGTTCTTTGAATTAATTGAATAGATATATCATAACTAATAATAGTAATTACCCTTTTGAATCCTGGCTCCATGCTTTCAGAAAGAACCACAACAATAGGCGATTCAGTACCAGTAAAACACATAAGTCCTTTCCATAGTATCAACGCCCATGTTACAGTCATACCTAAGTCAAGTCGATCTTCATCAGATTAAGGTAATAACATTAATGACAACAATCAAAGATGACAACCAACTAACCAAGATTGACGACAGCTTGAGAGTGTCTCATGATCTTCATCTGCAAATTACTCTTTTTCTTTGTTTCTCCCATTTTGATCAACAATGAACCAACCGAAGACTAATTACAAAAGAACTATATACATATCTTTCCACATACTTAACACCTCACTTGGCCAATCAAAATCAAGAGAAAGATGTTTTTTTTAATACTTTGACTGTTCAAAGTCTATAATCAATATTATACAATATTCTTTATTTAGATGAAAATTATTCATCTAATTGTGAAACTTACATAGAATTCACTACTTGATATGTATATACTTGAAATAAAAGTAGTTTTATTCCTCACTTCCTTGCCTTTACAAATACATTGATTTATCCAAATGTATGAATACATGTAAATCAATGTTCAGATGCTTAGACAAAAAAAAATGACATTTTTAATCAAAATTCAGGTACAGAAAATGTTTTAAAAATTGGACAGTAGAAAAAAAATGATACTTAGAAATACTTTATAAGTTTACTATAATAATTAATCAAACAATTCATTTGTATTCTCTCTTGTATTACTCATTTAACAGTATTGTCTATTACTCATTCCATTAATCCCAAGTCTAACAAATTACTACTCAAGCCATTCTAATCCTTCATCACATCAAGACCGAAAGAAGAGTTTTTCTGCAAATGCTGCTAGGTGCTACAAATTCTGAGGGGTAAAAACCAACAAAAAAAGAAAAAAAGAAAAGAAAAAGAGTAGTTGGATCAATCTTCTTCTTCATGACTTTGACATTGTTTATTACTCCTTAGAGGTTATTACAAGCAGTCCCAGGGCACCTATCAGTATATACTGCAATATACATACACCATTATTCATCAACATTCTTCTAACAAACAAACATAATCATCGTAATAATAATAATCATACCTTAAATATAGGCTTCTCTGTCATAATGATTGTCACCCATCCAACATAAGGCAAGAACCTGAAATTAATATCAATTACTTAGATCAATCCACAAAACTATTCTTAATTCCACAAGATTTTATGCATTGTTTTACTTCTTACCCAACAGCCCTTCCCATAATATGTTTCCTATGCAGCCAAAGCTGACCTTGAGCATACAGAAGTCTGTCATCTCCAAAATTATTATCACCTGTTCAAAGTTTTACACATTATTTGTATACTTGGAGTCAAAAAACAGACGAAGCTTCTAGATCATCAGGTTAAGTTCTTACCTTTAGTAAGAACATCAACATCACCAGTCTCTTGACGCTCATGAACCTGGCAAATGAAAATACACTCAAACAATGCATACATACACATAGGAATATGGTACAGTCATTCAAATCATTACCTTTATCACTCGATGAACAATTGGAATTTCACGTCCCTATAGAAGATAAATGTAAACACATTAGAAGCCACAATGAAGATATTATCAAAGCACCATCGCTATGGAAGAGAAGAGAGGAACATACATCAACATTAAATACAACTATTTCTCCTGCACGGATTGGATCATTGTTCATATGAAGGAATAAAATATCACCCTGTAACAAAAAAACATATATATTAATAATGGAACAATTACAAACAAATGGAACCATATGATCAAAAAATTGACTTAACCCTTTTGAATCCTGGCTCCATGCTTCCAGATAACACAACAACAACAGGCGATTCGCTACCAGTTAAACACATCAATCCTTTCCATATAATCAGTGCCGATGTAACAATCATACCTGTATTATAAACATTGAACAAACAAACAAATCAACTTAAACATAAATCTGATCCAATAGTTCCTATAGAAACACATGAATGCAAACTGAAATTCAAGCAGTTTCCATCCACCATATATGTTTCCATCAAATACCCTAATAAACAACCAAAATTATATTCACGGATTCAGGATCTATTGGAATTTCCATCAAAACCCTAATAATTCAAGCTTTATACTACTGATCCGATAGATTCATCACCAACCCAATTGGTGTTCATCACAAAGATCGTTCATTGATGTGGAGATATAAAAGATTATGAACGAACAACAACGATTGATGAAAGGGAAAGAAGAGTAACGAACCAAGACTGATGACTTGGGAGAGAACTTGTCTGATCTGCAAAGATTTGATGGAGTCAATGGTCTCTCCGATCCACCCCATTTCTACAGATTTCTTGGTCGGAATAGCTAAGATTCAGTGGTCTACGGCGGCGAGAACTTGAGGAGAGTGAAATCGAGAGAGACTGTAAGAAATGGAGGAAAGTAAGGGCTATATTACGGAAATACGATTTAAAGGAGTAAAATCAATTTCTTCTTTATTTAATATTAATTAATTAATTTACTATTATTTATTTTATATAAATTTAAAGTTTAATTGATTTTTTATACGTTTTTTAATTCATTTAATATATATATATAAGTAATTTATTTGATTTCTTACCTTTTGTTAGAGGTTAGCTGAATCTTTGGAAGATTTAGTTGACGTGGCTCATAAAATAAAGGCAAATTAAATCATTTTGATCAAACATTACATTTTTTTTAATTTAATATTAAAACTATCAATTAAAATATTAATTTATTTATAGAATAATTTAATCAATTTTTTTATTTTTTTTATTTTTTATTTTATTTTTAGATGTGGCTGAAATTTTGAATTTTGTAGAATGGAATTCTAATTATCACAAGTTTAACCATTTAATTTCTTTAGAAACAAATAAATGTATTTGTTCTTACTTTAAATTGTTAATTTTTTCTTAACTAATTTATCATATTTGTAAAAATAAAATACATCACACATTTTTAATGAATTTAAACCGTATTAAATCATTTTGGACGTGTATATCTCAAAAAAAAAATACTCAATTTAAAACATAAATATCAACTTGACAAAACATACACAAATTTATATAGTCATGAAGTTCTTAAAAAAATATAAAAATCAAATCTATTCCAATTTAAAAGTTATCAAATATTTCCTTAAATTACATATATTTTAGTCATTCAAATAAATTTCGACAAATTAAAATGTGCTTTTCTCGAAAACAACTCATTTTAAAAAATTAAAATACGTTTAAAACGTTTCTAAATATCAATTCATTTAAAAACGTAACAAATTGTTAGGATCTAGGTCGCCGCTGGTGGACCGGGGGTTGGACCGGTTAGCGGTTCTTACTCGTAGGGTGGTGGTTAATCCGGTTAGAGATTAACACCGGGGTTTCAATACTACACAACCTGTCACAAACCCTTGAACTAGGTTCAAGCGCGGAAGAGGTTTGCTTTCAGGTTGAAGCGGTACACGTGTATGATAGGCGGAATCGGTTTCGGATGATGGAGATTTGAAGAATGGTGGGTCGGTTTCGGTTATCTGGATATTCGGTATGGTCAGTATGGAGTCGGTTTGGAGCGGTATGGATAAATTAGTCGATTATGTAATGAAGCCAACAGAAAGTAAATAACACAACAGATTTTATGGATGTTCGGAGATAAAACTCCTACGTCACCCCTTCCTCTCGAAACCGCGAGAAGGATATTCACTAAGGAATACAAGTACAATTCGATCGAGACTTATTTCCTGCTCGATAACACTCTTACAATTCACACCGAAATTGTAGCACACACTTAGAATTTAGCACTTAGGCTTTCTTAGAATACCACACTGTTATCACTTGTAGTAAATGCTCTCAACGCTTCACTTGTCTGGCTTAATATCCCAATGTTTGTCCCGCTTAGTAACTGCATTTACTCTTCTGCAACTGCCTCCTTTTATAGGTGAAATATGCCAACGGTCATATTTCGAAGCCTTGAATCTGATTGGCTGATCAGAGATGCAGTGATTCAGTGTCTCAGACCTGCCGGTCATCTCAGACCTGGTATCCTGTTTCAGACCTGTCGGTCTGTAAGGCAAACCTGCTGGGTTTGTCTTTTACTCAATGTAGGCACTGTCTGCTTGGACAGTTGTCTGTACTTTGAAGATTTCCTTTCTGGCTTATCCCGAAGTAGAAGGATCCGGTAGTACTGTTTTCTGCAGCCTACAGTCTTTCCTCAGACTTGCATGGATATGGAAGTATTCAGTCTGTTCCTTTGGTATCATTCTCAACAGATACCCAAAGTGTCTTCTTGTACTAGTCGGTCATTTGACTTGGCCGAATGTCTTTTGGTAGTGAAGTAACCGGACTTCTTCCGGTTATTCTTGTCTTGTAGATAATCGGTTATTTGATGGATCTGGCTTTTAGGCTTTGGCCGATCCTTTGTGCGGTCACGTTCAGAATGCTTTTGATCGGTATGCTAACTTGACCGGTTCGGTTTCTTCAGTTGGTTTTCTTTTGTTCATCCGGTTCGGTTCCTTGTTCCTGATGATTCCGGTTTTGAGCTTTGGCCGATCCTTCCTTTGTTTGGTCATGCTCCGAATACTCTTGATCGGTATGGTAACTTGACCGGTTCGGTTTCTTCAGTTGGTTTTCTTTTGTTCATCCGGTCCGGTTCCTTGTTCCTGATGATTCCGGTTTTGAGCTTTGGCCGATCCTTTCTCTGTGCGGTCACGTACCGAATACTCTTGATCGGTTTGGTAGCTTGACCGGTTAGGTTTCTTTAGCCGGTTCCGGATGACTTTAGGTTTTTCATAGCTTCTTCTGGCCGGTTTGATATTCAATCGGTTAGACTGTCCGGATTTCTGCACATAGGTTGAACCTGTCCGGATTTTGAACTTCTTGACCGAACCGGTTGACCGAACTCCGGTTGACTGAGCCGGTATACATTGTCGAACCGATCTTGCCTATAGGTAAATTTCGGATTTTGCTCAGCTTCCCTGAAATAGCAAAACTTTAAATATTATTTGCTGTCGATGAGATTTGATCCCTGGTCACATGTGTGACAGGCATGGGTGTTTACCACTACGCTACAACACCTTCTTGTTATATTTAAACCAATTAATATACTTGATATGACTTAACGGTTTATTTTCTAACAATTTCTCCCTTTTTGATTATTTTATTTAAAATTATCAAAATCATGTAAGTTTGCAACCGTAGGCCGGTTGTTTTTGTTTGTCCGGTTTTTTGAAAAAGACTTAGAGAATTTTTCGAAAAATTTTGGGAGAAAATTTTGAGAAAGGTTTTGGAAGAGTCTTTATCTTTTATCTAACAATATTAATTAGGAAAACAAAAATAATACGTTAAAATAAGAAGACATACATTTTATTCATTTTAAAAAAAGTCTCAAGTAACTAAAATTTTGATAATTCGAGATTAATTTTGATAAAAATCGACATAAGTTTAGCATCAAATTACAATGGAACATTTAAAAAAATTAACAGGTAAATTATATTTTGATAAAAAATAAATAATATTTTAGTTTTAACTGGTCAAATTATTATTGATCGTATTTATGAAATAGAGCTCGAACTTTGAATTATGTCATATGAGGTTAAAATTATCCCAATTTTAATTATTTAAGATTATGCTTATCTTCTTATTTTAACATAATAATTTTTTCTTAATTTATCACATTTGTAAAAATAAAATAGCAATTATCTCATTTTTTTTAATGATTTTAACTATTCTCCAACATTACACATTTTTTAAAACGTTCAAATCGTATTGGATAGTTTTGAACGTATATATTTCAAAAAATACTAAATTTAAAACATAAATACGTCTAAATTGATAGACCATACACACAATTATATTTTCAAGTAAATATCAAATTTATATTTTTCAAATTTTCTCAATTTTTTCATTAGATTACACAATTTTTTAGTTACTCAAACCAACTTTGACAAATTAGAATGCATCAATCTCAAAAATAATACTATAACGCCAAAATCAACCCTCTCGAAAAATGGTTTTTTGAACTCGATAGTCATGCTCATAACTTACCTTTCTCTCAAGTCTCGACTGAGACGAGAAACTCAAAATGGTAAGCGTGACTAGAGTATAGTTAAAATTGTCGATATAAACTAGCTTTGACTTTTTAGAGTCGTCACATAATTTACTTTTTAAGAAATTAATAAAAGTATATAGTTTGCGTGTTCAAACACATTTTACAGATTCTATTATTAGTTCGGTGTTTGGTTACACGTGAAAAAAATATTGACGTTATGTCTCATGTGCCCATCGAATTCTGATCTTTACTTTAAACTCTTGGTCATTTAAAAAAATATATTTACACTTTATTTTTTAATACATCATAAAATATGCATCTAATTGTGAATCCAAGCATGTGTGTAATTTTGGTATAATCTATTCCTAACTATTCTTAAAAGCATACGTCTACGTTATCTACGTTATTGTCATGAATCTTAAATCTAAAAGAAATACAAGTACTTGTAAGTGAGAAGAAAGGCTCCGAAATGGTACATAGAAAAAGAAATAAAATGTTAATTTAAAAATAAAATAAAATCAAAACATACCCTAATTATAAAAATTATTTGTTTGTTTATATTAGAAATAATATTTAAGATAAAGACATTTAAGTACCCATGTGTTTAAAGAAATGGATAATTTATCCCCCATTTAAAAAATACCCAAAAAAGTACATTTATTTACCTCCCATCAAAATTCTGATGACCAACGTTGACGTGGAAATACTGATCTATTAATTCTTGGGGGAGAATTTACAAATGAAAAATTCTCCGTTGTCGAAAAGAATATTGTACTTTCAGAGATGGGAGAAAAGAATGTAGCTGAAGATGAAGGTTAAATACAAAAAGGAACACTGGCAAGAGCGCTAAGCGGCGCATAATTCACCTCTTTTGGTGACCAGAAAAAAAATTCAAATTGTCAAGGACGATGAGTAATCTAGCTAAGCATAAGTTCTTCACCGAATATGAAGAAGAAAGATCAGATGATGCCGTCGATATCTAATTCAATGGGTTCATTTGTTATTTTTGAGATTTCATAGAAGAGTTCATTATTATCCAGTAAAGAAATATATAAATAATTAAAATAATGATCGTTAATAATATTGAAGAGGTAATGATTATTTTGTTTAAAAAAACTTAAAAAGTATTGATATAAATAAAAAATAATAATTTAAAACTTCTACTCAGACAAGTGAGCCTAGTTGATAAATATTTCAAAGCTCTCCACACAATTCTTCCCTCTTAGGTCGAGGTCTTTTCGTAAAAGGACATTCATTCTTCTCTCCAAGTGGAGTTGTCAATATCAAGAAAGTCGTTTACAGATTTGAACTGGGAAAAAAGAATTTGTAATCCCTCACTTCTAGGCGTCCCTACGCGAGAGCAGATGAACGAGAAGAAGAAAATTGGTTGAACAACAAATTTATTCATTTGCATCAAAAAGGGTAGTAGTGGATGTTTGGCTTGAGCCAATCATCAGCTCTTCCACACTTTTATTCAAAAGATTGAGAACCTTGGGGCTACATTCGAACTAAACGAGAGTAAACTATTGATCAGACATGTCATATAGGCCCGAGTCAGACATCTAATTGCTTTGATTTGAAGTTGAAAAGTATTTTAGTATTTTGGTTAATGATTTGAATGATGTGATAGATGAAAGGGAGTGAAATAATGTTTGATTTTGTTTAAATTATTTACAAAACTCAAACCGAACCACGCCTATAATAGTTTAAGTAATAAGAGTCTATATCTAAAAGATTAAATATATTTTGATTCTCAACCTAAAACACTTAAGATGCTTATGAATATGGTTGGTGTTAATATTTTAAATAAAAAAAATTGATACATGATGAAATAATATAAATAAAAATGTTAGGTTATTTAAAAAATTATAAATTAAATATTTAAAAAAGAAATTAACTTATTAAATTTACTAGCATGTATTACGTGCATTTGCACGAGTAATAATATAAAAAACAGTGAAAAAAATATTACGGTAAAAATTTTATGGGCGGGTCAACCTACAATCCGACTCAAGTATCAATTTACTCTCACATATATCCAAATTAACCACAGCTCTCGACCCGGAAATTCGGACACTTTAAAAATTAAGCATCATTATATATATGAGTAATGATAGGGAACGCGAATCTGGGGCCGCGAAAGTCAGCGAAAATAGAATATTCTATTTAAACACGGAATATTCTCTCCCTTCTTATTAATTAATTTATCTCTGCCTCTTCTACGAATTAATTAATTTATCTTTCTTTCTCTCTCACTAATCAATTAATTTATCTCACTAATTAATCTATTTAAATCCTAAACTCTAAACCCTAAACTCTAAATCCTAAACCCTAATTAATATCTCTATTAATATTAAATATTAATTAATATTAAAGTTAGTTTAGTTGAATTATGAATTTATCAAAGAAATGAGTGAAAAAAAATTAATTTATTAATAATTAGTCACCAATTGTGTAGAGAGAAAATAATTAATAAGTCAATAAAAAAATAATAAGAAAAAAAAGAAGGCATAAAGAATAAATAAAAAATATTTGATAAATAAAGAAATTGAAAAGTCATAAAAATATAAAAAAAAAGTAAAAGAGATAAATTCATAATTTAACTAAACAATGATATTAATTAGGGTTTAGGGTTTAAAATTTAGGGTTTAAAATTTAGGGTTTAGGATTTAGAGATTAGGGTTTAGTGAAAAAATAAATAAATAAATAAATCCAATACATTATTATTATTTAAATATATTATTATAATATTTAATGTGAGAATTTATTGTAAAGTGTTGAGTTATTTTACCAGTTAAATGAGAGAAAAAATTAATGAAATAATTAATCGTGATAATAGGGATAAATTAATCGGTAGTATAAAAAAAATAATTAGTAAGAGGAGAGAGAATATTCCGTGTTTAAAAAGGAATATTCTATTTCGTGCACTTTCGCGGCCTCAAATTCGCGTTCCCTATCATTACTCTATATATATATATATAAATTAGTTAGTTAAAAAGTTGAACTTATATTGTTAAAATGTCACGCGTTTATCAAATTTTGGTTTGAATTTAAAATATAAAGTGTTATTAGCCTAGTTGGTTAAAAAGTTGTATTTTTTTTGTTAGGTTGTAAGTTCGAACCATACCTATAACATTTTTAATTTTATTTTTAATCGTTTTAAGTTTATGGGCGAGTCAACCCACAATCCGACTCAAGTATCCATTACTCTCACATATATCCAAATTAACCACAGCTCTCGATCCGGGAATCCGAACACTTTAAAAAATAAGATATATAGATAACTATAAAAATTATTTTTAAATAATTATTTTTTATTTTTTTGTTATAAATTATATATTTTATTATATAATGAGAATAGAATTTGGATATAATTGAATAAAATAATAATTGACGAAAATGCCCTCAAACTTCCAAACATGCATGCCGCGCACATCTTAGAGAGAGAAAAAAAAGGAGGGAGAGAAATCAACGAAATCAAAACCAGAGTCAATCCATAATCCATAGAGGATTCCTGAGCCAAAAAAAAAAAAAACCCAGAGAGGATTCTCCTTCGTTTCTTCTTCAACGGAAACAATAAAAACAAGGAAGAATCGTCATCTTCTTCATCATCTTCTCTCTTTTGAGCAAAATGGGTAGCTTTCGCAAGGTCTATGGAGCAATTAAAGACTCCACCACCGTTGGTCTCGCCAAGGTCAATAGCGAATACAAGGTATTCATTTCCATTTCCATTTGACCATTTCGATTCTCAATTCTCTATTCTCTTCCTAATTGAATGTTTTCATTTCTAGGATTTAGACATTGCCATTGTGAAAGCCACCAATCATGTTGAATGCCCTCCAAAGGAACGACATATTCGAAGTAAACACAAACAAAATCCCATGATTATCCATTCATTCTATTCTCTTCTTATCTAATATCCTTTCCTTTGGTAGAGATATTCTCTGCAACTTCCATTGTTCGTCCAAGAGCAGACGTTGCTTACTGCATTCATGCACTTTCTAGGAGATTAGCAAGAACCCGTAACTGGATTGTAAGGACTTCTTTTCTCCCATACCCTTTTTATCATTCATGAAGAAGTTAGCATAAAAGGTTTAATTAAAATGCAGGTTGCAATTAAAACATTGATAGTCATTCACAGAACACTTAGAGAAGGCGATCCTACCTTCAGAGAAGAGTTGCTGAATTACTCTTACAGAGGACATGTTCTCCAAATATCTAATTTTAAGGATGATTCAAGCCCATTAGGTATTTTCTTTTTTGTTTTGTTTTGTTTATGTTCTTTTTGTTTAAATGTTTTATGTTCTTTTGTTTTCTTTTGTTTGTAGCTTGGGATTGTTCTTCGTGGGTAAGAGTTTACGCGTTATTTCTAGAGGAAAGGCTTGAATGTTTTAGAATATTGAAATATGATATTGAGGCTGAACGTCTCACAAAGACTTCACCAGGAGCCAGCAAGGTGCGCCTGTTTTTTGTTTATGTTTATGTTTTGGAACACGATTTTAAATGTTAATGGTATGAATAGGTGCATAGTCGAACAAGGCTTTTGAGTGGAGAAGAGTTGTTGGAGCAATTACCGGCTTTGCAACAACTATTGTATCGA
Source organism: Impatiens glandulifera (assembly GCF_907164915.1). Taxonomy (NCBI): domain Eukaryota; kingdom Viridiplantae; phylum Streptophyta; class Magnoliopsida; order Ericales; family Balsaminaceae; genus Impatiens; species Impatiens glandulifera. The sequence continues at coordinate 45,053,214 of NC_061863.1, read as the reverse complement.
TTGTGTGGTTGTCAGGTAATAATAAGAAGATAAATCTTCATATTCTAGAATTCTGTTTCATTCAATTAATCAAATTTTGATGATTGTTTACAGCCAGAAGGAGAAGCTTATCATAATTATCTTATACAGTACGCGCTTGCCCTGGTATGTATGTCATTTTTGGCTCGAATAATCTCTAATTTGCTTATAGATTGAGTTTGAAAACGTCGGTTATGATGTACCATACAGATTTTGAAAGAAAGCTTCAAAATTTATTGTGCTATCAATGATGGGATCATTAATCTTGTGGACATGGTATGAGAAGTTCACTTTTTCTGTAGAAAAATAGTATATTTTTTTTACTTGGGTGGATCTAATTTTGATTGAAGTTGCAGTTTTTTGACATGCCAAGACATGAAGCAGTCAAGGCTCTCAATATATACAAACGAGCTGGTCAACAGGTTACAATTATGAGATTTCATCTTCTGTTGTTTTGTATATATATAAAAAAAAGTGTGTTTTGATGATTTATGTGTTTTTTTTTTGTCTAGGCTGAAAATCTTGCAGAATTCTATGATTTTTGTAAAGGATTGGAACTCGCCAGGAATTTTCAGTTTCCAGTACTCAGACAGGTTTCAAGTTGTTTTAGACTAGAGTACTGTCAATCATCATCATCATCATAATTGGATGGTTTTTACTTGATTTTTTATTCATTTTATTTATAAAGCCACCTCCTTCGTTTCTTGCAACAATGGAAGAATACATAAGAGAGGCTCCTCAATTGGGTGCACTTTCAAGTAAAAGATTGGTGAGAATGTTTCTTATTTATGTATCTTTGCTAAGAACAGCATCATGTCATGTGAACTGAATTCATTTCGATTGAATCAACAGGAGTATCATGGGACCTGTGATGAAGATGAAGAGTCTGTAGAATCAGCGAATGGAGGTGAAGAAACGGAAGAGAAAGAACCTCTGGTTAACGAACAGGAAGAAGAAAAAGAGGAGGAAGAACCCAAGGAGGAAATTATATCAACTAATGAACCTGCTGATCTGCTAGTAAAGTCCTAATGTCTTTAATTTTCCATACTTGTTTAGTCACAATAATAACATCTCGTTTTCTTTATCTTGCAGGGTTTAAGCGAATTAAATCCGAAAGCTATTGAAATAGAAGAAAACAATGCCTTGGCCCTTGCCATTATTCCGGCTGGTTAGCGCGACACACTTTTTTTGTTTGTCTGTTAATGTTTGTTTTTCTGACTATTAATGTTTTGTTCAGGTGGTAATCCTGTTTCTATGAATCTCGCTTTAAGTGAAATTGGAAAAACTTCCGGTTGGGAGCTAGCTCTCGTTACTGCACCAAGCAACCACACGAGCCCAATGACAGAAAGCAAATTGGTTTGTGTTTTCTTTTCATTTTTCACAAGCTTTATGTTATAAATCAGTGACAAGTAAAATAAAGAAACATTCTGGTGCGTGGGGTGCAGGCGGGTGGATTTGACAAGTTGTTACTTGACAGTTTGTATGAAAACGATGGTGCGAGAAGACAGATACAGTTACAGAACGCAGGTTATAACAATTCAAGCTACGAATATGGAATGAATAACCAGCAGAACCCGTATGATCATCAACAACAACAAATGGATCCATTTGCAATGTCTAATGGAATAGCTCCACCGTCCAATGTACAGATGGCTATGATGGCTCAGCAGCAGCAACAGTTCATGTATCATCAACAACAAAACAATGGGAATATGATGATGCAACAACAACAGACATATCAAACTCCTCAACAGAACACAAACATGTTCCAACTTGCGGGTTCTGCCAATCCTTTTGGAGATCCTTTCAACTATCCAAAGAGCTCATCCTCCATGCACCCTTCCAATGGAAATCACGGACTACTATAGAAATGAACCATGTCTTATTATTAGTTCCTCAATTTGTTCATTTTTATTGTGTAGTGATCGTGTCTTCATTTTCATGGTTTGGATTGTTAGATTATGTTTTTATGTTCTTCATGACTACATAAATCTAATAGAATCCCGTGTTCTTTTCTCGTACAATTCTTCGTCTCTTAAGTTAAATGGGATAGAGATAATCGTAAAAATAGCACTATCCATCCATCCACAAGAGACTAAGTAGAACCAATATTGTCATCATGACCCTTCCATGTAACAATTATAATACACTAACATTATTTTAAGGTGAGTTTTGCAATAAGCAAATGATATATAACACAAATGTTATATTGGTATCTAAAGCATCACAAAAAGAAAAACAATGGAATTTATTTGAAACTAATAATATTATATACAGAAGAGAGTTCATCAACAAATGAGGAAGGATAGACAAAAGAAAGAAATATATTCATGGGAATGGAAGCAATAACAGTAAGCACCAAATGTATATACATTTCTCTTTAGAGTTTTAAAATATTATGAACAAAAACACACCCTTTTCACATTTCCGATAAAATGTTGCTAATTTTCCGAAGCTCCTTAAGAGCCACCACTGCTGTAACTTGTCCTCCTCTGCCAGAAATAATGTTTTTAGACATGTTCTCTTGTTCCATAGACGATTCAATTACCTGCAATTCCCCCCAAAATCGATATTTAGTGTCTTTACTTATGATTACAATTTTGATAAATACTGTTTTATTAACAAAACAAGTTTACTGTCATTATATCCTCTATCAATGAGATCAATACTAAGTAATAAGAAATGTCAAGAAGATTGCTTCCTTGTCTTTGGAAAGAAGCTCGTTCTTCTTTCTGAACTTGCTTCAAAAACTCGGTTTGTTTGCTTATTGAACTTTTAAAAATCGCTAAAAATCACTTTCCCACATCAATGTTTTGGAAAAAAAAATTATTTTAGCCAAAAATTTGAGATTGAGGAGCTGCACAAATTGTATATATAGATGATTTAAGAACTTGAGCCATTTTTCAAGTTTGGAATAAAAAACGAGGCTACCCCATGAACAGGAAGCAAAACGAGCTTTTGATGCAAGTTTAGAAAGCAAAATGAATTTCAAGTTTGGGAAGAAAAAACGCAACTGAATGCAAAATAAGTTAAACCTGCGTTCTAAAAAAAAGTTAAACCTGAATGTTCTCGAGCATGCTACTAGCAAGATTTCGCAATGTGCTAATCATGTTCTGGTCCACGACTTCACCATTACTTGTTGCCAAAGAAGTATTAGAAACATCTAACTGAGGCGAGACCCTACCGCCACCTTTCTGATCATTACAACTACCACTGGAAATCTTTGTGGACTCATTAGCAGCTTTTTCATGGGTTGCTGTTCCTTCCACTCTCCGACCAAATTTCCAAAGCCATGGAAATTTACCTATCGACAGGAGCCTCTGCTCCTTTGGACAAGGTACAGGATTTTCTGTCTCAACCAAAGAAAGATCTTCCACCAAATTAGAGTCCTTACCCAACCCAGGTTGTGAAGAAATAACATTGGATGGCCTAGACACTGGAAGGGGTGAGTCTTGTCCGGTTAGCAACTGCACATTATTTGATTCATCGTCAATTTTATTGCTGGGAATGTTTGATGCACTGCTACTTCTTCTTGAATCATTTTCATTGTTATTAGGGCTTGGAAGATCAGAGAAACTCGAAGAACCCTCTTCAGATACCCCATTTCCATTTCCATTTAAATCCCTCTCCTTGTTTTCAGTCTTATCTTCTTCAATAGAGGCAGGAACAGAGTGATCATTTGTTCCGAGATTTCGAGAAAGATCATCCAGCAAACTCTTCCTAAAAGATCGAATGGGTTCAATCTTTGATGAAGATGCGGAAGATATGGTTCTAGATAGTCTCATCTTCACTTTTTCGGACCAACCTTTTTTCTGGTATGGAACATGTTTCTTCTCTGAGCTGCAATTTTTTCGCTTTTCTTCCTCTTCCTTTTGCATAATTCTCCACTTCTCTTCCCAGTAGCTATCAGGTACTAAACATAGAGGACTCGTGGGAGAAACTGAATCTGTTGAAAGGCTATGGCCTCTTACAGTTGCTGATCTGCTCCGATTCGAGGTCGTCCCAATAATGGATGGTTGCAAAGGAGTCAAGTTATTTGGATCTAATGCCAAAACCAATAAAGATTTGGCCTTGCCCATCAGTTTTCCCAAACTCACATCATTCGGGAAATTCAGAAGCCTCTTGAGACATGAAGTAGGGTTCTCTGTTGCAAGTAATGAAGATCTGAGGTAAAGAATCATTGAAACAGCCAAAGAAGAAATGAAAGCTCCCCTGGGTGAATTGAGAGCTTCACAAATGTTAGAATTATCATCAACAACAGATCTTGTTTTGCAATTGTCATATGCAAATATGTGGTCCCAGATAATCAAGAGGTTATCGAGCGAGAACTCACGCCCAAACAGGACTCTTAACCACCGTAAGGCAAAATATTGAGGCTCTACCCCCAACTCAACAAGGTGGCTGTAAAGAGATGAATCAACAATAGAAAGTAAATGATACCAAGCTGAAGAAGCTTCAATAACAGGAGCTAAACCCGTTTGGGAGCTGGGTAATGGTGAAGGTACGAAAAAGTTAACCATCATTACAGCACCTGTAGATCCACTCATCAAAGCATCAAACATGCAATAAGCATCATGTTCTAGAAACTTCTCAGATATTACCACCCCCAGTTCACCTTCTGCCCCATAAGCATCACTTATCAATACAATCTCTTGGATTTTTGGATCAAGTTCATCGAGACTGCAGATCTTCTTCTTAGGCGCTTTTTTAGACTCTATTTCATCTTCCATATACTCTGACAATTTCTTATAATCAAAATTGTACATTAAATCACTATCCTGGAATGAGAAGCTGTCAAATTTATCGATGAAGTGGTCTTCATAAAGTTTTCGCACTTGCCCAAGGTTCTCCAGATCAGCTTGGAGAACATATAATAGTGGAGCCAACAGTTCATGCATTCCTATAAAAAAAAATTACCATGTAAGAGAAATAAATTGGGAAAACTCACACCAAGCCCTTTTTTTAGACCAAACTTTTTTTCGGAGGTTAGCACAACATCCCACCGCCATGATCCTCCACTTCAATCAAGGTGTTCTTAGTGAGAATTGAACTTGAGACCTCACACCAAGCTTTACAGGTTCCTAAGATCTATTGTTCAAGTCAAGTAATTATACTACAGCTAAAATGTCCTACACAATGAGGCAAGCAAGTGTCAAAATATGCTTTCAACATTTTTGTAGCAGTGTAATTGATAAGCTTGATTGTATAGAACAAACACTTATATCCAAGTTGCGGGCCACTCAGAAGGGGAGTGTAAAATTCCCACACTTCCAAGAGAAACTGAAATAAGTATACGGCACAATACCAAAAAAAAAAATTGGAGAGTAGAAAATGATCTAAACCTGAATAGTAACACTCACCTTGTCTGTAACCACATTCTGGATGTCTAAGACACCATAACAACAGTATCCTTCTTAGCATGCTTTGGCATCCTGCTGTCTGGAAATAGTTTGCTTGTTCTGGATACAGGCGAGACAAATCTTGATCAAGTATTCTTTCTAATTCAGCATTCTTGAAGAATCGACCCCACATACTATCTGCAAAAAAAATATATATATAAATGTGTACTGTTCTTCCATGAGCTGAGTCCTACAAAATGACTCATTTTCTGGCCATCTTCCCTCTCCTTTTATCTTTTTTTTTTCTGGTGGCCTATTGGAGAGAACTGGAAAACAAAATGTATATGGTTCGCGCCTTTGCAGAAATGTTACATAGGTTACATGTCATCCCAGTATGCAAAAAAGTTTGTTTAATGATAACAATACCTGGGTTTTGTGACAATGGGTTGTCAATGACAGGCTCGGGAGAATTAGTACCATCCTTGGGTATGTGTGGCTCAATAAGCAGCCGCCGCCTCAGACCAGCATATCTGTAAAAGCACATTATCAAGGTTCTAGAAATGTCAAATTTATTTAAGTGTAAATGAGTAATTTACTGGATACTATTACCAATTCCCTATGAAACTATTTTCATAAGTACTATGCAATATAATAATAACCTCATAGCTCTCTGATGCTCTAATTGGTTTGCACAATAAATTGCTTAGTTCATAGTTTTAGATGATCACAAATCCATTTATAAGTGATTTATGGTTTTAAGAGTTTTGCCTAAGACACCACTCAAGTTCGATTCATATTAAGAGCGCCTTAAGTTTACGGGTTTGGTGGTAGCTTTCTAAAATTCAGAACAAGAAAAAACTACAATGTATATAAACACAGAAATAGCAACAAGTATGAAACAGATAAGCAACTTGAAACTGATCAGATTCTCAAACCAAAATCTGCATTTCACAACCAATACCGAGATGACAAAAGGAATAGCGGAAGAAAAACACAAAAAAGATTACCTCCTTCGAGACTCTGCTGTCGTCCGACGTAGATCATCAATCGATGCAGAAAGGGAGCACGACAAAATCCCCAAGTCTATGCGCCATCGTACTCCTCGTAGATTAGAAAATCGACGAGCATCAACAATGTAAGTCTCCTCTATTGTTGACGAAGGAAAAGATACCACCGACAATGATTCCGTCAATATCTGTTCAGTCGGAGCCGCAGGAGGCATCATCCTGGCTTCCTTTTGTCAACTAAATCACTGGAAAACAGAGTATCTCAAATAATCTAGCGAATAAGAAGATTTTTAAGGATGGAATATGGAAGGAGGAAGACAAAGGAATAATTGAATGAATTGGAAGGAGAAGAAACAAGCGGATAATATACAAAATTGATTTCGAAGCTAATTTAATGGAGTAATGAGAGGAAAGAATTGAGAACGAGAATGCGGAGGAATGGAGGCAGGAATAATTAAGCAGGATTACAGAATCGAAAGAAGAAGAATAAGAAAAAACGCTGAATCAAAGGAGAGAATCATACGAAAGAGAGAAAGGAAATTGCGCGTTGAGGCTTGTTCTTGATAAGAGATCACCAGAAGAAAGAAGAAGAAGGTTTCTAGAGGAATTCCATCTCTCTCTGTTGGTCTATCAATATCTGTCCCTCCATCCCTCCCCCACTCCCAAGCTCCAAATCCTAGAGAGAGAAGGTCGAAAGAAATCGCAATACATCGTCGGAGTAAAAGGGAAGACCCTGCCCCGCCCACTTTCTCATAAGGGACGGACGGGTCACGGGTTACCCCAAATTCTACCCATCCACCCATTCATTGGGTCAGGTTTTCGATCCGAATTATCCTCGGTTTTCCTCGGTTTTATTTTCGTGAATGATATTTGTGTTGTCCCGATTTCACCCGAAGATTAATAAACACAATTAAATATATTTTTGTTTATTATTTATATTTTAAAATAATTTTAAATTTATTTATTTTAAATAATATATTATAAAAAATTTATTTAGTGATATAATGGTGCCCTACATAAGATTTTCGAAATAAAAAAATTAGTAAATTAAAATGTGAGTGAGATGATAAGTGCATTTACTAAGTCATTCTATTCGATTTCTCTCAAATATATATATATAGAATGATGCTTAATTTTTAAAGTGTCTGGATTGTCGGGTCCAGAATTGTGGTTAATTTGAATATATATATATATATATATATATATATATATATATATATATATATATATATAAGTAAATGGATACTTAGGTCGGATTATGGGTTGACCCGTCCATAAACTTAAAACGATTAAAAATAAAATTAAAAATGTTATCATATTTTTACCGTAATATTTTTTCACGATTTTTTATATCAATACTCGTACAAATGCACCTAATCTATATATATATATATATATATAATGATGCTTAATTTTTAAAGTGTCCGGATTGCCGGGTCGAGAGCTGTGGTTAATTTGGATACTTTGGTCGGATTGTGGGTTGACCCGCATTTAAATTTAAAACGGTTAAAAATAAAATAAAAAATGCTAAAGGTATGTTTCGAACTTGCAACCTAACAAAACAAGTACAACTCTTTAACCAACTAGGCTACAAAGACTTTATATTTTAAATTCAACACCAAATTTGATAAACGCGGGACGTTTTAATATTAATATAAGTTCAACTTTTTAACTAACTAATCTTTATATATACTAGCATTTAGCCCGTGCATTTGCACGAGTAATAATATAAAAAACCGTGAAAAAAATTACGAATAACATTTTTAATTTAATTTTTAACCGTTTTAAATTTATGGGTGAGTCAACACATAATCCGACCCAAGTATCCATTTACTCAACATTATTATATATTAGTTAGTTAAAAAGTTGAACTTATATTAATATTAAAACGTCCCGCATTTATCAAATTTGGTGTTTGAATTTAATATATATAGTCTTTGTACCCTAGTTGGTTAAAGAGTTGTACTTGTTTTGTTAGGTTGCAAGTTCGAAACATACCTCTAGCATTTTTAATTTTATTTTTAACCGTTTTAAATTTAAAAACGGGTAAACCCACAATCCGACCCAAGTATCCAAATTAACCACAGCTCTCGACCCGGCAATCCGGACACTTTAAAAATTAAGCATCATTATATATATATAGATTAGTTAGTTAAAAAGTTGAACTTATATTAATGTTAAAACGTCCCGCGTTTATCAAATTTGGTGTTGAATTTAAAATATAAAGTCTTTGTAGCCTAGTTGGTTAAAGAGCTGTACTTGTTTTGTTAGGTTGCAAGTTCGAAACATACCTCTAGCATTTTTAATTTTATTTTTAACCGTTTTAAATTTAAAAACGGGTAAACCTACAATCCGACCCAAGTATCCAAATTAACCACAGCTCTCGACCCGGCAATCCGGACACTTTAAAAATTAAGCATCATTATATATATATATATATATTAGTTAGTTAAAAAGTTGAACTTATATTAATGTTAAAACGTCCCGCGTTTATCAAATTTGGTGTTGAATTTAAAATATAAAGTCTTTGTAGCCTAGTTGGTTAAAGAGTTGTACTTGTTTTGTTAGGTTGCAAGTTCGAAACATACCTCTAGCATTTTTAATTTTATTTTTAACCGTTTTAAATTTAAAAACGGGTAAACCCACAATTCGACCCGAGTATCCAAATTAATCACAGCTCTCGACCCGGCAATCTGGACACTTTAAAAATTAAGCATCATTATATATATATAGATTAGTTAGTTAAAAAGTTGAACTTATATTAATGTTAAAACGTCCCGCGTTTATCAAATTTGTGTTGAATTCAAAATATAAAGTCTTTGTAGCCTAGTTGGTTAAAGAGTTGTACTTGTTTTGTTAGGTTGCAAGTTCGAAACATACCTCTAGCATTTTAAATTTTATTTTTAACCGTTTTAAATTTAAAAACGGGTAAACCCACAATCCGACCCAATTATCCAAATTAACCACAGCTCTCGACCCGGCAATCTGGACACTTTAAAAATTAAGCATCATTATATATATATAGATTTGGTGTTTGAATTTAATATATATAGTCTTTGTACCCTAGTTGGTTAAAGAGTTGTACTTGTTTTGTTAGGTTGTAAATTCGAAACATACCTCTAGCATTTTTAATTTTATTTTTAACCGTTTTAAATTTAAAAACGGGTAAACCCACAATCCGACCCAAGTATCCAAATTAACCACAGCTCTCGACCCGGCAATCCGGACACTTTAAAAATTAAGCATCATTATATATATATATAGATTAGTTAGTTAAAAAGTTGAACTTATATTAATGTTAAAACGTCCCGCGTTTATCAAATTTGGTGTTGAATTTAAAATATAAAGTCTTTGTAGCCTAGTTGGTTAAAGAGCTGTACTTGTTTTGTTAGGTTGCAAGTTCGAAACATACCTCTAGCATTTTTAATTTTATTTTTAACCGTTTTAAATTTAAAAACGGGTAAACCCACAATCCGACCAAAGTATCCAAATTAACCACAGCTCTCGACCCGGCAATCCGGACACTTTAAAAATTAAGCATCATTATATATATATAGATTAGTTAGTTAAAAAGTTGAACTTATATTAATGTTAAAACGTCCCGCGTTTATCAAATTTGGTGTTGAATTTAAAATATAAAGTATTTGTAGCCTAGTTGGTTAAAGAGTTGTACTTGTTTTGTTAGGTTGCAAGTTCAAAACATACCTCTAGCATTTTTAATTTTATTTTTAACCGTTTTAAATTTAAAAACGGGTAAACCCACAATTCGACCCAAGTATCCAAATTAATCACAGCTCTCGACCCGAAAATCCGTCCCGCGTTTATCAAATTTGGTGTTGAATTTAAAATATAAAGTCTTTGTAGCCTAGTTGGTTAAAGAGCTGTACTTGTTTTGTTAGGTTGCAAGTTCGAAACATACCTCTAGCATTTTTAATTTTATTTTTAACCGTTTTAAATTTAAAAACGGGTAAACCTACAATCCGACCCAAGTATCCAAATTAACCACAGCTCTCGACCCGGCAATCCGGACACTTTAAAAATTAAGCATCATTATATATATATATATATATTAGTTAGTTAAAAAGTTGAACTTATATTAATGTTAAAACGTCCCGCGTTTATCAAATTTGGTGTTGAATTTAAAATATAAAGTCTTTGTAGCCTAGTTGGTTAAAGAGTTGTACTTGTTTTGTTAGGTTGCAAGTTCGAAACATACCTCTAGCATTTTTAATTTTATTTTTAACCGTTTTAAATTTAAAAACGGGTAAACCCACAATTCGACCCGAGTATCCAAATTAATCACAGCTCTCGACCCGGCAATCTGGACACTTTAAAAATTAAGCATCATTATATATATATAGATAATGATGCTTAATTTTTAAAGTGTCCGGATTGCCGGGTCGAGAGCTGTGGTTAATTTGGATACTTTGGTCGGATTGTGGGTTGACCCGCATTTAAATTTAAAACGGTTAAAAATAAAATAAAAAATGCTAAAGGTATGTTTTGAACTTGCAACCTAACAAAACAAGTACAACTCTTTAACCAACTAGGCTACAAAGACTTTATATTTTAAATTCAACACCAAATTTGATAAACGCGGGACGTTTTAATATTAATATAAGTTCAACTTTTTAACTAACTAATCTTTATATATATAATGATGCTTAATTTTTAAAGTGTCCGGATTGCCGGGTCGAGAGCTGTGGTTAATTTGGATATACTTGGGTCGGATTGTGGGTTGACCCGCATTTAAATTTAAAACGGTTAAAAATAAAATTAAAAATGCTAGATTTATATTATTAATCGTGCAAATCCACGGACTAAATAGTAGATACTAATTTACTAAACAATATTATCTCAATTTATAATAATTTAATAATACACTAAGAGGCCACTTATTTTAAACATTTACTTTTAATATCTATACATTTTCAGTCTTACAAAAATCAGAATAACTATTTTATAAATTGGAATTTACAATTTATTTTGATAGTGAGAATCCAAATTATACATTTTTCCTCTTAAATAACAAAATTTGACACTTACATAATTTTAACTGTAATTTCTGTTAACAAAGGTTTCATAATTTTCCTATGAAATTATTATTATTATTATTATTATTATTATTATTATTATATATATATATATATATATATATATATATATATATATATATATATATATATATATATATATATCCAATTTTGAAAAAATAAAAAGTTAGGGAAAAGTTAGTTTATAATGAAAGTAGGTGGATGATCATTACAAGTAAGAGTTTAATAAACATATTTAGCAATATAATATTCTTTATTTCTTGACTTGCAAGTTAATGTTAGAAATATAATGAGAATGACAGCATAATAAAATAATACAATATCATTAGTATCCTTTGAATATGGTAGGTCCAAACTCCAAACTAAAGATCCTTTGTTGGATAAATGAGATTAGAACTATTGGAAGTGATAGTATTTGAACCCTAGGACAAAATAATTTTTTTAAATTCTCTAAAGAAATAATAAAAAAATAGTTAGTTCATAATTAATAAATAGGATTGCTTAGTTGGAGTACACTTGTAATCTAATAAACAATTATGGACACAATTTGTTTATATAAAAAACTTTATCATCATCATTATTATAATTCCTAATAAAAAGTGGATGAGATTTTGTTTTTCTTTAATATCAAAGATATTATTGAATTAAATAATTTTTAAAAATAATAATAATAAATATTTTTTAATAAAATTTTAAATTAAGCTACATAAAATGGATTTAACTAACTTTTATAACAATTATTTTTTATATAATATAAAATTGTAGATATTCACATTTTACACCTTAAATTTCAGATTAAAAAAAATAATCAAAATTGTGCATATTCAAGGATTTCAGTTGCAGTTGGACCTAGGCGCAGAAGAGTCCACGATCGTTGCGAATGAAGGAACGCCTAGGTAGGCATGGCATTATAGCCTCGACGTGCTGGGTACCCGAAGAACCGAACCGATCGGTTCGGATAATTCGTATGTTTTTCGGTTCCGGGTAATTTCGGGTCGGAACCAATCGGTTCTGGTTAGGTTCCGGGTACCCGAAAAATATTTCGATAATTGATTTTTTTTGTTCTCACTGTTTCGTTTGTATGGCGCCGTTCCCTTAGCATCAGACGCTCTTCTCCGGTATTTGTTTCCATAATTGCATTCCTAAGTGTTGCAACTGAAAATAAGAGAGAGAAGAAGAGATGAGGAAGAAGATGGATGATAGGTTAGAGAAAAGAGTAATAGATTGTTTTTAAAATATTATTTATTTGATATTATATAATATAGAATGTTTGTTTGTTTTATTTTATTTAATATAATATTTATAATTGTTTTCATTAAGTAATTTTTTTTTAAGTTTAAAATACATGAATTATTTGTATTGTATTTTTGAATAATTTAAAATATTAAAATTTTGTTCAATTTCATTTAAATTATGTTTAAAATATATGTAAAAACTAAAAATATATTAACTTGTTAAAATTAATTAAATTTGTAAAAAATATATTTTTTTAAAACTAGGTTCGGTTTGGGTCGGGTACCCATAGGTTCCGAATCAAAATTTTAGGTAATTTAAATACCCGTTTTTTCGGGACAAAATCGGATCTGAGTTGAGTCCCCGAAACTCGAAAATTTGTCATGCCTGCCTTCTTCATGTGATAGAGGCTACATCAGGGATTTAAGATACTTTTGGAAAAAGTCAAAATGACCATTTTCGACCGTTATTAGTGAATCAGACAGGGAAATGTATGATCACAAAAAGACCATGATCATTTTTATAAGGTTATTAAGAAAAGATATGTTTGGATGGATGGAAATGGAATTGAAATTATGTTGAAATTCTAATTTTAATTTCATGAGAATTGAAATTGAATTATAATTCAATTCCTATGTTTGAAAGAAATTATTTTATGAACATAATTTTGATAAATAATTAAAAGTAACTTTATATCAATAATTTTAAACAACAAATTCTAACAAGAAAATAACTTATTCAAACAATTTTTCAGCAAAATAATTTTTTATTACTAAAAAATAGAATAACTTAAACAAGTTATAATAATATTTTAATAGAAGATCAAAGTAACATAGAAAAGTTTATAATATTGTACGCAATAAGTTTCAAGTATCTCTCTACTCATATATAGGATAAAAACAGTCTTAATAACAAAGGAAACACGTTAAAAACCCGCAAAGTAAGAAATTGGAAATCTCATATCTTGATGATCACTTATTTATTTGTAACAAAATCCATGCACGCCTCATACGTTCAAGGATTGTTAGAAACACTTCGTACTTCCTCTCGTTTGTTGTGAGTACATCAACACCTTGTAGAAATTGTGTCTCCTCTAAGTTTGAAATTTTTGATAGTTCATCAAAAACTTATTAAACACTTGTTTTGTCAACATTGTATGCCTTACCAATCACGTCAGCTATCTTGGATATTGCAGTGGCCATATCATTATGACGAGTTCTCTTAGAAGGTCATTCTACACTAGTCGATTCTTTATTTAATTTTGAACAACTCTCTATATCTTCAAACACGGCTCTTGCTCCTTCATCAGCCGTTTCAGCTCCACTTCCATTAGCTTTATCTTGTCCACAAATAATTTATAAATCTTCTCAATTCTCAACAATTTTACTTCTATAATGACTCGCATCTGGGTGTGGCTATAAACAAGTCACAAAAAAATATATATGTGTTATCTTAAAATAAGAATTCAAGCAACATAAACTAATATATCTTGACATAAGCTGTCCAAAATTCTTCACTATCCACTTTCACCACTTTTCTATCACAATCTCATCCAAATCCACTCGTACCAAGCATAACACTTATAACAGCATAATGTTTATCCCAAGTCTTAAATCTCGATTGTATATTTTCCCTACTAACATTAACATTACATTGATTGTGTAATGCACTAACCGCATTAGCATATGCAACAATTTTTCATCCGTTAGGAGGATGATTTCTCAAATTATGTTGCTCAAGCAATACATTTATTAGCACATTATCCATCATTGTGTCAATTTGAGATACAATTTAGTCTTCATTCTCTTTATCTTTTCAAAATAGAGAGTGAAAGTATAAGATTGATTAGAAAAAACACCAACAAAGATTTTATATCGATAAAAGAAGATACACATTCACCACAATTATACTAGCTTAACATAAACTAAAATTGTTCAAGTAAATATAAAATCATTAAAAACATGTAACTAAGTTCTACCACTCCTAACTTGATATTGGCTATAAATCTCCCTTGCCATATCATCCCTAAAATTTTTCTATTGACTACCACCTTGTACATTTATTATGATATCTTCATAGTCTACATCAAATACTTCATTTGATTGTTGTGTCAAATCACAAGTAACCTCATGCAACAAGGGATAATCCATTTCTCTTGCAATTTCACGAATGTAGTTATGAAGAACACAACAAGCATTAATAATACGAACATGTCATTTAAGTAAATTAATTATTGAGACAAATATTTGTGTATCTATGTCAAGAAAATAATATGACCAATTCTTATAATAATGTTATAAAAATTCACTTGTGTATTAGTACCAAAAAATGATGGTTGACGAAGTACTGTCCATCGTTTTTTCAGCAATCCAAATGTTCTCTATACTGAATTTCTTACTAAAGAGTGTCGTAGGTTAAATAATTCCTTATAGTTAGAAGGATGATTGGCATGGCTCGACCATTCATTTAGGTGATAACAAGTATAACGATAAGAAGCTAAAATTCTAGAGTATTTGAATATCCAGCATCAACTAGATAATAACTTCCTAAATAAAATTCAAATCTATTAGTATATTCTTAATGCTACTAATATAAATTAAATTTAAAAAACAATACCAAACGGCACAAGAAATGAATCCCTTTCTCTCACTAATGCACTTCGTAAAACTTTTGAATCTAATGATGAACCTTCCCATCCAAGAAAAACATAAAGAAAATTTCAAATTATTTCTATCATATACTCCCAAAACATTAATTGTGATCTGTTGTTTCCTATTTCGATATCTAACTTGATCCTTAAGTGAAATAGTCATCTCAACATGTGTTCCATCCAAAGCTCCAAGGCAATTCTAAAAATCTAAAATCAAACTATATAATTTTTAAAATAATCTACAAATATATGTCAAACTTAATTTTGTACTAACCTTGAACCACCTCCATTTATGATCATTCTCATTAACATTCTCAACTTGATTAGGTAATCTTATATAATCCTTACTTAAACTAAAAACCAAACATAGTACTTCATGAAAGCGCCAACTAATTTTCTCTAATGAACGAATATAGATACCTCTAAATACCTGAAGTTTTACTCCATGTCCCAATACAAGTAAGAACATGGCTACAGATTCTTCAATAGTCACATTGCTACTATTGTGTAAACCTTTTTCACACAACAATTCACAAAAATAGTAAAACTGTGTTTTGTGAATCGTAATAAGTCAAAACAAGTATTGTCTTTTTCTCCATATAATATTTTTAACAATATTTTTCTTAATGCATTATTTTCCTCAGTGTTATATTGTGGAACTCTTAGTATATGTTGTTCTTGTAACCAATCCACAATTATAATAGTGGTTTGAGTTATCACATCAATAAATAATCTTCTTCTTTTACTTGTAATAAACTGTTATCACCCATTAATAATAAGATACCACATTATGTAAAATAAATAAATTAAATAAGGTTTATATGTATCATATGTTGTTTTCATTCTAAGACTAATGAGAGCATTTATGTGATGTTGACTTACTTACTAACAGGAAAATGGGTCTAGTTTGGGGAAGTGTGGGGCAAACGCAGACATATATGGTAGTTCAAGTAATGTGAAGATATTAGCAGGAGTTAAAGATAAAATATTAAAGCAGAAGAATGTTGAATCAGTAATGTTTGGAGGGAAGAGGATAAGTATGTAAAGAAATTCTGAGAAACTAGATCGGTTTGCTGAAGAACTTGTTCTAGAGCATGAGACAAAGATTTACATAATTGCTCCCACATTTATATTCAAACAAGCTACCCTAGACCCACAACATGTAAAAAATGGTCCCTAAGAAAATAAGGTAAGCCATCAAACTCTTCTTGCATATTCCTAGTTAATACGGTTTCCATTTTTAACTTATTTGGGGTGTACAAAATACAAATGTAAATAAACACTAATAGCATCCTTATCTTTATGGGCACAAGTTGTAGGCTTCAGGATGTTGGGGCCTGTCTATATATGCTATCATGCCTTTTTGGTTGTTGGAAACAATAAAATACTAATAATAATAGAAGTAGAAAGAATTGAGGGTTAAGGGGAAGATAGTTATGAGAAGGAAGAAGGAGCATCACACAAATGCTCTCATTAGTTTCTAAATGCATCCAGATCCACAAACTTATCTAGATAAAGAACATAAATAAATATTTTAATCTATGAATTAGTAAGTTAGTTTCCAAACGCATCTAGATCCAGAAACAAAAAAATAGAAAGTGTTTATAATGGCCGTTGAAGAGATATATGAAAGGTACATGATGTTGAAGCCAGTGAGAGATCGTCGCCGCCAGTGAGAGATTTTTACAGAAGAGAAGAGAAAGAAGATTGGGAAAAAATGAAAGATACGTCTGGAAAATGGGGAGGGAGGGAGGTCTGAAGGGAAAATGGGTATGGTTTGTTTGATTGGAATTTGAATTCTTACCTAATTTTTTGACCATAATTCAAAAGGTAATAAATATATTGTTTATAATTCCATCAGAATTTAAATTCTAAATTCAATTCCTATATTTAAGTCTTTAAACAAACATCAGAATTATAATTAAATTATAATTGACCCCTTCAATTCCAATTCCAATTCCAATTCCAATTCCCCCTCACCAAACCGAGTAAATCCAAATTGGTCGATGAACTTTCGGTCAAATTATAGAAAATCCATGAATTGGAGCCGTTCGGGGATTGGCTCGAGGTGGGGCTGACCTTAACACGTCCATGAGGCCATTTTGAGAAGATGAGCAAAGTTAAAGAGAAAAAGGAGCCCTAAAATCAAAATTGCCATTTTTGTGTTTAAAGGTTTTTTCAGATTTTGAAGTTTTGGAGTTAGAGGTCTCAGCTTGTTGTGGGATTGATTGGAGCACCTCCTTTAAGTCATCGTTAAACTGTGTAAACTCTTAAATTCCTTCCATTCATCATATAAAACTAGGAATTTTCAAATCCCGATTGAAAGAAAATTTTGTTTTCCATTGCTCGATTTAATGATATAGATTAGTTTTGAGTTGTTGGGTGTCCGACCCATTGGACTTGGAATAATAATATATTATGTATTATATATTATTATACACTATATAACCTCACATTAGTGACTCAGGGAAAAGAGTTGACAAAAGATATTAAAATGTCACAGGTTCGATTCTCACCAGAAGCGCTCTGATTGAAAGTAAATGGTCATGGTTGTAGGGTGTAATGTTATCTCTCCATAATTTAAAATACATATAATAAGTAGCAAGACTGTCTAGTTAAATACAAGAAATTATACATAAAGAGAGAATAAACAAAATTAGAGTTAGATATTCAGAGACTTAGAGTTTCAGCGAGACAATCGAGTCGTTGAACAATGTCGGTTTTGGCTCGAGTCACATGTGGTGAATACTCAAAGAGTTCTCTATAATCTAACTAATCTAAATCTTTGTTTGGACTTCTCTCAAATACTCGTTTAAGTATTTCACTTCGATGAGATTTTTTCTTGTCATTGTTCTTGTAATCCACATTAAGGTTGAAGACTTTGTAATACTTAACCCTTAAGATGCTAGAGAAGACTTTGATGTAACTCAATACAATACAGTGAATGTATTTTAAGAGGCCTATGAGTCTTTGTTTTTTTATTCTTGTTGGATTTTTCATGCTAAAAATTGTTTTGTCTTAGTGTACTTAATTTTATCGTTTGTTATCTCGTTTAGTTCTCGTGATTATCTCATTGGACATACAAAGAGAGAAAGAATAATTATTTAGCAATTGTATTATGTGGTTTTCCCAATATGAATGTGATGAGGAGTGAATCTAGATTGGTTTGGGCGCTTAAGACAAACTAAAAATGAAAGATCAAATTTCACTTAAAAAAATCTAGTGTGTGTAGGTTGTGTTTTTGGTTTATATATTTGCTTGGTTTGCTATGTTGTGATAAACATGTTCTTGGAATGTTTTAAGAACGCTCAATGCACTTAGAAAACAACCAAAATTCCTTGCGTTTACAAATTACATTTTGGTTTATTAGCAAAATCGGGTTTTAATGCTTTAATGTAGATGTTTAGTTCAGGTTTGGAAGGTTACATATGTTGCTATGTTTTGTTTTACAATCGCACTAGTTCGCACCACTACGCCAACTCACCTTCCCTTTTAACCATTACCTCGCCTAATACATAAGTATTTCTCATATACTAGAAAGTAAAAAGAACAAAATCTCCCGAGATTCGATCCCGAGACCTCTTTTCTATATTTTTACGTCCGAGCCTAGACCAACCAAGCCAGGACTGTATATGCATCTAGACCCGCAAGTCCATCTACGACTGACCCGCGCTCATGACCTTTGCTCAAACCTGCATACACGTCACGTGCCCGATCCTATACCTAAGGGCCTATTTGCTTCACCAATTTTAACATTTCTTTTATTTTGAGCATTTAACTGCTATAACTAATTTAAAAAATTTCAAAAAAAAATATAACACAACAAAATATTATTTATAATAATTAAAAAAATGGATAAGAATCTGTTTGGATTTTATTTTATTTCTTTTCTAGGTACCAATTTTGATCATCGCTAATCATCTATAAGTATTTGCAATTTTCTTAATATTTTAGGCTTATGACCCATAACACCAACATAGACCTACACTTTTAGGAACAAACTGATACCAAAATTAGACTCATCTTTCTACTCGAATTCACCCTTAGAAACATGCTTTTATGATGAAATAAATAAATAAGGTGTAAAATAATACTATTTTAAATGAACATGGTTTAAAGTAGAGACTATCATTTAACGGGTATGTGAGACATAATGTTGATGTCATTTCTCACGTGTAACCAAACACCGAACCAATAACAAAATCTTTAAAATGCGTTTGAGCACACAAGTCATTTTTCTTTCATAATTTATCAAGAAATAAATTAGACGACAACTCTAAAAAAAAGTTAAAGCTAGTCTAAATTGATAGTTTTAAATTTTACTCTAGTCACATTTACCATTTTGATTTCTCGTTTCAATCGAGACTCGAAAAAACTCGAAAGAGAAGTAAGTTATGGGGCGACGACTATCGAGTCAAAAACCCATCTTTCGAGAGGGTTGATTTTTGGCGTTTCAAAATTAAAATAATAAAATTAACAGTTTAATTTATATTTATAATACATTTTATTTAAAATATTCATTAAATTTTTTTATAATATAAATTTTAAAATATCTATTTTTTAACTTAAAACTAATTTTTAATCTAAAAATAAATACTTTAAAATATAAATTTGAAATTTATAAAAAAAAATAATTTAAATAAAATATTATAACATAACAATGTTATTTTGATATATTTTATAAGTGTATTAATTTTAATTTTAATTTGTATATATAATTATGTTTATATTAATAAAATAACAATTTAAGAAATTCATTAAAATAATTTAGTGACAAAAGTTAGTATTAAGATACCATAAGTCAAATTTAAAGGTAAAATAATTTTAAATAAAATATTTTTAAACAATTATATTTATTTAATTTCTTTTTGAGATTAATAATTTTAATTTATATAATTTAATTTATAATATATTGTTATTTAAAATATAATTAAATAATAATTATTTATAAAATCCATATAATATATTAAACGAGGCTCAATTTAAGTATAAAAAAGCGGTGTCACTTAAGGTGACGCACAGCACCTTTAGTGTCATATATAAATTTATAAAATAATATTTTAAAATATAAGTGTGAAACTATAACGATTTTTATATAAAAATATTTTTTTAGTTTAAATGAATTGTATTATTTGATTATATATATATAAACTAATATTATAAATCTTTTAATAAAAAGTTTCAAAATGAAATTATTATCTCAAAATATTTTATTTTATATTATCATTTGATTCAATATCTATTTATTATTTATTTGAGTAATTATTATAGATTTAAATATATTATAAATAAAATTATATATATAAATTCTAAATTTAATCTTATTAAAATGTTTAAAATAAAATAATTATTTCACCTTATAATTAAAATTAGAATTATTAATTTTGTTAAAAAAAAATCAAATAATTATTTCAAAACATTTAATTACTTATTAATAAACCAGATATTAGTAGCTTATAAATCAAATAATCATTTAACGGGCATGTGAGACATAATTTTGATGTCATTTCTCACGTGTAACTAAACACCAACCAATAACAAAATCCCTAAATGCGTTTTATCAAGAAATAAATTTGACCACAACTCTAAAAAAAAAAGATAAAGCTAGTCTAAATTGATAATTTTAAATTTTACTCTAGTCACGTTACCATTATGATTCCTCGTTTCAATCGAGACTCGAAAAGGAGGTAAGTTATGGAACGATGACTATCGAGTCGAAAACACATTTTTCGAGAGGGTCGATTTTTGGCGTTTCAAAATTAAAATAATAAAATTAACAGTTTAATTTATATTTATAATACATTTTATTTAAAATATTTACTAAAATATTTATTAAAAACTTTTTATAATATAAATTTTAAAATATTTATTTTTTAACTTAAAATTAATTTTTAATCTAAAAATAAATACTTTAAAATATAAATTTGAAATTAAAAAAAAAAAGTTTTTTTTTTAAAATATAATTTAAATAAAATATTATAACATAACGATGTTATTTTGATATATTTTATAAGTGTACTAATTTTAATATTAATTTATATATAAAATTATGTTAATATTAATAAAATAATAATTTTAAAAAATCATTAAAATAATTTAAATAAAATATTTTAAAATAATTATATTTATTTAATTTTTTTTGTTGAGATTAATAATTTTAATTTATATATTTATTTAATTTAATTTATAATATATTGTTATTTAAGATATTATTAAATAATTATTATTTATAAAATCCATATAATATATTAAACCAAGTCTCAATGTAAGTATAAAAAAAATAATAAAAAAGCGGAGTCACATAAGGTGACGCACAACACATTTAGTGTCATATATCAATTTGTAAAATAATATTTTAAAATATAAGTGTGAAACTATAAAGATTTTTATTTAAAAATATTTTAGTTTAAATGAATTGTATTATTTGATTATATATATAAACTAATATTATAAATCTTTTTATAAAAAGTTTCAAAATGAAATTATTATCTCAAAATATTTTATTTTATATTATCATTTGATTCAATATCTATTTATTATTTATTTGAGTAGTTATTATAGATTAAATATATTATAAATAAAATTATATATATAAATTCCAAATTTAATCTTATTAAAATATTTAAAATAAAATAATTATTTCACCCTATAAAGGACTTCTTCTATCCTTTATAATAACCCTAGAGAGATTAATTTTGCAAAAACAATTACTTGATCTTCTCAAAGGCTCAAAAGCAGGCCTCCGTTCGTTGCCTCTGAAGATTGCCCTCTGTCGGATCTCCACTCAGCAGTCAATCAGTCCAATTCTATTGTCTTGATTTGCGATGATGGCTGCTTAGGCTTTATACTTGATTCTCTTATAAAACCCGTTTCCTTAAGTTTTATTTTGCATTCGATTAGTTGGATTATCTGATTCTTTGCTTAGATGTCTATTTTATATGGTTGATTGTTTCTTTATAATGAGATTTGATACTTTGTAGATACTGTTTTGATTGGATGATTTTGGAAACTAGGGTTTGATTGATTCTGCATCTGGATTGGTACTAAACAAATTGTAAAGTGAAGTAAAGAGGTTGTATAATCTATGTGTGCAATTGAAAGTAGATGGTTATTCCATATCATTGTTCATTTTGAAACTCTGATTGAGAGTATCAGAAATCAAGAATCTTTATAAGTTGAAGAGGGAAAAAAATGGTTTTGCTACTTAGAATGTTACAATTGTTGAACCATTGAATACTTTTTGAGAATTTATTTAGAAAACATGATGATTGCAGTTCTTATTACATGATCTCATACTATGGTAGCCCTTTCTTTGTACCCTTTAGACTCAGATCGATCTTTCATGTCTTTTCTATTTAAAACCCGATGATTTTGAACTTGTATTGGCCATTGGGTGCTTGTAGTTACCAATTAGTATGATACCATTCTTGGTGATTATTGATTAAGTAGTATTTTCATGATCACAGATGGAGAGTTGGAGCAGTTGAGTTTGGGCAAGAGATGTCAACTAGTTCCTAAAGGGAAAGGGAAAGGGAAGATCTTCTTCCAATTTTCTATGACTTATATATAGGTGCAGTTGTTTTCTGTTGGTTCTATTTCATATTGATTCCCAATTGCTATATGAATAAATTTTTCATCTCACAAATTTGAAGGTACCCATGATGAAAATTATAATGATAATTCATCCTTTGACTAATTAGTACCTAATGGTTAAAAGTTATGTTCTTTGAAATTTAAATGATGTTAATCTTTTGAAACATTCAACTTGACAGCTCAATTTTAAATTGTATTGTTTAAGAGACCATTATAGCTTTTTAGGTGTTTATTTAAAAAAAAAAAATCTAACTTTAATCAAATATCATTTTATCCCCTTCCCTATAAATTAATTGCATTAATTAATTAAAATACTAAAATATATTTTATTTAAAATAAAATAAAATTTATACTAATGATTTTAAATTTTTTTTAATAAAAATATATATTCTTGTACAAAATAACACAATCAAACATTATGAATTGTTTTAAAAAAAAGTAAAATATTTACTGAATATCTTAAATTCTTTAAAATGACAATTTTAACTTTATAGGTTTAATTCATAAAAGTGCTATGAAATTTGCAATTAACAAGTCTTGTGTAATTAAATATAATGTCTAGAAAAAAATGGAAGAATGTCCAGAAAAATGATAAAGGATATTTCTCTTTGATGGACTAATAATGAAATTAATTTGGATGTGTTACAGAAAAACAAAAATGACAATATAATAAAATATTATAACAGATAATAATTTTTTATTAAATTATAATAAAATAGTCTAGTAATAATTTGTGTCAAGTAAAATAATACAATTTTAAGAATTATTGATTAATTTTGTATATTAAATTATATTTTTATAACACGTTCTAAATGGAATGTTCCTCTTAATTAAAAAAACAAAAATTAAATTAGAAAGTAAAAATAGAAAGTTGTGAAAAAATTGTACATTCAAAATATTTTTTTTATATGAATTAAAAAGTACATTAACTTTATTAAACCGGTAAAAATTATAATTATATTGTAAAATATATATTTTAAGATAGATATTCTTAAATTAAAAAAATTAGTACAATTATTTCATTTTTAAGGCAATATAAATATATATAATGTTGCTTTCAGATTATCGAAAAATGTGGTTAATTTAAATTTATATGTGAGATTATAAATTTTTTTTTTTTGATTTTTATATTATTACTTGTACAAATGTATAATATTACGTGCTAGTTATTATAAATATAAATATATATTTAAATTAAATTAATTCTTATTTTTTCAAATAATAAAATAAGTAAATTATTAATTTTGATTAATAGTTTGTAATATGTAAAGTTATTTAAATATTGAGATTTTTTCACTTTTACAATGAAAACAAACCCTAAAAGAATACAATCACATTCATCATCCTTCGATCTATCTGTCTGTCTCGTTCATTTTGCGATTTGCCCTTTTGTGCCCTAACTCATATCGCTTGATCATGTCTTCTCCAGATGTCGCAACTATGCCATCAGAGGAGAATGGATCACTACAGCAACCATCAGACGTCGCCATCGCTGCACAAGTCACGACAGATTCGATTACTTCTGCGTCCAATTCCGATTCCAATTCCAATTCCGAGAATGACGTGCCAACAGGAAACACTTCACTGGAAGCTCCAGTCCAAGCTCCAGCTCCGGTAGCCAAGTGGCCTGGATGGCCTGGGCACTGTGTATTTCGACTTATTGTGCCGGTACTCAAGGCTGGGATGATTATTGGCCGCAAGGGGGAACTCATCAAGAAAATGTGTGAGGAGACACGTGCTCGTGTTAGAGTTCTCGACGGTCCTAACAGTTGTCCTGACCGCATTGTAAGTGATCTGGAATCTTGATGCCTACCTATTGAATACGGTGATTAATATTATGTACTCAGTTGACTAGTTCGGTACCATTAAGATCCGGTTTTGTGATGTTTGTTCTAGCTTCTTCTTATTTTCTTATGGAATATTTTGTTTGTTAATTAGAAATAAAGGTACTTTGTATTGGTGAGCCATGAGATTTAATTATGCTATTTTATGATGAAGCTGTAAATGTATTGTCTTTAAGCATTTCAAAAAACATCCCCCTTTGGCTCAAATCACTAATGTTGCTCAGTTGTTTTCTTAGTCAGCGATGCCAAGTCCTAACATTGCTCTAGCTCTAGCTCCTGCATATATTTTTGATCCTATGGCTTTTCCTTAAATGAATCATTTTATGTCAAGAAGTCTAATATCTAGTTTTATTTTTTATGATCCCTTTTCATTTTTCTAGCCTCAATAACCTTATGCTGGAGTTGCAACAAGAGCATAAGTTCTAGTTGGGGATATCTTTAGTGTTGCCATTCTAATATTGAAAAAGATATTAGGTGATATGTGGGAACCTACATTGCATTCTAGTTTTTTTTGCTGCTTTTTGTAACCTAGAATTTCCTTGACTTGGGTCTATTTTTACTTGTTGAATCTCTTTTCAATCTAGATTGCCATAAAGATCATTTATGCAGCTTAGTGGACTTCAAGATATATATGAATTATCAAGTTGCTGCTGTCTGAAATAAATTACTATCTCCAACCCTTGAGTTGAGAAGTATCATACACATCTTGAATCTTCCTTTTCTTGCTCATTGTGCACCCACGATTAGGATGTCAGAACTTGTCAAACACCTGTTCTCTTTACAGTGCACTATGCATTATATTCTTGTTACCATTGGTTTTTGAGTTTTTAATTTATTGATCCTATTCTATAGGTACTGATACATGCTCTTGAGGAACCAGATGCACTCTTATCCCCAGCAATGGATGCTGCTCTGAGAGTGTTTAAACGTGTTAATGGATTTCTTGAGGTTGGGGTTGATAATAATGTATCTGGTACTGCTGGAAGTGCATTTACTTCTATCCGGCTGTTGGTGCCATCTACCCAGGCCATAAATTTAATAGGGAAGCAAGGTGCTGTAATCAAGGCTATTCAAGAAAAAAGTGGTGCCTCTGTTCGTGTACTTTCAAATGGTAAACTTTCATTTGTTTTCGAAAATCCCAAATATGATTCTCTTGAGATTCATTATCAGTGTTTGTTTGACCTCATCAGATTGATTTTAGCTAATTATCTGATTTGCATTTCTTTTCCTTTACACAATATTTTGCATTCGATACACATCTGCTGATGATTGATTCTGGAAGCTGTTCACTGCATGTTCATTTTTCAGAACTTTTTTTACTTTATTTCTTGTAATAAGAAAAAGAGAAGAAATCACAATCAATGTATCTATATGATCCAATATTAGTGTTTTTGGAAGGTTCCTAGTAGAGACCGGTGTCATTTTATGGCAAGGATGGATATGTTAATTTTCTCTTCACATGAAAGTTGTTAATTGCTTTAATACCATTCCATGTACCTAAAATAAGTTCATGTTAATTACTTATAAAAGCTCCAGATGCACTTAACCTTGAAACTACAAGACTACTAGGTTCATGCTAATTGCTTATAAAAGTTCAAGATGCACCCAAACACTTAACCTTATTGGACTAGGTCAATGAATCAGATGAGTCTAATATCAAAATTTCATACTTGTGAATAAAAATTGGCTTTGCATGATGCAAAAAGTTCCAAATTATTTAATTATACACGATTCTTCTCTATTATTATTAAGTTCTTGAGTTATTATAATCTGGAGGTCTAGACGAGGCATTAAAATTGATTCCTATTAGTTTTACTTGTAAATAGATATCTATACCTTAGAGCTGTTTTTATATTTTCCCCAGATGAGGTGTTGAATTATGTCACCTCAGAGGAGCGAATTGTTGAGTTGCAAGGAGAACAAGTGAAGGTCCTTAAGGCCCTAGAAGCTGTGATTGGTCACCTCAGGAAGTTCTTAGTGGACCCTAGTGTCATTCCTCTCTTTCAAATAAGTGTAAGTACTGGCTATTTCATGTTGATTAGAATATGACTGAAAATTCATATTTAGATTTGAAGTTGGACAAAATGTTCAAATTAGACCTTGTTTAAAACAGAGTGGAAATTTGACAAAATTTAAAATTGAGTCATTATTTTTTATTTGATAAAGGTAAATTTTTATTACAAAGAGCGCAAGATGCGTTCAAACGTTACAAAAGGGAAGGAAAAAACAAAACAAAATGATCTAACAAACGTTAAAATTGAGTCATTATTGACAGTAAACATACATCCCATTTTTAGTTTCTGTTACTTTTATCCTTATTTGAACACTTGAAGTCTTTATATATATAAAAAAATTCTAACTCATTTTAAATGTAACTAAACATCAATTTCTGTTTTGCATATTTTCATATCCTTGTTTGGAATTTTGGCTTTAGAAAATGTAGGACTTGCTTAATGTTTACAACATTCCTATATTATTTATCTGGTTATTGTACTCCATGAAAGGCTTATCTATTATTTGTTTATGCAGCATACTAACACTGCACCCCAAGAACAGCCATCTGAGAACTGGCAGGACAAAATTTCATTGCAACCTGCTCCACAAACTAGGCTTGGCATTGAGTATTCTTCCCTTCCAATAAAGAGGGATTCTTTATATCTTGACCGTGATCCTTTTGAATCACACACTTTACCTACATCTGTAGCTTCACGTTATAGCATGGATCTTGGACTTTCAGGGTTACGCTCTACAGGACCCGGTCGTGCTGGTGGCCCCATCATAAGCCAGGTACAGAATGTCCTATTTCTACAGATGTTTCGTCACAAATCCTATTTCAATCAAGAATTGTGCTAGCTTGCTCCAAAGAGAAAAACCTTGATCTAAAGAAAAGGAATATTTACTGGCTTATATTTGATCAGGTAACACAGACAATGCAAATACCTCTAGCTTATGCGGAGGATATTATTGGCATACAAGGAGCAAATATCGCATATATTCGGCGTAGCAGTGGTGCCATTCTTACTGTGCAAGAAAGCAGAGGTTTGCCAGACGAGATCACAGTGGAGGTGAAGGGGTCGACGACACAAGTTCAGGCTGCCCAGCAACTTATTCAGGTACATTTTTCTCCCTGAGCTTGTTTTGATGTAGTTTACTTTTATTTTGAAAATCTTGTTTGGTATTTTGTTAGGTTTGGGATTGATCTCAAATAACCAACCAATCAATCATGCATCATCATCCCTATGTTTCATTTTTTAATTATTTGTTTTCTGCTGTCTTTTTACCCAAATAATCCTCCACATTTCAATAACCCTATAAACCGAAAAAGGCCCTTGGTCTTGAAAGAGTAATAATGGTGGATAACCCCAATATATTTGCGATTTTATATATATTTTCAGGAATTTATAGGGGGGCATAAAGAGCCAAAGAGTAGCGGGTATAGCAATATGGATAGTACAGGGTATAGGTCATCTTACACACAGCTGAGTACAGCGTATCCACCGCCATCCTCGACTTCAATGCCACCGCCATTATCACAACAACAACAACAACAACATCAACAATCCTATGGTGGTGGGTATGTACCTTCTTCATCTTCTTCTTCAAGTCTTGGGGGGCTAGGGCTAGGGTCTTCAAATATAGGTGGGCTAGGGCTAGGATCTTCAAGTCTTGGTGGGTATAGCAGTTACAGGCTGTGATGTTGAAGTGTGTGTTTAATTGTTGTAGTAAGAGTAGTAGTACGGTAGGTCATTCGGAGATAATCTGTTATAACCTTCTTCTTCTTCTTTTATGTACTTCAAATATTACAATATTGGTTGTTGATGTATTAGTAAAAGTTCATTCTGATGACTGCTTTGCTTTCTTTTTGTATTTATTCCACTTTTGACTCATTTGGGAAACCAATCCAACTGCATACAACCCCACTTTCAGGATCCTTTAATAGTGCTGCTGCTTTAACATTACATACATTATTGCATTGTGATTGTGATGTCAATATCCAAATAAGACTTTTTTGGTTAGTGCTTTTACTCTACTCATTATGTTTCTTCTTTTTGACATCATTGTGTGTTTTGTTTTGAGTGGTTACATTATATCAACTAAAAAAAGGTGACAATGTATATCAACTAAAAAAACTTGCACAAAATTAGAAAATAAACTAAATTTTCTGTCTTCATCCTACTAAGTCTTTATTGGCCGACATCTCCAATTTATTTGTAGTTTTAAGAACCTAATCAAAACATTAAAAAATAGATGAGAAAATAAAATAAATATGATTATACATATCAATATAGTTATTTATTCATTGAATAGACAAAATATAAACATTTAATATATTGGGGTCAGATTTTTTTAAGGCAGATTAGTTGCAAAGAAAAATCTCGCTCTTGAGCATTATTTTTTTGCAACATTCATCGCACGAGTAGTAAAACTAACAATTGTAGTTGAATACATTGTTGTCGCTTCAACGATACATATACACTCCTATTCACCAAACAAACCCATTAAAATAATTATATAAAAACAAACCCATTAAAATAATTATATAAAAGATTTAAATCCCAGTTTACAAATTTTGATCCGCATTTGACAATGGGCGTACAATTTCTTAATTGTGTGTCAAATCTTTCATCCAACAAACACGCTTCACATGGATGAGCGACAAATATATAATTAATTAAATAAGATGTCATCCAAAAAATAATAATTATTGAAATAAAAGTTATTTAAACAAAGAGTGTTATTTAAATTAATATCCACACTTAGGCCATATTTGATAAGATTATTCATGATTAACCATCTTCTCATTATTTCATACTTCATGATACCTTTGTCTATGTTACATTTGATTGTTATTATTATTTTCTTGGGATTTTTACTTTGATTGTTCTTATAATTTAATTCCCTTTTAATATATTGTATAATTTGTGTTTTTTTAATGATGTTAAATGTTTTTAGAAAATAAATTAGCTTTAATCTTACTAAGTCACATCTCATGTCTAACAAAAATATTAAGAATATTCTAAACAATAACTTAAACGATTTTGGATGAGACTAAATTATATTTGTATAAATCTTCCGAATTTGATGTTTGTAAATTAACTCTAAACATCTTTTATTTGTTAAATTCGTTGTAATATTAAAGAGAAAATCAAATTTAACTCATTATTATTTTGAAACGAGAGAATACGAGTTATTGACGTGGCTTTAGATAACTTACGTCACACCATAAAAAAGGATAATTTTGCTTTTCTTCTTTTCAGTAATTTTTCATTAGACAAATAAATAAATAAAATAATTAAAATAATGACCAATCTAAGTATATAAAAAAATAAATATGTAAAGAGGATATATAAAAAATTTTGGGAAATTTTAATTAGAGTGTGAGTGTAAATATTTTATAAAATTTAATATATAATTATATATTATAAAATAATTAATTTAAATAGAATTATTTATATATATAAAATTATTTAATAGAACTTAAGCCAAAAACTACCGTTGAGCTTGGAATATATATTTTAAATACATCAATAGAAAGCTAGGTCTCTAAGGTTTCCGAATTTAAATTCAACCAACAGAGAAAATTCTCTAATAACCATAGAAAGCGCCATCTATTTTGCTTCGCTTTTATGGAAGAACGAAGAAGTCGATTCGATAGAGCTGCTTGACTATATTATATCATACAAATCATCAACAAAAAAAATCTTTAAATAAGAATCATACAATTATATAAAGAATATCGATAATTTCAAATGTTAGAACAGGCTAGCTTTCATAGAGCAATTTGACTCACAAGCCACTTAAATATCAAGGTGAAAGAGGAAAAAAAACATTCAATGTTAAGGTTTGCTTGACCTTCTTCTTAAACAAAATATATTAAATATATCGGAGAGTTTTAAAAATTGCTGTTTAATATTAATGGTTAATATTGAAAAAATAAAAACTTAAAGATCAAACTCCAAATCCATTTTTATGTTCTTTGGTACAACTTTTGGTTGGGGTGCTCCAATACCAATACTGTATTACCAAACAATGCCTTTTACAACTCAGCCAGCTTTTAATTCCAATCAGCCTTTTACAATTCTCCACCAGTGAGGTCGGCAATTCTCCACCAGTGTGGTCGGCAGTGACTTGGTGAATACGTCTGCGACTTGAGCTCGATTTTTATCAAGCTCCAACTCGACCTTTTCTTTTTGACTTGTTCTTAGATGAAATGAAATCAGACGTCGATGTACTTGCTCCTTCCGTGATTAACCAAGTTCTTTATCAACTCGATCGCCAACTTGTTATCAACTCGGATCACAATTCATTCATCTCAGATCACTCCTAGATGCCCTAGTAAATTTGAAAGCTAGACTGCATGACACACGCTCCAAAAGGTCGCCACATACTCGACCTCGCAATTCGATAGAGTTACAATAAATTACTTTTTTGACAGCCAAGTAAAAGCCGTATTCCCGAGTAGGAATACATAACCCAAAGTACTTTTCTGGTCATCAACATCACCACACCAATCACTATCCGAGTAACCCACTAATCGATAGTCATCTAATTTTGAATAGAAAAGACCAAGTCAAAGAGTTCCTCAAACATATCTTATAATTCTCTTCAAAGCCTTCAAATGTGTACAACTTGGATCCTCCATGAATCTTCTTGCTATCCCAACACTCAACATTAGGTCAGGTCTCATGTTTGTAAGATAATTAGACTTCCGATTAAGCTATCTCCCAACATCAGCTCGTTCTCCTCCATCAAACTTTGAGAGTTTAGTGCTTGGTTTCTTTGGAGTAAAAACCGGGTTACAATCCACAATTTTAAACTTCTTTAAAATTTCAAGCGCATACATAACTTGGGATATAAAAATCCCTTCATTTGACTGCTTCACTTTTAGGCTAAGAAAATATTTCATTAGGCCTAAGTCTGTCATCTCGAACTCTTTCTTCATTACCTCCTTGAACTCCTTAATCACTTTTGCGTTGCTTCCGATGAATATGAGGTCATCGACATAAAGAGCGACTACCATCATATCATTTTCTGATTTCTTTATGTACAAGACATGCTCATATGAACATTGCTTGTACGCGTTTTTTTTTTGAAATACTCGTCAATCCTCTCATTCCAGACACGAGGAGCCTACTTCAACCCGTATAGGGCTTTTCTTAATCTCATAACCTTCTTCTCATCCCCTCTCTTCATTTACCCGAGTGTGGTTGCTCAATGTACACCTCCTCCTTTAATACTCCATTTAGAAAGACCGACTTCATATCCATCTGTATAATTGGATATTGGTTCTAAGTAGATAATGAGATTAGAAGTCATATTGACTACATTCTCGTAACATGAGCAAATACTTCATCATAGTCAACTCCCTTCTTTTTTCTATAACCCTTCACCGTAAGTCGAGCCTTATAACGCTCAACCCCTCCCTCATCATTCATCTTTTTTGTACACCCATTTTACTTCAATGGGTCGAGCTCCTTCAAGAAGGTCGGTTAGCTCCCAGGTTTTGTTGCGTTCAATTGCCCCAATTTCTTCATCCATGGCCGATCTCCATTTTTTGTCTTGTACAACTTTCTCAAAATTCAAATCTTTTAAGTCGGTCATGAGACATACAACGTGAAATTCATTTGTAGTGTCATATATCTTCTGCGGACTTCTCATTTTGGACTGTTGAGCTCAAATTCATCTTCTGAAAGCTTAGTGGTTGTTGATATTGGAGGCATAACAACATCCGAGCTTATTTATTCCTCAATAGGGTTACTCCAATTCTATGTCATTGATTCCTCCACGTGAACATCTCGGCTCACCACCACTTTCTTGTTAACATGATTAAACAATTTATATGTTTTCTATTTTTCATCATACTTGATAAATATGTACTTCTTGCTCCGATCTTCCAATTTTTTCATGTGCTGACTTGGTAGTTGCCCATAGGCCACGCTACCGAACACCTTTATATGAAAGACACTTAGCTTCATACCACTCTAAACCTCCTTAGGCATTTTCTCACATAGCTTTGCACGTAGACATCTATTTTGCATATAGACTGCGCACTACACCGCCTCTACCCAAAACCTTTTCAGCATATTCTTTCCTTTCAACATAGATCGAACCATATCGAGAATAGTTCGTTTTTTTGTTCCTCTATACCATTTTATTACGGATAATATGACGCAACCAAGAAATAATTGATCCCATGTTTCTCGTAGTATTTGTTGAACTCAATAGAAGTGAACTCACCTCCTCTTTCAGATTGGACTACTTTGATGACTTTGTTTGTTTCTTTTTCCACCATCACTTTGAACTTTTGAAGGTTTCAAACACTTCTGACTTCTCATTTAGAAAACAAACCCACATTTTCCTCGAGAAATCATCAATTAATAAGATGAAGTATCTCTTGCCACTTAATGATTTTAGAGTTATCTGCCCACACAAATCGGCATGGATAAGCCCGAGTTGCTTTTTTGCTCGGTATTCTAAACTGCTTGGAAAAAAGTCCTCCATTGCTTCCCGATCACACATTCTTCACAAAACTTTTTTCGAATTTCATATAGGACAGTCCTAGCACCATTTCTTTTTCCACCAGCTCGGTCAACTCCCGAAGTGAAGATGATCGAACTGATAATGTCACTTCATGGACTCATCCTTCAGATCAAGTTGCATGCATTTATATTGACTATCTTTAGCTCGAATCTATACATGCAATTTTTCTTCATTTCTACCTAAGTAATGAGCCTCCCAAGTTTATCATTCACTTATAGTTCTTGTTCATTTAGTTGTAGTCCAAACACCATCTCATTTTGCACCAGCTCGGTCAATCCCGAGTGAAGATGACCGACCGATAATGCCACTTCATGACCTCATCCTCCCGATCAAGTTGCATGCATTTATCTTGAATTATTTTTAGCTCAAGTTTGTACATGCAATTTTTCTTCATTTCTACCTAAGCAATGAACCTCCCGAGTTTATCCTTCAGTTGTAGTTCTCGGTCCTTCATTAGAGTCGAGTACCCTTTCTCCATCAAATGTCCCATGCTCAGTATCTTGTTTTTGAGATTAGGTATGTAGTAAACATTTTATGATCTCTCTGATTTTCCCATTTCTCTATTGATACCAGATCGTTCATTGACCTTTGACGACTACTTTTGAAGCATCGCAAAATGAAATGGACCCGAATTCCAACTTTTAGAGTATTTTGAATAACCTCTCGTCACACACACGTTGTTACTTACGCTAGTGTCCAAGTACCAAAATGAGTTATCAGAATAGCTTAGTTTGATCTCGGTTTCTGGAATTTTTGTCACCAACAACAATCTTTCATTATCTTTCTCAACAAAGAAGCTTATTGGTTCCCCCTTTATCTTCTCGGATATACAATCTTTGGAAATATGACCCAACTTTTCACAATTGTAGCATTTTATCGAGTAACAATCTTTGACAACATGTCATACTTCCCACAATTATAACATTCAATATTGTTGTTTGTGTTTGTCCGACCACCCCGAGCTTTACCTCAGCCATGTCAATTCTATTGGTCGACTTGCTCATTTCCTCATCCTCCTATTCTTCTACCACCTAGGACTCTGTCTCTTCCTCTACCACCTAGGCATCTGTCTCTTTCTCTACCACCTAGGCCTCTGCCTCTTCCTCTACCACTTAGGTCTTTGCCTCTAGTACTCTGAGCATAAAGCACATTTTCATATTTTATTGTCGCATTCGCCTTGAGAGCCTATTCAAGGGACTTTTCTTCTTGTTTTTCTTCTTTTCTCATGCGCTTTTAGGGACCAACAATCTCTTCAATGGTGAGCGTTGATAGGTCATTAGATTCCTCCATTGCGCACACAATATTTTCAATCTTTTAATGACCTCGTAATAATTTCAACAACTCGGTTTGATGAAAGACTTTCACCATTTCGATTCAGCTTGTTCACCGCGATCTCCACCTGATTAATGACCTAATATATGCTTTCAGACACTTTCATCCTCATATTTTCTAGGTCACCCTTAAGGGTTTGTAGTTAGAGTTGCTTCACCCGTTCGTTCGTCTCCTTTGTTTGTTATTTGAGTGTATCTCATATTTTTTTTGAAAAGTTTTAGAAAAAAGAAAAATCAATTTTATAATCTGTGTATTAAAATAAAAGTGAGTGTTAGAATTAAGATGAATCACTCAATAATGACCATAATTTATGGGAGAAGTAATAAGAAGGCCATATGAGACTTAGCTAAGGGTATTCTTAACACTAATAATTAAAAAAAATAATTATAATGATTTTTTTTATTGAAAATTAAGCTATTGTATTTAAATTAATTAGTATTGAATTAAATGAATATTTATTATATTATATAAAATAATAATTTAGATTTATAAATTAAAATATAAATAATTAAATTTTAAAATACTAATTTAAATAAATATATATATATAATATAAATAATTAAATTTAAGATATATTTAATAATAAGTTATAATAGTTAAAGGTTAACAAAATTAGGAAATTGAGTTTGAATAGTAAATTAAGTATATTAATTTGGTAGCGATTGAACATTGTTTAAATAATTTTTTTATTAGATGAAATTCAAACTTTTGAGTTCAAAATTTTAGTTATTTATTTATTTTTTTTTATAAAAAACTCGTATATATATAAAAAAATACTCAATTTAAAATATAAATACGCTCCAAATTGTTAAATATATACATAAAGTTATGTCATGATCTTTTATAAAAAATAAATAAATAAACTCTATATTCAAAGTTTCCAAATCTTTCTTAGATTACACATATTTTTAGTCCTTCAAACTAATTTTGACAAAATAAAATGTATAAATTTTAAAAATAATACTTAATTTTTAAATAATATATTCAAAACGTCTCTAAATATTATTTTATTTAAAAATATTACAAATAAATTAGAAAAATAAAAATAATGCATTAAAATAAAATGTCATACATTTTTATTGATTTAAAAAAAAATTAAAATTTAAATCTTATTTAATAAAAAACAACCATATTTGAGGTTCAAATAGCAATTTTACCTTATAAAATATGAATTTATTAACTAAAAAAAGTCACAATAAATAAAATGATAAATATATATATATATATATATATATATATATATATATATATATATATATATATATATATATATATATATATATATATATATATATATATATATATATATATATATATATCAACCGTCCACTTTAACTTTAGTTTTTATGAGGTGCAGACAAGTACAGACCGCTCATCTTTATTGGTGTTTATAGGTACGTTTCATTTGTGTGTTTTTTTTTTTTTTTTAATTTGTTAAAGTAATTTTGCATAATAAATTTAAACAATTAAAATTAAACATATTTTATGTTTAAACGTGATTTTCTTTTTAATTGAGTATATGTTGAATTTTATGAAACGTACATAGAATAAAGTTTTTGAACGTGATTTTCTTTTTAGTTGAATATATGTTGAATTTTATGAAACGTACATAGAATAAATTGAATCAAATTAATGAATAAGTTGAGTATTATAAATTGAATTAAACTTATACATAATTTAAGGTTTAAAATTTAATTTCACAAATTTTTAT
Organism: Impatiens glandulifera; assembly: GCF_907164915.1. Lineage (NCBI taxonomy): Eukaryota > Viridiplantae > Streptophyta > Magnoliopsida > Ericales > Balsaminaceae > Impatiens > Impatiens glandulifera. Next base: position 45,016,892 of record NC_061863.1, on the reverse strand, counting down.
TTAGTTAAATATATATTTTTTAATTTAAAATTATAAAATTAAAGTTATTGGATAAAAATACTGAAATTATTAATATTGACTTATAAAAAATATTTAAAATAAAAGATATTCCGATTGATAAAAATAATAAGTGAAAAAGTAATTTTTTTTTAAAATTATTTAAATGAACGTTAACCAACAAGCTTGCTACAATATATTATACTGTATAAAATTACTTATATATTAGAAAATTTTAAAATATAAAAACAAATAACAAATAAGTATACAAAACAATATTTTTTATAATTAAATTTAATTTGGTTAGTTTAGGGAGTGAGATAAAAAAAATATATTCAAATTAATCGTTTTATATTATCTTTTAATTTTTTTTTTGAATTACATTCCCAATAACGATATATGAGTTTAGCTTATTGAATCAATTCCCATTATTTAACAGTTTAATCATTTTTTATTGAATAATTTGATGTAAAGTAAAAGTACTGTCCACATAATAATAATGTGTTTATTCTTTTGCTAAAGTAGGCTAATTATTCTTTTGTCAAACCACTAATGCTTTTTATATATTTATTCATATTATGTCTAGATCTGTGAATTTGGATAAAGAAATGGACAATAAATTTTTTTATTCATTCATTATTATTCATATATATATATATATATATATATATATATATATATATATTATATTATATGTATTTCCTTCATATCTTGGTGTATACTATATTTGATTTTGTGGAGTTTTATGAGGCTATGATGATTTTGCTAATTTATTAATTATGTATTGATTCGACATGCCTCTAGCTAATAATTGTGTCATTAATATATATTAAGTAATTAATTGTTAGGGTGGTTCAAAAATTGTCATCACTCTTAAGATCTCTTAATCAATTTTTCTATTCAACAAATATGTTGTATTAGTGAATATGACAAATTTCACTCATTTTATTAATGGTCCAAAAAGATACAAGTGGCTACTACCACAATTTTTTTTATTTTTATTTTTAAATTTGGTCTATTATGCATTAATAAATAAATAAAAGAGGTCATTACTCCATGTACGGAAATTTTATATAAACTTAAAAAAGAGGTCATTTTCCATCTACGGAAATTTAATATAAACTTTAAAAAAGTCATTACTCCATGTAACAATCTAACCAAAAAAAAATATTTTTATATATCAGGATAAATTTGTCTTTCAGCAATGTCATCAACATTAAGTATATATGAACATAATAATATCTCGATCATATGATCAAATATTCCTACAAAATCTCTCGTTATATAATCAAATATTTATCCAACCGTAGTCTCCTTTTATGTTATTTAAACTTTTTTTTTATTATAATTATCATTTCATAATTATTTAACATTCTTAATTACTTCATTTTATTCATTAAGATAGATAATTATAATTTAATATATAATTTTATTATGATATATTTTATTGTTAAATTATGAATGTATTCTATTCTATTTAATTATCATTAGGTAAATTTTTAATTTATAATTTAATTTGGTAAAAATTATAATAATGTAATATGATAAATTAAAGACTATTTTGTTCATTATATTACTTAAAGTATAAACAAACTATTTTAAATCTTTTTATTGATTTTTTATTATTAAAATTTTATTTAATTAATTATATTATCTAAGTTATAACTATTTAAATAATAAATTATTATTTTATTAAAATTAAGGGTTACAAAAAGTTGAAAATATTGAGTATTTTTGTGTGTTACACGTATACCTCTCTCACTTAAAAATTATTTGATTATCTTAACTTTATACAAATAAAAAAAATAAATTAGGTACAAATTATCCCACGATAACTGATAAGGATATAACTTGGTACTTATAAGAAATTACAAGTTTTTATTAATATATATATATATATATATATAAATAAATGACTAATATATATACATCACCTTTATACAACATCTACCTTATTTGAAAAGAAAGAGAAAATATATCTTAAAAAAATAGAGAAAAAAATATTTTCTCTTCTTTTTTTTTCGAATGTGAAAGTACTGTATATATTATTACTTTTTTTTAATTATGTTCATTAATAATACATAATAATACGTCCATAAACATTAATTTCTCAATTGTTATAAAATAGCGAGTAAAATATATTAGAATAATAATTATAAATACTAACTAATAATTTGAATTTATAAATATTATATAATCAATTTATTATATTTAAATTAGTTAAATAAATTCTGAATGAAAAAATACTATATTTACAATCCAATTTTATATATTTTATTCAAAATCTAATCAATTATTTAAAATTTAATAACTAAAAATAAGGAATATGATAAATAAAATGTTAATAATAAATTAAATTAAGTAAAGTAAAAACTTAGATCTTATGTCCTTAAAGTCGTGATTTTATTATTCACAATCCCTAACAACTTTACAAAACAAGAATAATAAATTAAATTAAATAAAAAAAGTTATGTTATTAACAACTTTAAGACAAAAAAAAATGTCTTTTATTTTAAATATCAAACAAATAATTATAAATTATTTATCGTTCTTTCATTTATACACCACCAAACAATATTTTATTTATAAAAAAATTATTCTATATAAATTCATATATTATCAGTTGTTTCTTAAAAAAAAAAGGTGAAATGTATGTAAATAATATCGAGGTTAGTGTATTTTTTTTGATGAACTCAAGATTTCAATTTAATATATGAACTCGAAGTATCAAAATTTTAATTTTTTTAAACTTTTTTTTTTCGAAATGATATAAAGTCTGTCATATTATTTTAATATATTATTTTTGTTTTTATAATTAATTTATCACATTTTTAAATGAAATAATATTTAAAAACATTTTAAACTTAATTTTTAAAACTTGAGTATTAGTTTTAGAATTTACAAATTCTAATTTATTTTTACAAATGCAATAAAGTAATTCAAAAAGAATAATTATTTTAAAGTAAGAATAAAATTGTTCATATGTGTGAAAGAAGTCTTAAAATGACTAAAATTTTAATAGTTAAACCTCATTTAGTAAAATCAATGGAAGTTCAAACTTTAAATAACAATTGGATCTATAATTAATACATAATTAAGAAATTGAGTGAAGTATCAAATAATTAAAGTTGTGGTTTATTTGAAAAAAATGGGTGTGTTTAAAAAAATTATGAATAAAATGATTAGATTATATGAATTTTTTTCTTTTTAAAAAATGAGATAAACAAACAATGAGAATTAAATCGAAAATAAATAGAAAATTAGGTATCAGGTTAATTTTTGTTTTTGAACGAGCTTAAGCCAATGATACTGTAGATTTGAATTGTTCCGTTTTTAATTTCAGTTTATTTAGATTCTGGCATTAATTTCTATACTAGTTTTGTACTGAAATGACGATTTGTTTGGGTTTATATGTAGTTTGTACCATTTTATTGTATTTTTATAAAATATTTAATTAAAGAAATTGATTGCTATGTTTATACTTAATTATTTGTTAAACATCACATAATCCCGGAACTTAAGGAATAGAAGATATGCTATTTTTATATGTTTTAATGTATATATATTATCACGTGTTTTGTATTTAAAAAAAATCTAACATCAAAAAATCTAACATACGATTGGAAATAATGAATGAGTCATCATTGGGTAACGTATGAGTGTCTTGGGGAATATAAATATTTCCACGTTGGTTAATGTCTAAGTCAAACTTAGGAAATAGAGTAGTGATTTGAGTAATGTAAAAGTTTCTAGGGTAGTGTAAATGTTTCTTGTATATTGTATATAAATAGGGTTCTCCCCCTCTCATGTAATCAATATAATAATAAATAATATATTACAACTTTTCTCTACATGGTATCAGAGCGGGTACTTGTGTCCTCACTCTCTTTCAGCACTATCTTTATTTTCTCATATTCCTTTTTAGCATTGTTGTGCTGTTTAGTTTGAAATTTCAGAGTATTTTCTGCTTTTGTTAAACACGACAATGACTACTTTCGGGAGCAATTTTTTTGATGGGCACTCAACCGGGAAGATGACCTCGGTTCTTTTGAATGAAAAGAACTACATCACTTGGGCGTTGTCAACAACTATTTTTCTCAAAGGAAAGCTCAAATTTGGCCATATTTCTGGGACATCAACGCAACCAACCATATCAGAGAAATCCACTGAGGAAGATCAGAAAAGGGCCGAGGAATGGGAAGCCCATGACTATCAAATCATGAGTTGGCTTCTAAATTCCATGGAGCCGAGAATTTTCAAATTTTTCTTGGGCAAAAATTCAGCAAAAAAAAATTGGGATTCGGTCAAGAAAAGATATGGAAATACTCAAAATTATGCTCACATATATCAACTGAAATTTGAAATCTAGTCCGTCAAAAAGGGATCGAAGTCGGTTACCGAAATTGTTGGTGAGTTAACCAGAAGACGAGAAGAACTCATGATGTACTTACCTCGGACCAACGATAAGAATACCTTGCAAGAGCGAGATGAACAAGAAGGGATATACCAGTTGCTTGCCTCCTTCGATCCGAGTTGGGACGCCATCCGTGCTCAAATCCTCATGACGTCTACTCTTCTAGATTTCGATGATGTTGTCTCAAGGCTACAACAAGAGGAGACATGGAGAAGCACCATGGGGGTGAGGGGCAAACAACAGGTGAAAATCAAGCATTTTTTGATCACAAATCCCAAAATTTTCAACGAACCAACAATCTCTTCTGTAATCATTGTAGGAAACAGGGTCATGCTAAGGAGTTTTGCTTCAAACTCTATCCTCATCTTCGTGCGGCAAAGAAGAATGGAGAAGAAAAAGTAGAAATTTTAATGGGAGAAACCCAAAAGGATTTCTCGCTCAAAACAATGGAGGAGAAAACAATGATCAAATGGGCTGGAATACTAGGCCAACTACTGGACAACACAACTTTAACATATCAGCAGGGTCAAACAATCAAACAGATTTCAATAATCTTTTTGATCAGTTTACCAAATTCATGCAAACACAAGAGGCTCGGTCCACATCCAAAGTGGACCCAAGTATTTTTTCAAAATAGTTTACATATGTTTGCAAAAATCCTAATTATTGGGTAGTAGATTCAGGAGTCTTAGATCATATGACTGGAAATAAAAATAATTTTTTGGATTTTTCCATTAAAAATTCACAACAAAGTGTTAAAACAGCTAATTATTCAAATATGTCTATCTTAGGAACTGAGTCTATCAAAGTATTTTCAAACAATGTTGATAATGTTCTTTATGTTCCACAATTATCTCCTAACTTATTATCTGTTAGCAAAAATCTTAAATGTCTTGTTATTTTTTCTAATGAATGTGTTGTGTTTCAGGACAAGTTGACATGAATGAAGATTGGTGAAGGACAACTTGTCAACGATATTTATATTGTTGATCTTTCTAGATGTGCTTTCAATTCATACACTAATTTTGAGCAAGATTTATGGCATCAAAGGCTAGGACATCCTTCTAATAAAGTTGTAAAACATCTTTTTCGAATAGATAATTTTTGTTCAAATTGTGATATTTGTCAATTTTCAAAACAAACCAAACTTCTTTTTTCCATCTCTAAAAATAAAACCAAATCTCCTCTCGAATTGATACATTCAAATGTATGGGGTCCTGCACCTATCGATTCGTATAATAATTTTAGATATTATGTTAGCTTCATCGATGATTTCTCACGAACAACTTGGATTTATCTTTTAACTTCAAAGGTGGAAGTGTATGATTTTTTTTTGGAATTTAATTCATTTGCAGAAAATCATTTTAATTCCACAATTAAAAACTTTCGATCTAATAATGGTACTGAATATATTAACTCAAAATTTTCAAACTTCTTTAAATCAAAGGGCATTGTTCATCAAAAAACTTGTCCTCATACACCTGCCCAAAATGGAGTTGCTGAACGAAAAAATAGACACCTTCTTGAGGTAACCCGAACTTTACTTTTCCAGTCTAATGTCCCTAAGAGATTTTGGTCTGATGCCCTTCTCGCTGCGGTTCACCTTATAAACAGAATTCCTACCTCTATATTGAATGGAAAAGCTCCACTCAATGTCTTAAATAACAAAGAAAATCTCTTTTGAACATTTGCGTGTTTTCGGTTGCACATGTTTTGTTCACACTAGTCGCATCGATAAACATAGTACAACTTCCATTAAAGCTTTGTTTCTTGGATATTCAACGACTCAGAAAGGGTACAAATGTTATGATTTTGAAACTAATAAAATTTACATATCTAGAAATGTTATATTTAGAGAGCATGAGCCATTTTTCAAAGAAAAAATTAATGATTATGATTCTTTTAACGATTTTATCCTTACTCTTAACCCTTTTATAGATGTAAGTACAAGAAATGAAGCACTAAGGTCATTCTCATGCTCAGGGGGAGATAAGGTACCAAGGACCAAAGATAACGTGGAATCCGATATCATCTCAGGAGGAGAATTAGAGAGTTCAACCTATTCAAGAGAAAATCAGGAGTCACATGGTTTGGAAAATCCATCAGAACAAGAAAGACAACCTATTTTAGAAGAAGTTCGTGAAAACCTATCAGGATATGAAGGTGTAAGAAGATCCGTGCGTCCTAGCCGACCACCTGCAAAACTTGATGACTATATTTCTTATAAGGTATCCTACCCTATTCAACAATTTTTATCTTATGAAAAAATTTCTACAACACATTTTAATTTTTAACTTGTTTAGATAACATTGAGCCTAAAATTTTTCAAGAAGCTGTTTCTAATCCTCTATGGCAAGAAGCTATGTGTGAGGAACTAAAAGCACTTGAAAAAAATCATACTTGGGATATTGTTGTTCCTCCTATAGGAAAAAGACCTGTCGACTGTAAATGAGTATATAAAATAAAATATGATAGTAATGGTAAAATAGATAGATACAAGGCACGTCTTGTAGTAAAAGGATATACTCAAACATATGATATAGATTATGAGGAAACATTTTCCCCCGTAGCCAAAATGAACACGGTTAGAATTCTTTTATCGATTGTCACTAATAAAAATTGGAATATTTTTCAAATGGATGTAAAAAATGCTTTTCTCTAGGGTGATTTAGAGGAGGAAGTGTATATGGATCTTTCTCCAGGTTACAAAGACAACTTGAGTTCTAAACTTGTTTGTAAATTTAATAAAGCTATATATGGATTAAAACAATCTCCCCGTGCTTGGTATGCTAAATTAAGTAATGCTCTTCTTCAAAATGGATTCACAAAAAGTACGGCAGATTCCTCCATATTTATTAAAAACTTCTCTCTTTTTGTTCTTATATATGTTGATGATATTATAATTACTGAGAACAATGACGAAGAAATAAATAAAGTTAAAAAATATTTAAAAAAACTTTTGATATCAAAGACTTAGGAATTCTTAAATATTTTCTTGGAGTAGAGATAGCCAATTCACTAAAAGGGTTATTCTTGTCTCAAAGAAAATATACTTTAGATTTATTAAATGAAACAGGGAAGTTGGGATTAAAGCCAACTTATACTCCAATGGACACCACTACTAAACTTAATTCTGAAGATGGTGAGTTGTTAGTGGATATTGACAGGTATCAAAGGTTAGTTGGCAAACTTATATATTTAACCATCACTAGACCAAATATTACTTTTTTTTAGTGCAGTGAGCCAGTTTATGCATGCTCCACGAACAAGTCATCTAAAAACAGTCGAAAAATACTTCGATATCTCAATGCTACTCCGGGGCAAGGAATCTGGCTTAAAAGAAATTAGTGCTTAAACATCATTGGATACTCGGATGCAGACTGGGCAGGAAGTTCTGATAGTAAATCAACCACTGGATTCTGTACATTTGTTGGCGGGAATTTAGTCACTTGGCGCAGCAAGAAGCAAAATATGGTTGCAAGATCCAGCGCTGAAGCAGAATACCGGGCTATGGCTACTACAACTAGCGAATTTATTTGGATTAAGCATATACTCCAAGATATGAGGATATCTCATAGTGAACTGATGAAAATGTATTGCGACAACCAAGCAACACGACATATCGCATTTAATCCCGTTTTTCATGAACGAACGAAAGATATTGAAATTGACTGTCACTTTATCAGGGAGAAAGTACAATCTGGCCAAATTGAAACACCTTACGTAATGAGTAAGAACCAGTTGGCCGACATCTTCACGAAGTCTCTGGATAGAACCTCATTCGACCACATTCTTGACAAGTTAGGAGTTTTCAATCTATTCACTCCTAACTTGAGGGGGAGTGTTGAAAATAATGAATGAGTCATCATTGGGTAACGTATAAGTGGCTTGGGGAATATAAATATTTCCACCTTGGTTAATGTCTAAGTCAAACTTGGAAAGTGGAGTAGTGGTTTGAGTAATGTAAAGATTTCTAAGGTAGTGCAAAAGTTTCTTGTATATTGTATATAAATAAGGCTCCCTCTCTTGTAATCAATATAATAATAAATAATATATTACAACTTTTCTCTGCACATACATAAATATATGGATTAAATTGTCTCATATTTATGTAAATAAATTAATTTCTGACATATCAATCTGCCAATGTACTTTTTTTTTTAAAAATCTAAGTGCCTACATAGAGTAACCCTTGTACAATCTCTAAACCACTGCATAACAAATCAATTTAGGTATTATTCGGGTGAATTATTTTAATATCTCAAATCTAAAAAATATAATTTTATCTTCTTTCAGTCCATCAAATTACTTTATTTATTAACTAAAGTATTAAATTTATTTATATTTTAAATTATTATTTTATATTTAATTATTTTATAAGTTATTTTATAAAAAAAATTATGTATCTTCCTCAAAATTATTATTTTTCAAATAACCAAATTATTTAATAATTTTTATCCGAGAAGGTCTTAATTAAAATAAAAATGATTTAAAATATATAATAACTAATTATTTTATAAAATAAAAATTAAAATAATAGTTATTATTTGTTGAAGAAAAGAAGCTTACATAATTTTATATGTGAATTTTAAAATTTCAAATAATCAGTTAATTTATTTAAATTTATAAAATAAATAGTTTAAATTTTTTAAAATAAATTTATATATATTGTTTTGTAAATTTCAAAATGGTTGACACTTAATGGAGATTTAAATAATTGATTGAATATAAAAATGCTTACCGCATCCTAATTTTAAATTGAAGAAATTTAAAATCAAGTTAAATTTGTAAAATTTTGTTATATATTAACATAATTTTATAATTATAATGAACTAATACCTTACTCAACTCTTTTTTAAAACTTGTATTAGTAAATTTTTAATCAATTTAAATTTGTTAAGATTTTTAAATTTTGGTTAAATTTTAATTTTTTGTATTAAACTCCAAATATTTTAATATTTTCAAAATTATATATATTTATTAATTTTTGTTTCAAAAATAACATATTATATTTTAAATTATTTATCTTATAAATTTAAATAGATTAACTAATTATTTGAAAAATTATATTACACAAAATATATATTCAATAATTGTATATTTTAAATTCATTAAATATTTTAATTAAGATTATTAACTTATGCGTTACAAAGATTCATTTATTTTATAATTTGAAAATATATATTTTTGATTTAGAATTAATGATCAAAAGCATATTTTTATAAAATTATTTAATAAATATTTTATTTAATTAATAAATATTATATGATCAAATAAATTAAAAAAATTAATTATATAAATACTAGATAGGTAGTGAATATATAAAAATTAAATTAATTATATTAAATATATTATAAATTTAATTATTTATATTTTATATAATTAAATTATTATTTTTATATGATAATATAATAAATATTATTATCAATTATTATTTTTAAAAATATTACTTTATACTAGTTAATTTAGGATTAGTTTGATTCAGCTTATTCACGTTAGTTTATTCACATGTTAGTTTATTCACATGTACATCTAATAAAATTTAATATAATGTCATGTTATTTATTTGTTAAGTTTGAGTATGTTTAATAATAAATATTATATATATATATATATAATATTTAATTTTAAATATTAATAAATAATTTAAATTAAAAAATAATATATTTGAAAATAAATTATATTAATATATTAATTTTTATAAAATTTTGTTAATATATAATTTTAAATATTAATAAATGACTTAAATTAAAAGAAATATTTAAAAAAAAATTATATGAATATATTAATTTTTATAAATATATAATTTTAAATATATTTAATATAAATATGATATAAATATATATATATAAATATTTAATAATATTAAGATAAATTTCTTCATTCACATTATAAATCAATTAAATTAAAAATTAGTTTATTTTAAAATAAATAATATAAATATATTATTTTTTTATAAGTTTTTATTAATATATATTTTTAAAATTTAATTAAGTGTGTGTGATTTTTCCCGTTTGTTCATAAACACATTATATTTTTTTTTTTTGTCTCCATTTCTATTTTCAATTTTTTTTAAAATATTTAGATAATTCATTGTGTACTTATTATTCAATGGTCATATAAATTGCAATAGTCAATAAAAATAATTAATTTTCTCCTACATAATATTTCAATTGTTAATTCATTTTAAGGTACTTTTTATTCTTTCTATCATCATTCATTTCGTCCATTATTTGATTCATCTTTTGTAACGAGTGCTTTTATATAATTAATTAAAGTTAGTTTGATTTTCAAAACTATAATTATAAATTAAAAAATTACATTGTATTTATATTTTATATTTTGCTTAATTAGTTTATATATTAAGGTATATATTATTTTTTTTTTGAATAATATCAAAATATTATTATACTGAAATATTATTTAATTCGGTAAGATAATTTTTTTTAAGTTAATATGTTTTTTAGGTATCCAAGATATAATATCGATACCTTACCAAATTAAGGTATACCTAAATCAAGTTAAGGTAAATGTATGAATTTTTTGTATATCGAAATTAAAGTATACCGAAATCAAGGTAAGGTAAATGTATGAATTTTTTGTATTATGAAATTTTCGGTAAGGTATAAGGTATAGATAAAACATTAATATATACCGTATCGACTCACCCCTATTTATTACGCAAAGTTACTGTAACAACTTATTACGCAAACGCCCAAACGCGGTTTATAAATGCCGAATCAAACAAGGTCTTAATATATTTTAATAATTATAATACAATAACTTAAAAAAAAAATTATAAATATATTATTTTAAAATTCTTTGATATCATGATTCCCTTTATTTGCACAATAAAAAATAATATATAATGGATAACATTTCGTATTATTTTTTTGCTATACTTAAAAAGTTATGTTTTCTCAAGTGACTCGACATTACCGACCTTATCCTAAAAGGGAATTTTGTCTAACCGACTTGACATTATTGATCATCACCTACTCTTACTTGTAAACATTAAGCATAACCTACAAGTCATATCAATCATCTCATATCCTCACTTAAAATATTTTGCTTCATCCGCAATTCGTCATATTATCGACCACATTTTACCATCACATTGTGCATTTTACTCTATCCAACTCGTCATTTTCGACCAACACATATCCTCACTTTGAACATTATGAATTAAACAACGGGAAGAATGTCAATTTTATTTATAAAGTTGGAACGAGGTGTCAAATTTATTTATAAAGTTGTAAAATTCTATTTATCTATATAAACTTGTCAAAATGTGTCAAAATTATTTAACATAACGGAATGTCTCAAACGGCGTTAAGTTTTATCCACGTGAATATTTATTTTTTATATTTTTTTAACCTATTTTTTACATTTCAAACAGACCTTCTTTTTCTATTTAATATATAAAATTAAATAAATAAAATTTTCCTTCTTCTACCCAACATCATCTTCATCCCTTCTCTTCACCAGCAGGCAGCCCACCATCATCTTCATCCCTCTCTTTCATAGCCGCCGCAACCAATCTATTCACATTCAAGAACTCAACAAATCGAATCTCAATCTCCAGAGAATGTCGCAAGATGTTTTTTCTATTCCTTTTTTATCTAGATCATTCAAAAACTTTGATATTACTGTTAGGCCGGATAATATAGACTTGTTTCGTGTTCTGATCATCGGATGGACCAGTTTCGATCAAACAATATAATATTTGTAATAAACCTCGTTTATCTGCGATTGAACTCTGTGATTGAGGATTTAACTAAATGAGTTTCAAAACCCTAGCTGAAGCGATCTTAGAACTAGTTTTTCTTCACGAAGAACAATCAGAAACAATGACAAACAAATGACATATCACATTTAACTTATCAACTCCAACTTCGATTATAATTAAAGCTAAAATCTCAATAACTATTTCTAGAATCTCAATTTTATTTTTCAAAATTCTAACCATCACAGTTGACCGCTAAAAACTTATTGTTCTAATCCCCTAGCGAAATCAGAAATTGCAGGCAAATTATTCAAATGAAATCCATAATTTCTAGTTTGATGTTTCGCATTGAATATATAACCTATTACTTTGACATCAATTGAGAAGAACATAGGGTGAAATTCGGAGAGAGAAGATGAAGTGGGTCTGAGAAATGGTGGATGAGATTTTGGAGATTAAGATTTAAATGAGAAGAATATGAATCGGTGAAGGAGGAGAGAGAAGAAATTATTATTTATTTATTTATTAAATGTAAAGAAAAAGTATGTTTGAAATAAAAAAAATAAGTTAAAACAAAATATAAAATAAATATCCACGTGAATAAAAAAAATTAACTCCGTTTAAAACATTCCGTTATGTTAAATAATTTTGACAAATTTTGACAAGTTTGTATATATAAATAGAATTTTACAACTTTATAAATAAATTTGACACCTCTCTCCAACTTTATAAATAAAATTGACATTCTTCCCATTAAACAACTTATCATTATCGATCACATTACACCCTCATTTTGGATATTTTGATCCAATTCGAACCATCATTCACATTTAAAATATGATCATTCCCTTAATCCATTATCATACTCACAAATTCAATCATCATTTTAATCTTATAATACCCCCTTTGAAATTCGTATGAGTTGGGACTCGAACTCTGTTCTCAAATTTGAAATTTAAACACTTTAACTACTACACCATTTGTGATTGTTGAATTTAATCTATAATTTTATATATGTATATATATTTTGTGTATAAACTCATAAAAATGAGACAAATAATCAAACAAATCTATTTACGACTTGTCGTATTATCAACCACCTTCTACCCACACATTGAGTAACTTTCTACCTCCACATTGAGCATTTTGCTCCATCCGATTCTTCATTGTCAATCACACTACACCATCACTTTGGGCATTTAGATCCAATTCGAACCATCAATCCTATTTACCATTTCTTTAATCTATCATCACACCCACATATACATTTTAATCTTTATAATATTCCTCTAAAATTCGACAATTTCCTTAATCCATCATAACACCCACTCATACCATCATCATTTTAATATTTATAATACAATCTCTAAAATTCGTACCAGTTAGGACTTGAACATTTATCTCAAGTTTGAAATGTGAATACTTTAACCACTGCACCACTTGTGATTGTTTAATTTAATTTATAATTTTGTATATGTATATATTTTGTATATAAACTCATAAAAGAGAAAAAATAATTTCTTTTTATTTAATATATCACAAATTAATAAATATGTATTACAAAATTTATTAGAAATTAATAAAAAAAATTAAAATTTTATAAACGTAATTGCTTCCATTTATCAAACTTTAAATTGAATTTAAATATAAGTAATTATTAGCTTAATTAGTTTAATTTATCAAACTTTAAATTAAATTTAAATATAAATCATTATTAGATTAGTTAGTTAAAATGTTAAACTTATATTTTTAGTAATGTGATGTGTTCATCAAATTTTATATTGAATTTAAAATATAAAATCTTATTAGCATAGTTGGTTAAAGTGTTCTACTTATTTTTGTTAAGTTACAATTTTGAAACTTATATATATCATATTTAATTTAATTTTTTTTTAATTTAATCATTTCAAATTTATGGGCAAATAAACACATGACCCGACTCAAGTATCTATTTACTATCACACATATATCTAAATTAACTACAGCTCTCAACCCGATAATCAAGACACTTTGAAATTAAACATTATTATATATATATATATATATATTTAAGGATGAAAATTTTATATACACCAATTTATGATAATATTATTAATACTAAAATAATATTTTGATTTATTTAATTCAAAATAAACAAAAGAAGAGGTTGAAATCAAATTAGGACTAATTACTGTGATAATTAAACCTTAATTAGAATAAATAAATAAAAACAAAAAATAATTTGAGGTTAAAATATTTTATTTATTTTACCCAAACTAAACTAAAATATGGGTTGAAATAATTTAATTATGATTTTAAACATAAATTATGTATAATTTATGGCTTACAACAATTAAATAAATACCCTAAAATACCCAAAAATGCCAAAAATAAAATAAATAAATATAATTTTTATTATGTTGTCAAAATTAGTTTTTTGTATTAATTTGGTGAAGAAAAATGAAAGATAATGGTTAAAATAAGAGAATTGGTTGCAACATGGATTTCATCCATTAGATTAGCGCTGAATTTTCATCCAGCACCCAAAAACATGTCGCGTAGCCAGTTGTAACCAAAGTAGTGCGCGCCAGGGTCCACACCGGATCAACTAACGGGATTCTATCCTCGTTAGCCCAAACGCTCGATCGTTGACGGACCGCCAACGAAACACAACATCACGTTTCATATTAAATGAAACAATGTCGTTTTGTCCATTTTTCCCGATTGAAGGGACGAATGATGGAGGCTCACAATTGACGCCGACGATCTTTCTAGAAATCCTATCTCATTCGTTTCTCAACCTTATCCCTTCATTCTTTCACCAACGTGTACGTCTCTCCCTCGCCTTCAATTCTCCTAGGATTAGAAGTCAAAACATACCCTAGAACTAGGTTGTTATGGACAAAATAGAAACAGAGAAGAAGAACTTTAGAAGTGAAATTGTAGATGAATTCAACTATGAAACTGATCTATCCCGGGTATAAATAGTCCCTAAGTGTTCTTCTTCTAGTCCAACAAATATAATCCAAATATTACAGACAATTCAAAGAATTTCTAATAACTTTAACGACTGTCTTTTTGAAGAAATCGATCCGACAATCTAAGCTTTGATTCAGGGATTGGGAAAGCTTCATACAGATTATTAGAATGTTATCCAATCGTTAGTAAGTTTCCATACTTGCTGTAATTGAAGTTAGGATTCAAAATTGGATTTTTCCAAGTTCGATTGGGTTAATCTTCTTAAGGGCTCAATTTCATGCTTTCTATAGTTGAAATCAATCCCTAGATGTTTTCTAAGCTTTTCGTCGAAAGAGATTTCATCCATTCAATCTCAATCAAAAAAACCTAAATTTGATTTGAAAAACTGGAAATTTTGAATTTGGTGTTCTTGAACTTTTAAGCTTGAATTTTGATTCAAATAATTGCCTAACATGTTTGTAAATACGTTAGGAAGATTTTCAGATTATAAAACAAACATCACGATCATGTTTGATCCAACTGAAATTTTTAAAAAAATGAGTTTGAATTTTAGTTTTAAAAGTTGTTACAAAACTTGATTAATGTTATTGTTTTAGTCGTGTTCGATTGTAAACATCATTTCAAAGCTATTGTAACAAGAATTAGGTCATTAGATGGCCTAAATCAAAACTTCCCAAATTTTTCCCTAAAAACCATTTTCGTTATAGAGTTCGATTGATCAGGTTTAGGGTTAAGGGTTATGATCCATACATCCATATGAGTTGTTTACAACTTATAGATCATATTTTCATGGTTAGTATCAAAAGTTACAAACCTGTATTCTTCATATTAAATAAAGAATACTCGGTCCTCTTGGATCGAGTCCTGTAGGACCAAGAATCGAGGACCGAGAAGTAGGATCGAGAATCTTCAGTCCAGATCGAGACCAAGGACTGAGAAAATTGTCCTAGGACCGAGACCAATATCTGGTGTTCTTAAGTTAGGACCGAGACCAAATACTGGTATTTTTGAGTTAAGAACGAGCTTTAGGACTGATGTTCTTAAGTAAGGATCGAGAATTCCAATTGAGAATTCCAATTGAGAATTCTCACCAAGGACCAAGAGGTTTGATTTGAGACTGAGACTCCTAGGTCCCATGACTGAGAAATCTAGATCTGGCACTGAGACTCCCAAACTTAGGACCGAACAATCTGAGTTTAGGACCGAACCTCTCGAACCCGAGGACCGAACCCTCCAGTCCTCTAACCAAGTATCCTAAACCCCGATCCAGACCACTCTCAGTCTAGACCGAGCCTATCCGGTCACAAACCGATAAAAACGGACCCAAGCCCTGGGACTCTAGTCTTAAGGCCTATTTGGTTCCAGTTTTCAAAATCTAAAAATTATTTTTATAATTTTGGGACCCCAATCCATTTTCAAATAATTCCGAAAGGTTAGAAAATGATTTCAAAATATTTTTGGGATATTTCCTACACAAATATTTTAACTAAGGCCCCATTTAGAATTTATTTTTAAAAACTAATAGTTTTCTGATATTTTTCTGGTCTTGTACTCAATCTTAAATAATCGCAATCGCATGTACACACTTTTAAATAATTTTGTACAATTATTTACGTAATATAAACGTATACTTGTTGAGGACCCCATACTAATATTTAAAAATGAATGTTATAAATAAATATTTTGATAGCCAGACTTAAAAAAAATGTTTTCAATGGGCACAAAAGAATAGGGCGAAAACCCTAAACCCTTTTTCGAACGTAACCAAATAACAAACCTCTTATGAAAACTATGGTAAAGGTACTTTAAGCATGAAAATTTGACTTACCCTAATTTCAAATAATATTATTATTTATAATAATATTAAAATAATATTTTGAGTTTTATATTCAAAATAACCCAAAGAAGAAATTAAAACATAATTAAGGGTTAATTATTGTCAAAATTAAATCATAATTAGGAAGATTGTTCAAAATTCTAAAAATAATTTGAGGATAAAAAATTGTATTTATTTTACTCAAATTAGACCATAGAAGAGGTTAAAAATATTAAATTGTAATTAAATCGTGAATTATGTTTAATTTATGACTTAAAGCAATTAAATACCCTAAAATTCCCAAAATGCAAAAAAATAAAATATGATCATAATTTTTATTATGATTCTAAATTTATTTTTTGTGAAATGTTTGGTGAAGAAAAACGTAAAAAAGGGAAATTAAAATTGATTTTTAATAACTTTTTTCATAAAAAAAACTAAAAAAAAAACTGATGATCTTGTCTAGTATAAATTATTTTTAATCTTTACAATAGGAATCTAGACCATCAGATGAGCGTCTAGGCTTCATCCAACAACCCAGATGCTCCCATGCAGCCCGCTACAATGAATCAAGCGTGCGACTGCCACAATAGATCAACTAATGGGATGGACTAACCCCGTTAGCCAAACGAGCTGACCGCGGACGAAACTCCAACAAAACCCGGCGTTCCGTCACTCGAAACGATGTCGTCTAACTCGTTGTCTTTGCTGAACTCGCGACCTCACCGAAAACGTGATCTTCCAGAAGCTCCAGCATCCTCATTTCTCAAGCATATCCGCTAATTTTTTGGCCACGTGCTCCCCTCGTCATCGCCTAAGAAACCCTCTTATCTAGAAGCCTTATCCTACCGTGGATAAGGCTGTCAACGGAATGGATATAACTTAGTGATAAGATCGTTGTTTAACTATTGATGACAACTTCTGGAAAACGGTTTGATAGAAATCTTGTTAAGGATTAATATCACTTTCTATTCTTCACAAACCCTTGCAAACTCTTGAAGCGATTCAAGTGCGGAAATGTTTGCTCGAGTTTGAAGCTACGAATGAATGAAAGAAGATAAGACAAAATGTAAAATTCACAGCAAGTTGTTTATAGATGTTTGGAGCAAACTCTCTGTTGGGTCAAATTATTTTGACTAAGTGTTGAAATAATTTACCCACTGATATTTTGATGATGAAATAACTTATGAGTTTTGATACAGGTGTATTGAGACAACATGTTACTAGACTTGGATCTAATGAGGGTCATTAGACCAATCTTGATTTTCACTCGCATAAAATTAGACGCACAGTCTAACTCATTGGAGTTAGATGTGCAGTCTAATAGACATGTAAATTAGAAGGACGGTCTAATAAGTACACGGAATTAGACGTAAGTCTAATATATTCGGAATTAGACGTGAGTCTAATGGAATTAGACGTACAGTCTAACTCATCGGAGTTATATGTGCAAGTCAAATAGATGTAAAGAATTAGACGGATAGTCTAATGAATACACGGAATTAGACGCGAGTCTAATAGAATTAGACGTACAGTCTAACTCATCGGAGTTAGACGTGTAGTCTAATATACTTGTAATTAGACGGGTAGTCTAATTGATTTTCGGAATTAGACGGGTAGTCTAATTAGTGAAAGTTAGACGTGCGTCTAACTCCTTCAGACAAGTCTGAGGTAAAACCGGAATTAGACGTGGCAGTCTAACTTAGTGGAGTTAGACGTGCCGGTCTAATGGTTATTGTAATTAGACGGGTAGTCTAATTAGTGAAAGTTAGACGTGCGTCTAACTCCTTCAGACAAGTCTGAGGTAGAACCGGAATTAGACGTGGCAGTCTAACTCAGTGGAGTTAGACGTGCCAGTCTAATGGTTATTGTAATTAGACGGGTAGTCTAATTAGTGAAAGTTAGACGTGCGTCTAACTCCTTCAGACAAGTCTGAGGTAGAACCAGAATTAGACGTGGAAGTCTAACTTAGTGGAGTTAGACGTGCCGGTCTAATGGTTATTGTAATTAGACGGGTAGTCTAATTAGTGAAAGTTAGACGTGCGTCTAACTCCTTCAGACAAGTCTGAGGTAGAACCGGAATTAGACGTGGCATTCTAACTCAGTGGAGTTAGACGTGCCGGTCTAATGGTTATTGAAATTAGACGCGAGTCTAATTCTATTAGACCAGGCGGTCTAATAGACGTTTTTCATTAGAAGGAGTTGACTTATTTCATTAGATTGATTTTCACAAATCCGTCTAATTGAAATACGTCTAATGCCAGGTTTAAGCAGTACGCTTGAATCTAGCATTTCTCCTACCCACGTGCGATAGCTGTACCCTACTTCTGCTCCACTTTCCAGTGAAGATTAGTACAACAGCTATATGCATCCAATCAAGGAATGCCACGTAAGAGAATTTTCCTCATATTACCCGTTTTGCAGGTACATCCCTGATGGAATATTCAGCGCAATACTAGTTCTGTACGGCCACGATCCTTGTGCTCAGAACCTGTTGTGTACAATGGAGGCTTTCCAATGGAAGAGTGGCACGTATCATTCTTGAAGATTCGACTGTTAGCTCCTGCTCAGTATTTAACAAATCCTAAGGACAACGGACAATCTGCCGAACGAACAAATGAATACAAACGAACAAACAATCTGATTTTGCAGAGAGAGTGACTACTCAATCATCTTGCTTACTGAACTTATTCTGTGATTCTTCTTTATGATTGTACTATGTGTGAATCAAGAGAGAGAGCTAGAATCAAAACACCTTTAGCTGAGTGATATTCTTCATCTTGTAATTGAACAGAGAGTGTTCTGTTCAATAGTGAGCTAAGTGTGTGAAAACTGTATATGATTCTCATCATATTATAGTGAATCCTTTTGGTGGTTGGAAGAAGGGGTGACGTAGGAGAGTTTCTCTGAATATCCATAAACAAACTGTTGTGTTCTTCATTTCTGTCATCTTTTCATATTTCATCTTGTTTTTCAAACCCAAGTAAACAATTCCGCCTTGAATCTGTTTCAAGTGTTTACACAAGTTTGCGTAGAATAGAAAGAGATATTAATCCCTAACAGGAATTCTATCAAACCATTTTTCATAAGCTTTCATTCTTAGCCAGACCCCCGTCTCTAACGATAAAGCCGATCCTATCAATTGGTATTAGAGCCTAGTTTCTATTCTCAAGCCTTTCCTAAAATATGTCGAACATACCCAAAGATGCTAGTGCTACAACCATTCTAACCTTCTCTCGTGAAAACTAAATTGTTTGGAAGAAAAGAGTTCGTGCTCATCTCTCTTCTCTTCATGATGACATGTGGAGTGTTGTCACAGAAGGTCCTATCAAGATTGATAAGAAGAAGACCGACTGGACTGCTGATGAAAAGAGGCAGAACAACCTCAACAACATGGCTCTTGATGTTCTGTACAGATCTTTCGATGATAGTATGTTCAACTACATCATCGAATGTGACACTGCCAAAGAAGTCTGGGACAGACTCACTCAACTGTGTGAGGGCAACGAGCAAACCAAGGAAAACAAGATCATGGTTGCCACTCAACAGTTTGACAGCTTCAAAATGTGTCCTGGTGAAACAATGAACGATTTCGACACCAGATTCAGCAAGATCGTCTCCTCTCTGTCCATCCTAGGAAAGACTTATAGCAACCGGGAGCTTGATATCAAGGTCATGCGTGCTCTTCCAAGGGAATGGGACATAAAGACTATGGCGATGAGAGAATCCAAAGATCTGAACAAGATCTCTCTCTTTGATCTCTTCGCTGACCTCAAGGCCTATGAGTTCGAGCTGAACTGTAGGATGGAAGAAGATCAACCCTCGTCCGTTATCATTGCTAAGGCGCTGGTGACCTCTGAAGAGTCACCAACCGCTCCGGACGTGAAGATGGCAGCTCAGCAGCTGAGCAGCGATGTCATGTCTCTCTTTGTGAAGAAGTTTGGCGACTTCATGAAGAAGAGCAACTCTAACTCAAACTCTTCAAATTCTAATGATAATAAAAAATTTAAAGCTAATGTTACTTGTTTTAACTGTGGTATTAAAGGTCATTATGCATCGGAATGCCGGAAGCCAAAGCGTGAAGATGCCAAGGAAGATGGAAAAGAGCTGAAGGCTCTTATGGCTGGTGACAGAAAGAACAGAGGAAGCAGCCGTAGCTCATACTTCTCATCCAGTGAGAGTGATGAAGAAGATGTGGCTTGCTTCATGGCCAGAGAAGATGAGGAAGGAACTCAGGAGACTGAGGTATTTGATTTCTCTTCCGAAAGGTTTTCAAGGGAACAACTGGTAGCTGCACTAGATGACATGGTCATCGAGTACAGAAAGCTAGCAGAATCTCTAAATGAAACTAAATCTTCATTAGATTTAAATGAACCAAATCTTTCTAAAGAAGAAGAGTCACATGTTCTTGAAAAGAAGATTGAAGAGATCTCATCTGAGAATGAGATACTCAAGGAACAGATTCAAACTCTTACATCTGAAAACAAAAGGCTTAACTATGTTGTCTGTGCATGGACAAGGTCTGGTGATGCTGTCAAATATCAGATCAACATGTTGAAACATGCTGGATCTAGATCCGGATTGGGATTTGATAGCAATGATCCTAACCTGTCTTGCAAAAAGTCAAAACCAAATGACAAACTTAAGCCAATAAGTTTTGTCAAAGGAAGTATGACTGACATTGAATCTGATCTTATTTATGAAGAAGTTGTTTTTAAAAATGAAATAGTTTATGTTCCACCAACTGTTAGCTGGATTAAGAACAAGTTAGAAAAAGCTAAGAAGTCTGGTAATTTAAAACCTGACTCTAAGTCAAGGAGTTTTAAAAGAAAACCTTCTTCAAAAGTCAAAGGATCAGTGACTAGCAGGAAGTCGTCTACTAAGTCAAAAACATACGCATTAATCACAACACAAAATGGGAAATCCATCAGAATAACTCAAATATGGATTCTAAGGGACTAATTGATCGAGGACCCAATTGAGTGTGGGTACCAAGATTTGTAAATAGTTTATTTTGTAGGTGGTGCAGGAGGATAGCAGGAAGGAAGCTAGAAGAGTACTCCTTTGAGTACACAGCTTGGAAGATCAACAATGGTACTTGCCATTCTAGATGAATAAATGTTTTTTATTTGTTAATAATATTTTTGGTCTTTAGACCACAAAACTGTTTATAAAACTCTAATGTCCATATTCATTGTGAGAAGAATTTTTTTTTTTGAAATTAAAGATATTCTCTAGACGAATATCCTTAATTGGTCTAACTAGACAAGGGTGTCTAAAAGAAACAATATGTACTTAGACGTATTTTTGCTCACAATCTATACATCTAAGTCTATATGTTGAGGTGTTATACCTACGCAATTAGACAAACACGTCTAATAGACGTTAGACGTTTTTACGTCTTGAGCAAAAGGATGCTCACGTCTAACACGTGGTGTTTATGCGGAATTAGACGTACACATCTAATAAACATTAGACGGATTTGTTATAAACACGGAATTAGACGTATGCGTCTAATACACTCATCCGTCTAATAGACGCCGTGTTATATTGGATTTGTGAAGTAAGAAAAACGTCTAACTACGTGTCGATTAGACTGATCAAGGACAGTTGTCCCACGTTGAGAGCTACCTGCTTTTCCCGCTCAAAACATTAAACAGTCATCTCTTAATAACATGAAGACACGTGTCTATCAAGTTTAGAGAAAATGACTGATATACCCTCATTTCTAATGATGATTTTTTGTAAAAGGACGTCTAACATTTATTAATGGGCCATACCCCTTGAATAGACGGTTATTCTGTATTTCCATCTTTCTTCTATATAAGGATATTACTACATGATTTTGAAAACATTCAATCTCTCGAAATCTCTAAGAACCCTAGCTTTCTTGCATTTCTCTCACTAAATCTCTTTGAAATATCGTGTCGATTCACATTCTCTCAAAAATGGTGAAGAAAATCACTCTCGGTCACTGTACTTTACAAGTGGACTTTCCATCGATGTATTCTTTTGATCAACCGGAGGTGGTGAAGATGTTCCAAACCCTAGAATATTCTGGGTTAAGGAAGTATCTAGGCGGACCGTTCATCTTCTATGAAGACGAAGTTCGCGTGTTCTTTAAGACGGCAGTTATGGTGGATGATTTCATCGTAGCAACCGTCAACGGAAAGGAGATCTCTTTTGACGAAGCAGTTTATGCGGAGTTCTTTGAACTTCCGACGGAGGGTCATCTGTTCGACTTGGTGCTTCCTTCATAAATCATGGAGGAAATGAAGACAATCTTCTCTACAGACGGCTCTAAGATCCATGTAAATGGATACAAGAAGGTATTCAAACCCCACTTCATTCTTTTAAACGACGTGGTGGCGAAGGCGTTGCAAGGGAAGGCCTGCTCCTTCAATCTCTATAGTCAAGACCGTTTTGACTATATGTGCGCCATTTCTAAAGGGATCCAAGTAAACTGGGGTCATACCCTTTTTCAGAATCTGTGTTACTCTATTATCCAGACGAACAAGGAGAGTATCACATATGCGGCTCAACTGAGTCACTTGTTGAAGTATTTGGGAGTTCTTGTTGGTGAACCGACGCAGATCAACTCTCCAAGAGTTTTTACTGCTTTTACGGTGGTCAGCACTCTGACGAGGTTGAAGAGCAACCTAGAGTCTACATCTGGTACTTCTAGTTACCAGACAGGTGGAAAGCCTTCCACCCGATCAAAGCCCTCTACTTTTGTTCTGTCGACAGGGGCTAAGAGAACCATAACTGTGAACGAATCGGAGTCCAGTTCCTCCAGCATGAGAAGCCCAAATCAGAAGGACACAGAATCTGTTGATTCAAGGGTGAAGCAAGGTCCAGGCGTACTTGCTGCAACCCCAATGACATCGTTATCCACTCCCTCAACTTATTTGAGGAAACCTTTGAGGTCTTGTGCCTCAAAGGAGAAGAAGACAAAGGCGCCCCGCGCGTCTAAATTTGCCAAGGTAAAGTCTTATAAATCTTTGGCTGTTGTGCCAAAATTTGATGTTCCCGAAGTGGAACAAGCTGAATATATTTTCTCTCCTTTGAGAGAATTTTCTGAAGGGCCTGCTATTGAGTCAGTCGGTCCAAATGTTGAAACCATTAACAGGGTGGAGTCTCCTGTTATGCAATCTGATCATGTAGCCGCCGGTGCTACAGAGTCGTCGCAACCTGAACAAGGTGCTGATCTTACCCTTGTTGCTGGTGAACCCAATATTCATGCTCCCAAGGATTCCTTAGTGGTCGGAAAAATTGTTTGTAGAGAGCTCCCTGCTGAGTTCTGCTTGAAACCCCAATCTGACTTTGAACTGTTGCGGGCCAGAAAAGGGACAAGAGGAATTGTAATTGGTGAACCCAGACCAGCTCCAAAACCTGTAGAGGTTGTTGGAAAAGGGAAATCCATTGCAATTCAAGCTCCTGAGAAGGTATCTGAAGCAAGAGGTATCGTTGATCTTATTTTGGATTAAGTGAAAGTTCTTTCTGCTGAAAAGTTAGAAGTCTATGATTCCTGGTGTACTGAGAGGTTGTCCTCTAAGTACAACGACTCTCTATCTAACGCTGCCATAACCAAAGAATGGAAGAAGAGAGTGGCAAACGAGAAGAAAGTCCTGAAATGGGCAAGAACTTCAGATGTGGGTAAAGCTCTGAATAAAAGAGAACTTGTGGAAGCTTGCATTCTTGGAAAAGCTCTGTTTCCAATCTATGAAGCCAGGAAAGCTAACTTCAACCCTGATGCAAAAGGAGCTGATGTTGAAGCAAAAGTGTTGAAAAAGTTGAATGATATCATGGAAAGCTATGTTTCTTCTACGTCTAGATACATTCATGGCGCCGATTGCTCAGGCGCAGTACCTCTAAACGAAGAAGAAGCAATGGATATTCCAGATGCTGATGAATCAGATGTTGCTCTCCTGATCGAATTCGGGAATCTTTCTGCCGAAGAGAGACGCATTCTAGATCACCCTATCCAAGGAATTTCGAATGAAGAAGAAGGAATGGTGAATGTTCAAGAGCCTGAACAAGCTCTTGAGACAAATGTTGAAGAAGTGATCATAGAAGATGTAGCAGAGGAGGCTTTGAAAGCTCCTATTGAAGAAGATGTGACTGTAACCCCTGTTGCAAGAATAGAGGGTGTTCAAGAGAAACTGGCCGAGGTCACTCAGCCAGAAACTGCAAGAACTGAGGGGGAACCCTCTAAAGAGAAAAATGATGAAGAAGAAAGTTCCTCATCTGAGGAGGAACAGGATGAGCAACCAACGTTTGTGAAGTCCCATGTATTTCCCGAGGGTGTTGTGGGAAGTGTTCACGAAAACATCAACATTCCCCGTCACTATTCTGGAAATCTGCTCGAGAGATTTGAAAGGGCACAAAAAGAAATTGAAGAAGAGGCACGAGATAAATCTGCTAAAAATGCTGAAATGAATCAGCCGGAGCAATCCTTGCAGGTTCATACAAACTTTGAGCCTATTCAAAGTATGGCCGCAGAATCTGAAGAAGTGTCGTCTCACGAAGGGTCATCTGCTGGAGGAAATAAAATGTTAAGATCTATGAGGTCTATGCTCTCCTCAATGCAGAAGACTATGTGTCAGTCAATGAACTCAAGGGAAGAAGAAAGAGAGAACTTTTGCAATATTTTCAAGATCCTAACTGAGCTGGATAAGACCTTGAACATGAATACTTATGAGACCCATGTCTCGAATGTAAAGTTTTCAAAGTTTGAAAAGGAATGCTTCAGCCGCCAAAGTGAATTATTTGACATTGAGAGGCATATCAATGATGAACGGCACAAGGAAACATTAGAGGAATTCAGTTTGGTGAAGAATCAGCTGGTAGAAATGCAGGGTTGCATGAGCAGAAACGATAATGAACGTCAAGCATTTGCTGAGACCATTGCTAGGAAGTTTCAATCAAAGGAGGATGCTTTAGGCAATGCTGAAGGTGCTCAACCTCGACCAATTCAAGGTGAGTCAAGCAGAAGGAATGATGGTGTGTCAACCGGGACAAGATCCAGGCGGGCCCCAAGTACTGATGACAATCCTAGGCCAACCAAGAGAGGTGGTGGTCGAAGCGGTGCTGAGCGTGGAGGAAGAAGTGGTGGTGGTCGGAGTAGGCTATCCAATGTCGATCAAGGTGGACGTGCTAGTGTTGGTGAGCGTGGAGGAAGATCGAATGCAGGAGGTTGTGGTGGTCGCGGCTATCCTCATTTCATGAACATGCTTCCCGGGCAAGAGATGAGTTCAACCGATCCTCGAGTGAAAAGGGAAGAACAATGATCTCTCTTCTTTTACTCTGCTTAACTTTATTGAACATGGTTTCTTGATAGTTTTTCGAATACTGGTTCTTTTTGGATGAATGGTGTAAGTGAACAAGGTGTTTGTTTATTTATTGGATGAATGCATGTCTTGATATATGTATGTAGGTTTGCAATTTCTTCATCAAAAATGGGGGAATTGTTGGGTCAAATTATTTTGACTAAGTGTTGAATAATTTACCCACTGATATTTTGATGATGAAATAACTTATGAGTTTTGATACAGGTGTATTGAGACAACATGTTACTAGACTTGGATCTAATGAGGGTCATTAGACCGATCTTGATTTTCACTCGCATAAAATTAGACGCACAGTCTAACTCATCGGAGTTAGATGTGCAGTCTAATAGACGTGTAAATTAGACGGACGGTCTAATAGGTACACGGAATTAGACGCAAGTCTAATATATTCGGAATTAGATGTGAGTCTAATGGAATTAGACGTACAGTCTAACTCATCGGAGTTAGACGTGTAAGTCTAATAGATGTAAAGAATTAGACGGATAGTATAATGAATACACGGAATTTGATGTACAGTCTAACTCATCGGAGTTAGACGTGTAGTTTAATATACTTGTAATTAGACGGGTAGTCTAATTGATTTTCGGAATTAGACGGGTAGTCTAATTAATGAAAGTTAGACGTGCGTCTAACTCCTTCAGACAAGTCTGAGGTAGAACCGGAATTAGACGTGGCAGTCTAACTCAGTGGAGTTAAACGTGCCGGTCTAATGATTATTGTAATTAGACGGGTAGTCTAATTAGTGAAAGTTAGACGTGCGTCTAACTCCTTCAGACAAGTCTGAGGTAGAACCGGTATTAGACGTGGCAGTCTAACTCAGTGGAGTTAGACATGTCGGTCTAATGATTATTGTAATTAGACGGGTAGTTTAATTAGTGAAAGTTAGATGTGCGTCTAACTCCTTCAGACAAGTCTGAGGTAGAACCGGAATTAGACGTGGCAGTCTAACTCAGTGGAGTTAGACGTGTCGGTCTAATGGTTATTGTAATTAGACGGGTAGTCTAATTAGTGAAAGTTAGACGTGCGTCTAACTCCTTCAGACAAGTCTGAGGTAGAACCGGAATTAGACGTGGCAGTCTAACTCAGTGGAGTCAGACGTGCCGGTCTAATGGTTATTGAAATTAGACGCGAGTCTAATTCTATTAGACCAGGCGGTCTAATAGACGTTTTTCATTAGAAGGAGTTGACTTATTTCATTAGACTGATTTTCACAAATCCGTCTAACTGAAATACGTCTAATGCCAGGTTTAAGTAGTACGCTTGAATCTAGCATTTCTCCTACCCACGTGCTATAGTTGTACCCTACTTCTGCTCCACTTTCTAGTGAAGATTAGTACAACAGCTATATGTATCCAATCAAGGAATGCCACGTAAGAGAATTTTCCTTATATTACCCGTTTTGCAGGTACATCCCTGATGGAATATTCGGTGCACTACCAGTTCTGTACGGCCACGATCCTTGTGCTCAAAACCTGCTGTGTACAATGGAGGCTTTCCAATGGAAGAGTGGCACGTATCATTCTTGAAGATTTGACCGTTAGTTCCTGCTCAGTATTTAACAAATCCTAAGGACAACGGACAATCTGCCGAACGAACAAACGAATACAAACGAACAAGCAAACTGATTTTGCAGAGAGAGAGACTACTCAATCATCTTGCTTACTGAACATATTCTGTGAAGCTTCTTTCTGATTGTACTGTGTGTGAATCGAGAGAGAGAGCTAGAATAAAAAAACCTTTAGCTGAGTGATATTCTTCATCTTGTAATTGAACAGAGAGTGTTCTGTTCAATAGTGAGCTAAGTGTGTGAAAACTGTGTTTGATTCTCATCATATTATAGTGAATCCTTCCGGTGGTTGGAAGAAGGGGTGACGTAGGAGAGTTTCTCCGAACATCCATAAACAAACTGTTGTGTTCTTCATTTCTGTCATCTTTTCATATTTCATCTTGTGCTTCAAACTCAAGTAGACAATTCTGCCTTGAATCTGTTTCAAGTGTTTACACAAGTTTGCATAGAATAGAAAGAGATATTAATCCCTAACAGGATTTCTATCAAACCGTTTTTCATAAGCCTTCATCCTTAGCTAGACCCCCGTCTCTAACGATAAAGCCGATCATATCACTCTCCTACGTCACCCCTTCTTCCAACCACTGGAAAGATTCACTATACTTCTTTGAATCAAATACAGTTTACTGGCTAGCTAACTGTTGAACATAACAGACTCTGTTCAACTTACACTATGTTTAAGACTATCACTCAGCTAGACAGATTTTGATTCTCTCTTGAACTTGAAGATATACAAATCAGAAAGTGCAAGAGTATGAGATTGATGGCAAGTAAGTCTTGTTAAATTAGTAAGTCTGATACGCTTGTAGAAAATTGTTTCTCTCTATTGTACGATATCTATGTCAACCATTATTCTTGAGGATCTATAAATAGAAGACAGATGCCAGCGGTCAAATCTTCTAGATGGACACGTGGAAAGCGCCCATTGGAAAGCCTCCATAGTACAAGAATATAGCAGGCTCTGTGCACAAGGATCATGACTGTACTGTACTAGTAGTGCTCCGGATATTATTCTAAAACTGTCCTTTACTGAACAAGTAGTGGAGGAATATGCACATACGTGGCATTCTTTCATTGGGTACAGATAGCTGGCGTACTGGACTGCACAGATGAGTGGTGCAAGAGTAGCATACAACTAGTTGATGATGGGTAGACGGATGCTAAGTTCAAGCCCTTGCTAAAGCGAGGCATTAGACGTGCTCCATTGGATTGCCAAGTCTAAGGAAGTTAGACGCCCACGTCTAATAGCGAGATCCATTAGACCACCAAGTCTAATGGAGTTAGACTACACGTCTAACTACGTATCTATTAGACTGCACGTCTAACTACGTATCTGTTAGACTGCACGTCTAACTACGTATCTGTTAGACTGCACGTCTAACTACGTATCTGTTAGACTGCACGTCTAACTACGTATCTGTTAGACTGCACGTCTAACTACGTATATGTTAAACTGCACGTCTAACTACGTATCTGTTAGACTGCACATCTAATTACGTATCTGTTAGACAGCACGTCTAACTACGTATCTATTAGACTGCCTGTCTAACTACGTATCTGTTAGACTGCACATCTAACTACGTATATGTTAGACTGCACGTCTAACTACGTATCTGTTAAACTGCATGTATAACTACGTACTTGTTAGACTGCACGTTTAACTACGTATCTATTAGACTGCCCGTCTAACTAGCAACACGTATAATTAGCCTGTTTCAAACTAAGTCTAACTTAGCATATTTTTAATGCACCTGCACAAAAACATTTAAACGACTTAGATTCATTCTTAATCAAAGTTTTACTAATACATTATTAAAATAACGTTAGTCAAAATAATTTGACCCAACAATTTCCCCATTTTTGATGATGTTAAAACTTTGCACAATTAATAAGATAAGATAACCACTCATCAAATTAAAATAAGAATGACATTTGTTCACAAAATTCAAAAGTAAGTTCCAAAAACCAAATTTCAAACACCAAGTTTAGAAACAAACAAAAATAATTTAAAAGAAAAGAGATTATTGTCCTTCCCTTTTCACGTTTGGATCAGCAAACCCTTCACCAGTCAGGAGGTTGCAAAATTGATGGAGGAGAGCACGACCACCTCTTCCATCACTTTCACCACCCCGGTCACCACCGCGACCTCCATCTCTTTTGGTTGGTCTGCAACTTCCTTCATCAACAACTTTTCTTTTGTTTGTCGAAGCACCTCCTCTTAAGCTACTGCTTCCACCTCCTCTTGAGCTTCCTCCACCCTTTTTAACATTATCAACATCAAGAGCAATAAGAATTTTCTCTTTATGAGCGACATCTTCAGCATTTTCCACGGCTTAAATTGATCTTGCAAAGGAATCAGCTTGTTCCATACGTTCAGCATTAGCTCTATTCATATGATTGGTTAACTCGACCATTTGACCTTGAACAAGATTCATTTTAGCCATAACTTCCTGATGAAGATCCAGGTTAAATTCCCTTTCACACTCAAACCTTTCAGACTGTCTTTTGAAGAAGTTCTTTTCGAATTTGGAATAGGTGTTATTGACGATGTTGATCTCATAAGTGTTCCTCTTCATGGTCTTCTCCAATTCTTTCTGAGTTGCGAGAAAGGAAGAGAATTCTTTCTTGTTTGAAATGTGACCCTTCTCGAGTGTTGACATTCTAGACTGCAAGTCCAGCATAATCTTGTGAATATACTTCATCATCTTTGCCATCGAGTTTAAGTTCTTTGCACCTTCAAAGGAGATTTCTTCAGCAGATGACATCTCTGGAGGGCTGGCTGGAGCAGTTCGAATGGGACTAACATGAGTATGGGCCTGCATAGAGTGCTCTGGTTCATCTGCCTCAGAATCATCCTCAAACTTTTCTTCATCTCTGAGAATATCTTCACACACCTTAAGAATTTATTCAGAAGGTCCTTTGGAGTAAAAAGGAAGATCAACAACTTTCTCGAAAATATTTGCAACTGTTATTTTAGGAGAGGATCAAGGAGATGGTGAGCCGGGAATGAAGCATTGTGATAACGTTAGACCTTGTGACGAATTATCATTATTGTCTTATTCCCCTTTAGCGGAAGAACTCTTATTAGACTTGTTTTCTTTCGATGGTTCCCCCTCAGATTGTGCCTCAATAGGCTGATCAGCCTCTGTCTCTTTTTCTAGAGATTTCTCTATTTCAAGAACAGGGGATTCCAGAACATCTGATACTTGAACCATCGTTTTAATAAGTTCATCTATATTCTCCTCTTCTTTAGTGATTAGATCAGGTTGAACTGGATCCTGAGTCTGATCAATACTGGGCTGAGCAATAAGGCATTTTTCTTGCAACTGACACATTCTCTAGTTCAATAAGGTGAACAACAACTTGCTCATCTTCCGGTAAAGTCAACATTGCATTTGTCACCAGTTCCTTACTTGATGAGGAGAATCGAAAGGGGGATAAAACCTCTAAGTCGGATATGTTGGTGACTAATAGAGGAAGATCAAAGGATAATAGAAGTGGTTCGAGCAGGGGCAAGTCTAGAAGAAAGTCTAGAGCTCCAAAGAAGGATGGTGCTTGCCATTACTGTGGCAAAATGGGTCACTGAAAAACGAGTGTTGGAAATTTAAAAATGATAAAGATAAGGGTACGGTGAAGCCCAAAGAAAAAAAGAACAGAGTGCAGATACATCTTCTTATGCTTCAGATGGTGAACTGACATATACTTCTAATTGTCAAGACTCTTGTCTTAGCACATCTTCTAATGAAACAGCATAGATTGTTGACACAAGTGCCTCATTCCATCTTACTCCACACAAAGGTTACTTCCAATCCTACAAAGTTGGTGATTATGGTGAGGTTCGTATGGGTAACACTGGTGTGTCCAAGATAGTTGGTCTTGGTGATGTTAGAATCGAGACAAATATGGGTTGTTTCCTGACATTGAAAGATGTAAGACATGTTCCTGATTTGAGAATGAATTTCATTTCATCAGGAAAGCTTGATGATGGAGGCTACCATAATGTTTTTAGTGGTGGAGCATGAAAGGTAAGCAAGGGTTCATTGGTTGTTGCACGAGGTAAGAAATGTTGTTCCTTATATAAGACACATTTGAAAATTGTCTATGATGCAGCATATTCTGTCATGATGGAGTCATCTTCTGAGTTGTGGCACAAGAGACTAGGTCACATTAGTGAAAAAGTGTTGAATGTTTTAATCAAGAGGAATGAGTTGCTGAATCTCAAGGATGCTCATCTTGAAAATTGTGAGCATTGCTTGAAGGGTAACAAAAACAGAGTCTCCTTTAGTAAGTCGAAAGTGGAACTGAAATAGAATGTCCTTGATCTGGTCTATACAAATGCTTGTGGTCCTATGAAGATTAAATCCATAGGTGATGTTTCTTATTTTGTAACCTTCATAGATAATGCATCTAGGAAGGTTTGGTCTTATGCTATAAAGTCCGAGGATGAGGGTGCGGTCAGATAACGGGGGAGAGTACATAGGCTCATTTGATGATTATTGCAAAGAGCAGGGTATTCAACATGAACAGACTGTGCCCAAGACTCCACAACAAAATGGTGTGGCAAAGAGGATGAACAGAACAATGCTGGAACGGATGAGGAGTATGCTCTCCCATGCCAAGTTGGCTAAGCATTTCTGGGCTGAAGCCATGAGCACTGCAGTGTATGTGATCAATCGTTCTCCCTCCAAGCTATTGAATAATAAGTGTGCAGAAAGTGTCTAGTCAGGTAAAGATGTTAATTATGACTATTTACGTGTTTTTGGTTGCAGAGCTTTTGTGCATGTTCCAAAAGATGAGAGGTCTAATCTAGATGCAAAAATCATGCAATGCATATTTTTGGGTTATGGTGATGAAAAGTGGGGATACAGGTGTTATGACCCAGTTGACAAGAAGGTTTTGAGAAGTCGAGATGTGGTATTCCTTGAAGATCAGACTATTGAGAATTTTGAAGATGGTGAAAAGCTTGATGCATACATACGTGACCTTTCTGGTCTTGAGTTGTTTCATGATGTTGAGGAGACAAGGCCACATGTAGCTTTAGACTCAGATAGTGATGATGATGTTCCTCAAGGTCAAACTGTAGGCCATGAAAATGATATTGATACTGAAATTGATCTTGGTGATAATGTTGAGGCTAATTTTGAAGTTCAACAAGAAGGTGAAAATCAACAGAATCAACAAACATAGGTACTTAAGAGGTCTACTAGGGAGAAAAGATCAAGTTCTAAGTACTCTGCTATTGAGTATGTCCTTCTAACTGATTGTGGGGAGCATATATGCTATAAGGAGGCTCTTGAGGATGCTAATAAGAAAGAATGGCTAGCTACCATGGATGAAGAGATGAAGTCATTGCTGAAAAATGGCACATATGAACTGGTTGAAAGACCAAAGAACATAAAAGTATTACAAAATAAATGGATGTACAAGATCAAGCAAGAAGGTGATGATAGCAAACCAAGATACAAGGCTAGGTTGGTTGTCAAAGGTTTTGGCCAAAGGCATGAAATCGATTATGATGAGATTTTCTCACCGGTAGTGAAGATGACTTCTATCCGGGTGATGTTAAATCTAGTTTCTTGTATGGATCTTGAGGTTGAAAAGCTTGATGTCAAGACTGCATTTCTCTATGGTGATTTGGATGAATATGTTTATATGGAGCAACCTGAAGGTTATAATAAGAAAGGTGAGGAAAGCAAGGTGTGAAAACTTGTCAAAAGTCTGTACGGTTTGAAGCAAGCACCAATGCAATGGTATCTTAAGTTTGAGTCGTTCATGACCATCCATGGGTACATGAAGACATCTACATATCACTATGTCTTTGTGTAAAAGTTTGCTTCTAATGATTTTATTATACTTCTCTTATATGTTGACGACATGCTGATTGTTGGGAAAGACAAGCTCAAGATTGCCAAGTTGAAAAAAGATTTGGCTAAGTCTTTTGAGATGAAAAAATTGGGTCAAGCAAGACAAATTCTTGGAATGCAGGTTATTCGTGATCGGGTGAAGAAAAAGCTATGGTTATCTCAAGAGAGAGATATTGAGAAGATTCTAAAACGATTCTTTATGGACAAGGCAAAACCAGTTGCTTGTCCATTGACTACACACTTGAAAATAAACAAGACAGTGTCTCCCAAGGATGAAGAGGAAAGACAAGAAATGTGCAGTGTTCCATATGCTTCAGCAATAGACAGTCTGATGTATGCAATGGTCTGTACAAGACCGGATATAGCTCATGCGGTTGGAGTAGTTAGTCGTTTCCTTTCAAATCCCGGTAAGACACAATGGGAAGTAGTTAAGTGGCTGATGAAATATCTTCGAGGGACCTCCAAGTACGCTTTGTGTTATGGTACTGGAAAGCCACATGTTTAAGGGTTTTCTGATTCAGATATGAGTGGTGATATTGACACAATGAAATCAACTTCAGGGTATTTGTTTACCTTTGGAGGAGGAGTTGTATCATGGCAGTATCGTCTACAGAAATGTGTTGTTTTGTCTACTACAGAAGCTGAATATATTTCCATTATTGAATGTTGTAAGGAAATGAGATGGATGAAAGAATTGTTGAATGAAATAGGCATTACACTAGACAGGTTTGTGGTGTTTAGTGACTCACAAAGTGCTATACATGTGAGCAAGAATCCAAGTTTCCATTCACGTTCAAAACACATCCAAAAAAGGTACCATTGAATTCGTGAAGTGCTCGAGAAGAAGGAGTTATACTTGGAGAAAATGCATATAGATGAAAAATGGTCAGATATGATGACAAAGGGCTTGTCAAGAGGTAAGTATGAGATGAATGTTGTGCCAAAGCCGGAATGGTTCTGACAGGAGCGTCACGATGATGAATGTTTATAGCAACATTCTCCCATGGCTAGGAAGGGAGAGAATTGTTGAGGTGTTCTTTGCCATTGCGGACGAGTTTTAAATTATGGGTAAACGGGTCAGAGTTTTCTATTATAAAAACGGGTTAGAGTATAAATACTTTTTTTTTGGTATTTTTCTCATAACAAAGTAAGGTTGAGAGAGAGTGAACAGAACTAGAGTTTTTTCTACTTTTTCTTGTTTTTTAGCTGATATAGAGTGAGAGGTTGGGAGAGCTTTTGATTATGAAAGATTTTAATTATTCATAGTGTAATCACTTCTTTCATTTGAGAGCAAGACATACGATTTGAAAACTAATTTATTACAGATTTGATTTTTAAGAAGATCCGTAGTTTTGCTATTGCAAAACCCAACATCCTGAAGATCTTCCCAAAAAGAAGAGTACATAAACCATTAAATGTGACCTAATCTTACAAATAATAATGGTCCTACCATATTTGGATCAAGTAAAACTTCATTTTTCCCATTCTTTTATTATAACTTCTCAAAACCTTAGTTTATATATTCTCATCATGACTAGGAATCAGATTATGTCATTTTTGGCGTATGAGTGGTGACACTAGCTTGTTGTTTCATTGAGTTTATGCTTGAAGACAAACAAGGTTCTTTCTTAATTTCTTCACTAGGGCAACAACAACAACTGACAGTTGTTTGCAAATGATACAATGTTATAAAACATGTTTCCTCAAAAGATGCAACCACAAAGAAATTAGAAGAGTTTAAGTAGAAAGAAAGTGTAGCTAAATTTTAGAAAATCAAACGAGACTGGATTAATTGGAGAAATCTGGTGTGTTGGTTTAGGCAGGTAGGTCATGATCCAACGGTTGTCTTGATCAGATGCTCATTGGGCTGTCTGGATCATTAAGAGCTGCAATGGCTGTCTCAATCTTACCCTTCAAATACTCCTCTTCTTCTTCGGACTGTCATTGTAAAAAATAAATCATAAATTTGTCTATATTAGAATGAGTAATGATCGGGTACGGTATATAAATAGTGTCGAATCACGTGACATTGAAGTAAAATTTTTATTTTTATTTTTCAATTTTATTCAAATGATGTCGTATCATTCTCAGACACCCAAGGACGAATAATGATAAAATTATGGATAAAACGAGATTAGAGAAATGTCTTTTTTTATTTTTAAATTAGATAAAAACAATAGTGTATTAAATTAAAAAAAAAAAGAAATTAGGATGTAATATCAAACGTGTACCGTAAAAAAAAATTGTTCGAGTGGACTTGAGCCCTACATGTGTCCGTTCTGCCGACACCATTAATGCTACTAAATTTTTGCTTATATTAGAAATTTTTGCTTTCTATCCTTATTTATATTAGAATATATCAACTTTAAACTCACTAAATTAATTCAAACGCAAGGGTGATTCTTAATAGGCTAAAAGTCACCATTTTTCTCTTCTTTTTCAAGTTTTAGGCATATTTTTTCAATTGAAAACGGTTATAAATCTTAAAATATATATAGTGGTAAAGTTTATTCTTTATTTTCCATTTACTAAGAAGAATTCGATTTCCCACCAATAATTGTATTCACATTTATTATAATTTATAAACAGGGCTCCACACCCCAATAATGTTTAAAAATATATATTTTTAAAGTAAACGACATAACAGCTGTAATTATTGATTAGAAAAGAAGAAACTTATAAATAAACCCCTTATACTATTATTAACATTTGATATTTTCCCTCAATTTCTTTTCTCTTTTTTGTTTATATATTAAACTTGTATATATTTTAAAAATAATCTAACTTTTGTATGGTTGGAATTAATTGAATGTAATTTCAAATAATTTATCTAAAAATATTATAATATCTTTTATTTTATCTTATAGTTTTAAAATTGATAAAAATTAAAATTTTGAAATTTTTTCTTAAGAAATACGTACGTGTATTCATTTTAACTCTTATCTCTTAAACTATTTGAGTAAATTAAAAATATGTCAAATTAAAGTATGATATAATTGTGAAGTTATCCTTTAAAAAAATATTCAGTTCAAAATTTAGTCATTTCAACATAAAAGTCAACATTTTATTTTATTTTATTTGTACTATTAAAAAAAACCCACATGTGACTAAACCTGTTTTACGCGGCTCATTTACTTACCCACCAAAATGATTAAAACAACTCATTAAAATTTCCTATACCTTAAGATCTTATTTGATTTGGCATGATTAAAAAAAAAAATTATGAAACTAAAATTTAATACGATTAAAAGTGAATTAATTTTATTAGTTACTCAAATATTATTTTGTATTACAAAATATAAAATAAGTTAAATTTTAATATTTAGTTTGATTAATCAAATAATTTGATAATTAAAAAAATAAAAAAGTTGAAGGGTCAATATAGTTGAATTTATATCTAGCAAAAAAAAAAAACTAATTAGAGGTTTTGTTGTATTTTACAAAAATAGAAAAATAACTTATTTAATTTTTTTTAATTATTTCAAATATCATAATATTTTTTATATTTAAATTTTTTTATAAAAATAAAATAAAAATATTTTAATTAATAAAAAAAATCAAGATGTTGACGTATGACTTCTTAGTACTAGCAAACATAATAATTACATGGGAACCCTACGGCCAGTAACCACGTGTTCACATTTAGAAACTAAATTATGAATTGATAGTGAAAAATCACAAAAGTTTTTCTAGAAACATAATTAAAACACATGGCTCAATTTTTAAATTAGAACTTATCAGGTCTCTAACTGTGATTTTGAATATTTTTTTTAAACTTTATCACTTGAGTTTTCTCATTATTAAAATTATACCTAAAAAAGTTCTAACTGGTTTTCAATGTCGTTAACTTATTATATACGTGACATTTATAAATAAATCAAAAATCTTATGAATGGATCGATAATCAAAGATGAATGATAAAGAGAGAGAATTTGATGAGGGAATGACTTGACATTGGTTGGAAAATGTAAAAGTGGGAAGAAAGAATTTAGTGAGGGAATTTGGTGAGGGAATGACTTGGCATCACCTTCATTGGTTGGAAAATGTAAAAGTGAAAGAAAAGAGAAAAATTATTTGATTTATTCTGCCAAGTCATTCCTCACCTAATCATTTCTCATAATCAAAATCCTAATTACGAAAAATCAATAAAATAAAACTCGTTTTTAATAACTTTAACAAGAAAGAATCTCGACCCGTAATTTGCAAAATTCGAAGACTGAATTGTAAGTTAAGTATAAAATTAGGGTTTATGGAGGATAACCTGGATAAAGACGGTCTTGAATAGTCTGCCGGAGAAAGCAGTTACATTGGCAGTGATAACTTTGAGCTTTAAAGATTCGAACACCTCGCAAATCTTCACCATTGTGTCTGCTCTTTTGGTGCACGTTAGGCTAACAACCGCCGTCTTCTCCCCCATATACGACACCCTTAACTATTTATTTATTTATTATTATTATACTCATTATTAATATATATCAAATTAAATAAATACAAATAAAAACCCACCTCAATAACGTCAATTGGGAATGAAGGTCTATTAATAATAGACGTTGTTCCAGAATTAGAGGAATAATCATTGGTTTGATCAATTCTTTTATTCCTCTTCTTCTTATAATTATTATTTGATATAGAATATGTGGGCATTTCTTGATCAAATTCATAGCTATTGCTCTTCTTAATTATCGTCGATTTCTTCGTCTCTAGATCTGCAATCTCCGCTCGAATCCTCTTCTCTTGATTCTGTAACTCCTCAATGTATTTAATCGCGTCTCTTACTATCGACGCCCTATCCATCTGATTCAAAAAACTTATAACTCAGTGGTAGAACACATAAATTGATATCAGATTTTCATTCATCAAGATTCATGCATATATATGTACCTTGGTAATGTTGGGTACAACTTCCCTCAAGGCGTAGAGACGCTCGCTGAGTTTCTTTCTCCGTTTCCTTTCCGACTCGATGTTTTTCGAGTTGGCAGCGCCACCGATAGAGGGCGATTGGGTTCCGTCCGGCGAGCTGGATTCGTAGTAACCGCCGCTGGCGGTGATAGCCTCCTCCAAACCCCAGCTGTAAATTTAATCTTTTTAAAAGAGAACGTGACAATGATAAATAGTAAATTCAAAAAGTGAATTGGATACCTGTCAAGCTCCTCTGTTTGGAAGATGAACTTTTGAGTCTCCCAGTAATTCTGATACTCGTCACCAATATTGTTATCCATGGCCGCGTTTACTCTCTCTGGATTGTAGATGATGATGATCAAGTGAGGGAGAGAGAGGTTGAATTTATATATATGGAAATGGAATGATTATAGAGAGGAAAAGAGAAAGAAAGAGGCTAATAATAAAGTAACACTAACAATAATTTAATTCACCAAAAATCAAATCTAAGCTAATAGTACTCAACACGTGTGCTTAAGGTATCTCTCTACTTCTAACCACTAAACCAACCACTATGATATATATATAAAACATTATGAAGTTAATATCTATATATATAATAATGCTTAACTTTTAAAGTGTTCGGATGACCGGTCGAGAGAGTTGTGGTTAATTTGGATATATATGTGAAAGAAAATGGATATTTGGGTCGAATTGTGGGTTAACCCGCTCATATATATATATATATATATATATATAACTTTTAAAGTGTTCGGATGACCGGTCAAGAGAGTTGTGGTTAATTTGGATATATATGTGAAAGAAAATGGATATTTGGGTCGAGTTGTGGTTAATTTGGATATATATGTGAAAGAAAATGGATATTTGGGTCGAATTGTGGGTTAACCCGCTCATATATATATATATATATATACTTAAAACGGTTAAAAATAAAATTTAAAATGTTATATATGTGTTTCGAACTTACAACCTAACAAAACAAATATAACTTTTTAACCAACTAGGTTAATAACACTTTATATTTTAAATTTAACACTAAATTTGATGAATGCGAGACATTTTAACAATATATGTTCAATTTTTTAACTAACTAAAATATAAAATGAATCAAATATTTGATTGACTAAAGTGAAAGTGTAAGGTAATGAGATGAGAGATATAAACATTAAATACATATTACTTATTAAATTTATTGTAATTATATTTTTATTCGCGTGGGTACAAAATTTTTCCTAATTATTGTTAGTTGTTTTTAATATATAACTTAATCCAATTTATTATATAACATAATATATAACCTTTTTTTTTACATTATGGGATTATTTTAAATTTAGAATTGTTTTTTATTCTAAATTATTATTATTTATATAATTTGATTTGTATTTATTTAATATATATTTAAATAGCTATATTTTAAATTAAAAAATACATTATAATTTTTTTTACTTATATTTGAATGATCTTATTTGATATTCACTTTTTATATTTTGTTTTAAGATCATATCTAGTTATTTTAGAAATTTTATATCTATTAAATCACTATTAGTTTATTCATTAAATTATTAATTTTATCTACTAAAATATTTTATTTTATTTTTATTAAATATAAATGTTATATATATATATATATATATAAAAAACAATTAATAATTCAAATAACCAACAAATCTAAGAAAATCTCAAATAAATAAAAAATCAATCAAACTCTTAAAAAAGTTGATTTGAAATAAAATAATAATAAAATTTTATGATTGACATCTAGGGTTTGTTTCAGAAAAATTATGATTGACATCTAGGGTTTGTTTCTCGGGTTTTATTTGATATTTTTTTTTAAAAAAATTATTATTTGGTAAAAATTAAAGAAAAATTAGTTTTTAAAATTAGAAAACTAATTTATCCTTTAAGATTAGAAGATATGATTTAAGTAAAAAATTTGTAACTGAGAGAGAAATGATAAAATTTTGAATAATTTTGGTATTTAAATAGATAAAATTATTGATTAGATTATCTATAAATATTTAAATTTTAGAATAAAAATTGGATTTTATCTCGATAACCAAACATCAAATAAGCCCTCGTCAAGTATGCATTATAAAAATTAATATTGTTATTATTTTTTTATTAATGGATAAATATAATATATTTTATACATATAGTCAAGTTTTAATATAATATTTTCTATATCATGCCTAATTGTGATTGTAATATATACAATTTTTTAATTATTGTAAAAGAAAACTTAAATTAATGTTTAAGTAATGAGAATCATAATACTTAATTTTATTATTTAAATAAATTTATAGTTTCTTGGGGAGTGAGTAGGTACATTATACATTAATTTTTATGCATAATTTATACTTTATCAAAAGTTTTGATATAAGAAAATTCATATATTTATCGTACCTTCATTTTGGTATGGTATTAATATATACCATTTATATTTAAAAAACATACTTTTTCAATTTTATTTCATACATTTTCTAGTTAAAAGTGTGAGGAACCAAAGTACTTTTTACTCATCGCCTCTTTCGTTAATATAATTTGACTTTTATAACCCCGCTTATTTTGTAAAACAGACTCAACTTACACATTTTAATAAGTATTTTTTCAACTCATCGTTCTCAAAAAATGGTTGGAATCTCAACTTTACAGTATTTGTATAACCCAATTGAGTGTTATAAACACTAAAATTTCACTTAACTAATTTATAAATTATTTTGAATAAATAAAATCAAAATAATTAAAATTAAGGACAAAACATGATTAAGTAATTAATTGGATAAATTATTTTAATAATTAAATCCTGAATAATTAAGATAATGGTCAAGAAAAATAAATAAAATAATTTGGGATAAATGTTCTACTCATTTTATTTCAAATTAATTTTAAAAAATCAAGGGAAACTAAAATAAATAATTTATGATAAAATTTGTATCCATTTTATCCCAAAAATTATTTATTAAACCCCAAAATTATACCAAAAATAATAATAATAAAATAAATGGACAAAATGAATGTCATATTTATTAAAAATATTTTATAGGTTGAAAATAAAGCAAAAAAAGATTGAAAAAAAAATCAATTTCAAACAAGTTCCAAGACAGAAAAAGGGCCGGAATCTATTACAACTAAAACCAATAGAAATTAATGCAGCAGATCTCACAATCATCGGATGAGCGTTGTATTATCATCCAACGCCCAACAGCTAACCGCGTAGCCTGGTTTGTCTTCTTCTTCGCGGCGACAAATAAGATACGAACAGATCTCATCCTTGGTATTTCAAATATGGAACTCTAGCATTAGTCCACCAAAATGGCTAATTCGAAAGCTGAAATGATCATCCTATCACGGTGATCCTTTCTCCTACGAGCATATGCCTCATCATGGCTTGATCGGGAAAGTTGGATGAAGAACAAAAGTAACGCCATTGATGACTTTCAACTAAATCCAATCCACTTGGTCGATGAACCGACCTTGGGAGCCTATAAATAGCCTCCTTTGGTAAACCAAAGGCAAAATATCCAATATCAACCTCTAAATCAAGGTCGAAGAAGAATCCGACATTGAAGATCTTCAAGCTTTTATGAAATTTTGAAGATTTCGTGTAAAGCTATAAGTCACTAATTCAGGAATTCAGGAAATTTTTAAAAAAGTTAAAAAAATCTTCCAACTCACATTAAACTCCCAATTACATTGTAATTTGAATTACTAATTTAAATTGAAATTTTTACATTTCAGTTTGACCAGTTTCATATACTGCTCGATTATCTTATTTCTTGATTGGAAAACTATCATAGAATAATTTATATGCTTTCTATTGAAACAAAACTGAATCAATCAATCAAAATAAAATACCCAAATTTAATTTTGAAAAAGTTCAAA
The DNA here is from genome assembly GCF_907164915.1 of Impatiens glandulifera. Taxonomy (NCBI): domain Eukaryota; kingdom Viridiplantae; phylum Streptophyta; class Magnoliopsida; order Ericales; family Balsaminaceae; genus Impatiens; species Impatiens glandulifera. Next base: position 44,974,419 of record NC_061863.1, on the reverse strand, counting down.
ATTGAGTTTCAGTTCTTGGGTTATTATCCAAGAACACCAACCTAAAAAGCTTCCCAACATGTTTCTAAGGATGTTGAGAACATATTTAAACAATTTTAACTCATCCCGATCATGTTTGATCAAAAAATAATTTTTTTTATAAAAATAAGCATTTCAATTCTTGAATTGGTTAAAACGAACCGTCATTGTTCATGTTTTAGTTTCATTCAACCATATAAAGTAAAAGAAAAATATTGGCAAGCTCCTTACGATTCATTAAAACTTAAAGACCAAAAAACTGTTTTTTACCTAAATAACCTTTGAGTTAAATTGGACATCATCCCAATTGAATGACACATCGTAATAATGTTATAAATAATCCTTCAGACCATACCATATGAAGCTTCCCGAACCCTTGAATCAATGGATCAAGGCCCTAGTCAAAAACATCAAACCTGTCATTTGGTGTTCTTGACGATCGATGATGGTTAGTCCAAGGCTAACCCAAGACTGAGAGCACCTCACACCCATGACCGAGTAAAGTTAGCCCAAGGCTAACCCGACACCAAGAGTTCTTCATACATAGGATCGATAAAATATATATAGCCTAGGGCTTCCCCAGGATCGAAGAATTCCTTGAGCCTAGACCGAGGACTCCCGCTCCCCGACCAAAGAAAATCGCACCTCGACCAATGGATCCTGACCCAAGACCGAGGGAAATCACACTCAAGATCGAGAGGGCCGATCCTAGGGCCTGTTTGGTTTCATTTTTACAATTTTGAAATTATTATTATGATTTTGAAATCCCAAATCATTTTCGAAAATTCAGAAAAAATAGAAAATGATTTCAAAATATTTTTTAGAATACTTTCGTGGAAAATATTTTGATAAGAGCCCATTTGGAATTTAGTTTTAGATCCTAATACCTTAAAACTAATATTTTTCAAGTACTTTCCTCATTAATCGTAGAAATTAGCCTAATGTACCAGCATTTAAATATTATTTTTACAATTTTAAATACAAGAAAAACATGTGCATGTTTAGGATCTGAAAAACAATTGGTTAAATAAAACACAATAAGACTAATTTTTAAAAGCCAAAACTTTATAGGGTAGAGACACAGAGAATATAGCGCGAAAGCCCTTTCCCGAGTATCACCAAACACCGAACTTAAAAGAGACTCTAGTAAAAAATACGTTTGTAAACGTAGCAACTCTCATAAAATAAATGATCTTTTAAATTATTTTTTTATAATTAATTTAAATACAAATTTCTTTAATCAAGTTTTAATTTGATTATTTTAAATCTAATAGATTATTTGAAATAAGATCAAAATAAATTAACGTTATACCTAATTTCAAAAGTTCATGACATATTTATATAAATTTTTTAAAAATAATGTTTTATTAAAATATATTCCTGACACACAAATCGATGTTGAAATTTCTCGAATTTCGAGTTTTTCCGATATAAGGGTTTTCCGAAGGTTACATGTGTTCTTTCATCAACCAGCTATATTGTTTTTTTTTTCACAATGTTCTCATAATATACTTCTGCCATGTTTAAGAGTTAATGGAGTTTTTGTTTCGAAGTTATTCTTACTCTCTTTCGAGTCGTAAACTTCTGTGTTTTTTATTTCATTGTGTTTTTTATTTAAGACAAACTTGATAACATATTAAACTCTTTTAGATCTATTTAAAAAAAAAAAATATTTTAGCGTGAAATAAAATTAGTTTCATATATGCCCATGAATTGGGCATATTGAATAATATTATATTATAAGTATTTTTTATTTGATTTCCAGAAATTATATTTCTGTAATTGAATTAACATCAAATTTACTAAAATATGTTCAGAGAAAGAAATTAAATTTACTAAAAAAATGGTTGATTCTCTACTAACAGTTGGATCTTGTTGAAAATTCCATAATGCATGCATAATATAATTTTTTAGATGGAAATTAAAACATAATTATTTATAATTTCATTAGTCATTAATTTTTTATTTTATTTTTAATAAATGAAATTATCAAAATACCTCACACTAATTATTTATTTTCTTAGAAGTATTATATATTTTTTTATTTTATAAATATTATTTCGATATATATATATATATAGTTATGTCGAAATTTAGAAAATTTCAAACTTTTACGTTTTACCTTATCAATAATTTCGATCGTACTGAATTTTCGATATAACAATAATTTCAATGAGAAAATGATTGAAATTACAAATATCACATTTCTTTTATATTTATTAAAAACATATAAGTTGGAATAGGTTACGAAAAAAAATTAATATATTTTTTTAAATAAAAACTATTTAAATAATTTAATTAAATAAGTCAATGAGATGTAATTATTCAAAATAATATATATATTGTTAGATTAAATTAATCTAGGAAATTTAATATAATGATTCTATCGGGTTTTGATAATTTAGCTTAAACAATCAAAAAGGGAGAATTTTTAGGTTAAAGTCTTTTATTAATTTTAAGTGTATCAATAAAACTGAGTTGTGTTAAATTGATTCTGTGTAGGTGGGAAGTGAAGAAAACCGAAATATGAATCAAGTCCGACAGTTGATGAAATTCAGTATTTAATCAACTTCGGTTTTTGGAGAAGTGCTTCCGACTTTTTGTTCACTTCGGTTTTTGGAGAAGCGCTTCTAGATTTTTGTTCACTTTGGTTTTTGGAGAAGCGCTTCCGGCATTTTTTTCACTTCGGTTTTTGGGGAAGCGCGTCCGGTATTTTGATCGGCTCATCTTTTGAGAAGCGCTCTCGGTTTTGTTCATGTTCGGGTTTTGGTGAAGCGCTTCTGACTTTTCTATATCTTCGGTTTTATATGAAGCGCTTCCGGTTATTTAACCTCTTCGGTTTTATATGAAGCTTCCAGTTATTTAACCTCTTCGGTTTTATATGAAGCGCTTCCGGTTATTTAACCTCTTCGGTTTTATGAAGCGCTTCCATTTTTTCAACCTTTTCGATTTTATGAAGCGCTTCCGGTATTTAATCAAACTCGGTATTTGATCAACTTCGGTTTTATGAAGCGTTTCCGGTATTTTATCAAGTTCGGTTTTATAAAGCGCTTCCAATATTTTATCAAGTTCGGTTTTATGAAGCGCTTCCGGTATTTGATCAACTTTGGTTTTATGAAGCGCTTTCGGTATTTGATCAATCTCGGTATTTGATCAAGTTCGGCTTTTGTGAAGAACTTCCGGTTCTTGATCAAATTCGGTATTTGATCAAGCATCTGAAATCCCTGTCTAACGCATCAACCCTATCCGTTATTGGTAGTCTAACACAGCAGTTGAGCTAAACCTATAGAAAACTATCACGTGCCAAACTAATTCTGACTTCATGTAATGTAATGTACGTTCCCAATACACCACGATCTCTTAGAAAATATTCGCCGCACTACCATCATCTAGTACACTCACGATCAAACGCATATTCTCTAATGTACTACCCTAGCACACATCCAACCGAAATAGGACACGTATCAGCTGAAGCAAATTTGTCCGTTGAGGAGTTATATATTTAAGGAGAAGTTTGAGGACAACTTATCGCTCTCTCTCAGACAAACCTACTATTCTCTATTGCTTTCATGAGTTTTAAGCATTTTGTGTGAACTTTCTATCAAACGCTCAATCTCTCAAGTTATAAGAGTCTACAAGTTTGCTAGATCATTAAGTTGTATTACATTCACTGATATTTCTGTGTGAGATTCAGTACTGTAAGTTAAATAGAGGTTGCTCTGTTTAACAAAATGTGTTGTGCTATGAGTTCAGAAGTAGACAGTGTTTAAGTCATTAGTGTCTGACCGGGTTTGTGTAAGTGTTGTATTCAAACCAAATCTTCTAGTGAATATCTACTCAAGGTTGAGAAGAAGGAGTGACGTATGAGAGTTTGCTCCGAACATCCATAAACAAACTTTGTGTCTTGTGTTCTTTACTTTCCTAATCTTCTAACACTTTATTTGTCGCTTCAAGTCTAAACAAACAGTTCCGCACTTGACTTTGTTCAAGAATTTGTGAAGACTTGTGAATAATATAAATAGATATTAACTTCTAACAGAGTTAATATCGAAATATAATTCGACGCGGTTAACCAAATGGTCAACTTCGGCTATTGTTGACTTCTTTCCTAATATATATATATATATATATATATATATATATATATATATATATATATATATATATATATATATATATATATATATATATATATATATATATTAGGTTTGCTTTTCACTCAGTTTACAATCTTGGCCAATAATAAACTACATTAATAAATTCATTCAAACAATTATTATTAAACACATTTTTATCTTTTATCTTATCATTTAATAATCTTAAATTCTTTACTTTTTTTTTTCTTTCATATAATGTGTTTAATACTTTGTTTATTTATTCTCTCATTTTTCTATTTATTATTATTTTTTTAAAATTTCCTTTTCTAATTTTTTTTATATATTTATATAAAATTAATTATAATAATAATAATAAAACATACATTTAAATATTTATATATATATATATATATATATATATATATATATATATATATATATATATATATATATATATATATATCCACTTCTTAATTTTTTTACACACAAATACAAGGGTGAGTTTGATTTAACTTTTTTAATTAGAGAATAGAATTAGAGAGAAAATTTTCTTTATATGGATTATATATTTTGTTTTGCAAAATTAAATTAGTATATTATTACACAAACTTTATACATTAAAAATAAAACGTCTCGTATGATAAATTTATATATATATATATATATATATATATATATATATATATATATATATATATATTCTCATTTATTTTTATTTATTATTTAAAAAGTAATATTGGATAGTGTATTTTGGTGTCATAAATGGTGTCAAAAATATAAATGTGAGTAATTTAAAAAATAAATTTTATCTCTTATTAGATTTTAAATTCATAAGGTGTTTTTATATCATTTTTCACACTAATTATTACACTAAATTCATGTTTATTATTATTAATTTTATTTAAAATAATATAATATTATTATTTAAAATATTAATTATAATTTTTAGATGTAATTTTTTTAATTTTAATTAATTAATTTTAAACAAGCACTATTAAATATTTTAATTAGATTTTAAAATTATATATTAATAAAAACTTGTAAAAACTAATATATTAATATAATTTATTTTAAAATATATTATTTCTTTATTTAAATAATTTATTAATATTTAAAATTAAGTTAATAAAAAAATTATAATATTAATTATTATTATAAATATATAAAATAAATAAACAATATATATATAGACAATAATGATAAAGTAAAGCGGACGCTAGGGCAGCAAACTACTCCCATAGACACGTGGATAATATATGCCACAATTAAAAAAAAATAATATTAAAATACTAATAATTTGTTTTTAATCTCTCCATTATCCCTCTATATTCCTCTTCTTCCCCATCTTCATTAGCCTCTTCATTTTCGATTTTTTTATTTTCCTCTTCGGCTATTTTATTCATTATTCTGCGACTTTAATTTTTTTCTTTCTTCTTCTGCGACTTCAAACTTCGGTGATTTCTTCATTCTTCCTTATTTCGCGTATCTTCTTATAGAAGTTCGAAAATGATAAGCCTTCAATGGCGAACAACAATTTCCCCAAACTATTCAAACCCTAAAATGATGATTTGAATAACATCATTTTACTTTTACTTTTTAGGAGAATCAGTTTCTTCAATTACATTCAAGTCCAACATTAACCAAAGGTAAGTTCCCGAACATGATCATCCTATAGTTAGGGTTATCCCGAACATGTCCATATTCGGGAACTTGATTTAATGTTTGGAAAAAAAATTTATTTATGTTTTTGCTTTCTAGATTTGTATCATTTACAAAAACCTTAATCACACATTTTGAAACAAAAACATAAATATTAGAATAGACTTACTAATACTACACATTTTAAGCAAATTAGGTTTATGGATCTGTATCCATTTACAAAATCTTTAGTCGAGGGGATACTAAAACTACTTTTAGTCACACATTTAGAAACAAAAACCTAAATATTAGAATAGACCTACTAATACTAATAATATTGTGTTACATATTTTAAGCAAGTTAGGTGTTTGTATTGGTAATTACAAGTTAATAATAGTAACTTTTAATACTAACAAATTTGAATTACAATGGAGAATCTTAAACTAATTTGCAAATCTGACAAAAGTTATATAGATTGGAAAATTTAGCTAAAGTTATCGTAAATTAATTTTCAAATTTTAAACTAATTTGTTCCATTTTCAGTTATACTGGTCTATAAATGACATCAACATTGAATTTGCAGTTATATAGGTTCTAGAAATTTGCACAAATATTACATTTTGGTCAAAATCGTGACCAAATGGTCCTGAACACTTCCATGTTCTGGACCATTTCGTCCTGAACATGTACAAGTTCGGGACTCTTTTGTCCAAATAAAACTTAAATTTTCATTGGCTAATCGTGGTTCATTTATTTATTTTGGCCAAGTGTTTAAAAACTTGAATTTTCAGCACTTTTATATTTGTTAATCGTGGTTCATTTATCTGGTTTTTTTATAGAGTATATAAAAGGAACCGTCGGACCTCGACAATAGATTTTTCAATGATAGTCATTACTGCTACAACTCATGATGAAGGGTGTGCAACTCCATAAACTCCCTTTGTACCCTCCGCTCCCTCAGCTCCGGCAACCCTCCGCTCCAGTTCCCTCCCAAAAAAAATGATTCACAACATTTTCTTGAATAGGATCTCGTCAAATGGAATTTTCAATCCACTTCAAGAATTGGAAAAAGAACAAAAAGAGGTCGTGAAGGCCATAGGCTTCGGAGGGCTTCTTACCCTTAACCTTTCAAAATCTTTGGGCGAACTCTCTCAATACCTTGAAAGGTCATTCAATTATAGTATGTGTGCGATCATCCTAAAGAATGGAGAGGAATTCAAAATAGATGAAGATGGTGTTCAATGCGTATTGGGCATCCTTAGAGGGGAGATTTAATTTTCGAGTCTATAGGAAACGAGGCAATGTACCTCGAATATGATGTACAATTTAGGGACTGAAGGAGACGATGGGCAATGAAGCAAAATAGTGGCGGTCCTAAAATAATTAAAATGTCATAGAAAATTCTAAACAAGAGAGCAGCTGACAATAAATTTATAATAGATTTTGTAGTCTATGTTGTCAACCGCTTTCTTTGGACCTTACAGAATCAACACTATAAGTATAGAGTTATTCTAAAAACTTACATTCCAAAACATCATTAAATTATATATACTTCTCTTACCTAATTTTTATACCTGCAAGTTTAAAATCCTAAAATCTATATTTGATGTCAATAATATCCGAAAGTTGAATTGATGTCAATACATAATTAATGGCTTAATTGATGTCTGCAGGTAGTGGAAGATCAATGAAAAGAGTCATTTCCATGAACCGTAGACATTTCTCATTGTAAGTAATGTTTGTCATTACTTTAATTCAATGGTTTATTCAAATAACAATGTAAATGTTCTAACATATTGTTTATTATTTCAGTTGTGTTACATGGATAGGGTTGTGGACATTAAACTCCAACTACCTTACGAACGACAATTTCCGATATTGTCATGTTATAATTGAAAGAATAGGGAGAATCTTATTTAATCTTCTTGATCTTTACATCAGGGAAATATCCAATATATATACATTATAAAAGATTAATAAGGAAACTAATAATATAATAACGATATTATTTTATATGCCTAATATAAAATTATTTTCATAATCTATTCACATATATTATTTTATATTCATAATATAAAGATTATTTCCATAATCTATCACACCTCCGCAGTCGAAACGGGAGCTTTGCAAACGCTGAAACTGGCCCGAAAATCATCAAATAAAATCTTAGGCATACCTTTAGTAAAAATATCTGCAATCTGGTATCGGGATGGCACATGCAAGACACGAACTTTACCCCGTTGGACTTTCTCACGAACGAAGTGAATGTCCATTTCAATATGTTTAGTGCGCTGATGTTGTACCGGATTACTAGAGAGGTAAATAACACTAACATTATCGCAATAAACTAAGGTTGCCTATGTAACCGAACATCTGAGTTCTAATAATAAGTTTCAGACCCAACATGATTCCGAGACGACATTTGCAACCCCTCTATACTCTACTTCAGCACTAGACTTTGACAAAGTAGGTTGTCTTTTAGAAGACCAAGAAATCAAATTATCACCAAGAAAGACACAATAACCTGATGTAGATCGACGAGTATCAGGACACCCTCCCCAATCAGCATCCATATAAGAAATAAGGGAAGTCATAGATGATTTGTATAACTGTAAACCATAATCAGTAGTGCCTTGAATATAACGGATGATTCGTTTTAAGGCATTCATGTGAGCAACTTGAGGAGCATGCATAAACAAGCAAACTTGTTGTACAGCATAAGAAATGTCCGGACGAGTGAATGTCAAGTACTGTAACGCCCCACATAAAGAACGATAAGAGGTAGGATCTCCATAAGAAATGCCGGATTGAGTGCTCATCTTTCCTTTAGAATCAACAGGAGTGGAAGCTGGATTACAATCTGTCATACCTGCTTTCTTAATAATGTCATGAGCATATTTCGTTTGAGACAAGAACAAACAATTCTTGTGTCGGGTAACAGCAATGCCTAAGAAATAACTCAAAGGACCCAAATCTTTCATTGCAAATTCAGTGCTAAGTTGAGAAATGACATATTTCCGAAGGAACTCTAAAGAAGTAGTGAGCACAATATCATCAACATAAAGAAGAATGTAAGCAGTGTCATGATCATGGCGATAAATGAATAAAGAAGTATCCAATTTGCTGTGATTAAAGCCAATTGATGCAGCAAAATCAGCAAAACGTTGATACCAAGCGCAGGGTGCCTGTTTCAAACCATAGAGAGACTTTCTCAAAAGACATACATGATCAGGACGAGCCGGATCTTTAAACCCCAAAGGTTGATACATGTATACTGTTTCATTCAAGTTGCCATATAAGAAGGCATTCTTCACATCCAATTGATGAATAGACCAAGACTTGGATAAAACAATGCTAAGAACCATCCGTATAGTTTCCGATTTCACAACCGGACTGATAATTTCATCACAGTCAATCTTTTTTCTTTGAGTTTTCCCATCACCAACAAGACGAGCCTTATGTCTCTCAAAAGAACCATCAGATTTCGTTTTATGCCGAAAAATCCAAAGCGAACGAATAATATTTACATTAGACGGACGCGGAACTAAGGCCCAAGTACCATTGTCAATAAGCGCATCATATTCTTCCTGCATAGTAATTTTCCAATTATGGTCACGTAGAGCATGTACAGGATTTTTTGGAATGGGTGATACAAAGGTAGAAGTGTGAAGAGAGTGGTCTTGGTATTTTTTATTGGGTTTGACAATTCCATGATGACTACGAGTGGCCATAAGGTGAGGGTGGGATGCTACGGGAGAAGGAGGAGTGGGAGAGTTTGAAGACTCGTTCGCAGGGTGAGTGTGGGATGTTATGGGAGAAGGAGAATAGTGGGGGGTGGTTGTGGGTTGGTGTTGGTGCTCGGGTGTGGTGAGAATTTGATGCAAGAGATGGGTGTTAAGGGCACCTGAATCATGACTCAAAAAATTGTATGTGTGAGATTTCGGAGTATGAATTTTGGAAAAAGGAAATGCTGACTCATCGAACCATACATGTTTGGCTATTATAATTTTTCGAGATGACATATCAAAACATTTATATATCCTATTATTGGGCGGATAGCCAAGAAAAACACAAGGAGAAGACCGATGTTCAAGCTTGTGTATTTTGGATGGTGGAAAAAGAGGATAACATAAACACCCAAAAACTCGAAGATGAGAGTAGTTAGGATGCTTTTGATACAAAATCTGAGTTGAAGAATTATAATCAAGAAGCTTTGTAGGTAAGATGTTGTGAAGGTAGGTAGCCATTTCGAGAGCATGATGCCAAAAAGATGGTGGCATGGATGCATGACAGAGAATAGTGCGAACAATATGATTGATTGTTTTTATTTTTCTTTCGGCCTTGCCATTTTAAGGAGAGGTATAAGGATAAGAAAGACGGAAAGTCATACCATGTTGTTGACCGAATTTTTCAAAACGAACATTTTTAAATTCAGTACCATTGTCACATTGGAATGCCTTAATTTCTCTCTCAAATTGAGTACGAATATATGTTCGAACACGAATAAATAACTTATAGACTTGAGACTTAGAAGAGATCGGAAAAGTCCATAAAAAATTCGTGTAATTATCAAGAAAGAGAACATAATACTTATAGCCGAGAGAACTAGGAATAGGGGATGTCCACAAATCACTGTGTATAATGTCAAATGGCATAGTAGTATGAGACATAGAATCGGGAAAAGGCGATTTTATTAATTTACCCAAAGGACAAGAATGACAAACATGTTTAGCCTTAGGACATTGAATGAAATTACTACTACGCAATAAATTTAAAATTGCATTTCCCGGATGACCGAGACGGGAATGCCATATATTTGGATAAATAACTAAAAAAGCTGACGGTGTGAAAGAAGAGAAGACTTGACGATCTGTGAGAAAAGGGTAGAGATTGTCACTACTATTACATCTCACTCGTTTGCTCCCCGTCTGCAAGTCCTTCACAGTAAACCCAAAAGGATCAAACTCAATGGAAACATTATTATCAATAGAGAATTTCCTAACGGAGATGAGATTTTTGACTAGTTTTGGAACATGAAGGACATTTTTTAGTTGAAGTGTGTTTTGGTGTAAAGATTTGTGACCATAACCATGAATTGGAATTTTTCTACCATCACCAATAATAATTGAATTATTATGACTATTGATCAAGGGAGAATATGACGATAAATTACCTTGAGAATTTGTCATGTGAGAGGTAGCACCCGTTTCCATATAGTAGTTTGGATCAGACAATGTCATTGTGTGCATTGCTTGATCAATATTGGTTGGCATGTAACCTTGAGACGATGGGCCTGACGTATAGTAAGCCTGAGGTGGTTGTGGCCCGAGGATACCGGTCTGATGTGCAGGCTGACTGGGCTTCGTGGTGGACCAAGGAGACGGGCCTGGTGCCTGTGATGGATATGGGCAGGGTGGAAGAGCCCAAGGGCCTTGCTTCCAATATGCCCAAGGTGGAGGATACATCCATCCTGCTTGGGTCTTCTGCTGGTGCGAGGCGGAAGGACCACGCTGTGGGTTTTGCTGTTGCTGCGAGGAACCACCATTACGCTATTGATTGCTAAAGGCACCTTTATCCTTGCCGGAGCTGCCCTTTCCCTTGGTGGTTTTCCGGCCATTGCCACCATTACGTTGATTATTACCCCGAGAAGAATAATGGGAATTATCAGCATTATTTTGGGACGATAAATGGGATTGCGTGATGTGAGCCTCTACATGAGACTCAATAGAGAGATCAGCAGCATTCTCATGTTCTTCTAATTCAAGCATTGAACGAAGAGTATCAAAAGAGGGCAACGGGTTAAGATGACGAACGGACGTTCGAAAGGGCTTATATTCCTCCGAGAGGCCTTTCAAAAGTTGTAGAGCCATTCGATTGTTAGAGACTTTATCTCCAACATTCCTCAAATTATCAGCTAGAGTTTTTAGTTGAGCGCAATAAGACTTAACACCATCAAAATGAGAAAGCTTGGTGTTTGTAAATTGCGCATCAAATTGCAAAGCTTTTACAGATTTGTTGTTAAGAAAAAATTGCTGCAATCTGTTCCAAGCATCAACTGTCGAGTCATCAGGATCGAGGATGAAATTTAGGAGATCATTAGAAATGGTCCCGTAAATCCATTGACGAACAATGTCATCAAGTCTCTGTGTTAAAGCCTTTTCGGCTTCCGTCGGAGCGGGAACCGCGACCGAAGGATTAACTGTTAGAGGTTGAATATGGTTGATCACCATATTAGCACGGCAATGAAGTTAAAAAAAGGTGGACCAGCTGTTGTATTGTTTTCCTTCATAATCAAGGGTGATATGGATGCACGCCTTGATGTTGGAAACAATGGTGGCTGGATGAACCTTGTTTTCGGCCATAGATGAAGAAGAGAGAAAGAAAAGAAACGGAAGTTAGGTTTAGAGAAAAGAAGCGGAAGCTGGGTTTAGAAAAGAAAGAAAAGAGAACATAGGGCTCTGATACCATGAAAGAATAGGAAGAATCTTATTTAATCTTTTTGATCTTTACATCAGGGAAATATCCAATATATATACATTATAAAAGATTAATAAGGAAACTAATAATATAATAACGATATTATTTTATATGCCTAATATAAAATTATTTTCATAATCTATTCACATATATTATTTTATATTCATAATATAAAGATTATTTCCATAATCTATCAATAATGACAATAAGCTAAGAAATATGATTGAAATGGAAATGAAACAAGGAGGATTCAGATATGGAAGGGATGTTGGACGTCTTTCACTTCCAAGCACCCACGATGAGCCTAAGATGGTGGCAGATTATGTGACAGATCAGGTGGAAGATCAGGTGGTAGATCATCTAACAAATTAGGTGGAGGAGCCTCAAATTGTAGAGGCGACGCCTCAAATTGCAGATGATGAGCCTTTGACTGTATAGGATGAGCCTCGGGCTACCCCAGTATTAACCTCCTACATCGTTAAAAATACATTAGACACTATTGCTAGATCTACATAGAACATGAATAGACTTTCACATAATATGGAATCATCTGCAAAAATATGGCAAAATTCACACAATTGTTGAAAGATTAAGCTGCATCACCCTAACAATAGAAACTCAACCCATCTGTCAAATTTCATTCTTCGATCCATGTTTTGTACGAGACTATGAACACAAATCAATTTATGTGGGATGTCATGCACAAATATGTCATAAATGCACCCCTTGTAGAAGAACCTCAACCCGTAGAGGTTTGAGTTAAAACATCACCCGAAGTGGTGGCGGCTGTTGGCATAGATCATCAACCCGTAGAAGTTCGAGTTGAACCCAAAGTGGTGGTTGGGGTTAGAAAAGATACCTCAATCAGAACAAATTCTAAAAAGAAGTTTACCGTTGAATCACCACTCGAAGTGGTGGTTGGGGTACGAAAAGATGTCCCAAAAAGAACAAAGCAGTCGAAGAAGAAGATTAAGAAACTTCGAGCGGCGGTTGGAGTTGAAAAACCAGCCGAAGTGGTGGCGGTTTGTTCCATAGAAAATCAACATGTAGAGTTTGAAAAAGAAACCCCACTATTGATTAGAACACAAACTAAGAGGAAGTTAAAGATTAAGAATCGAGCGGCGGTTCGACTTGAAACATCACCCGAAGTGGTGACGATTGTTTCCATAGAATCTCAACTCGTAGAAGTTGGAGTTGAAGCACCACCCGAAGTCGTGGAGATTGTTGCCATATAATCTCAACCCGTAGAGGTTGGAGTAGTAAAATGTAATTGGATTAAAAAACCTGGGAAGACTCTTTTCTCTCCATATATGGAAACAACATCAAATAAATATGCCGACATTTTCCAATATGTCCAAAATACTGAAAAAGATAAATTCATTGTGGAATTAATTTGTGTAGATTTAAATTTAAGGTAATATTTTTAGAACTCTTCATAGTCATTATAATATTTTCTTAACTCTTATTAGGAAATAATTTTTGTCTTTGTAGTGAAGTTTTTGTTAAATTTAGTTAAATTGATTAAAATGAACTTAGGAAATAAGTTTATTTAATACAACATTATTTTGATGATGCACGGATAATTAATTAAAACTTTATGCATAGGCAAAAATAAAAGAGCTGTTGAGCAGCAGACGTCTTAAAGTCAAAGGGAAGTAAGCAGACGTCTTAAAGTCAAACAGAAGTAAGCAGACATCTTAAAGTCAAAGGGAAGTAAGCAGACGTCTTAAAGTAAAAGGAAAGTAAGTAGACATCTTAAAGTCAAAGGGAAGTAAGCAGACGTCTTAAAGTCAAAGGGTAGTAAGTAGACGTCTTAAAGTCAAAGGAAAGTAAGACGTCTTAAAGTCAAAGGGAAGCGAGCAGACATCTTAAAGTCAAAGGGAAGTAAGTAGACGTCTTAAAGTCAAAGGGAAGTAAGTAGACGTCTTAAAGTCAAAGGGAAGTAAGAAGACGTCTTAAAGTTAAAGTGAAGTAAGCAGACGTCTTGCTTCAGTAGTGGTCTGAAGAAGCGCGTTCAGACGCCTTACTTTAATAGTGATTTGAAGAAGTGCATTCAGACACCTTACTTCAGCAACGGTCTAAAGAAGCGTTAGAAGACGTCTAGGCTTCAATAGACGCTTAGGTCTGAAAAAGCGCTAGCAAACGTCTAGGCTTCAATAGAAGACAGTAGCAGCGCCCATTCATATTCCTTACTCATCGCCCGATAAATGGCAGACTGCCACATCAACACACACAATAATCAACAGAATAATGCCACATGTCAATATTCAGATTCGAATGTTGCATTAAATGGCGTGTATCATTAATACAAACCTTCTAAGAAGCTCAACAGTAACACCGCATTCAAGTAGGGCTACGATACTTAAGTGCGGCTACAACACTCAAGTAAGCTACGCTACATCAGCACACAGAGCTCTACAACACGCCATCATTGAATGTAAAACGGTTGTGACTCATATATATAAGTGGATCTTAATATAGAAGAAGGTAGTCGTTCTTGCTGCTCATACAAAAGATTACTCTCTCACTATCCAAGTTGTAATTCATATACTCTGTATTCTCTATTAAGATAAGTTGAAAGAGAAGTTAATGTAATATCTGTTAAGAATATTAAGCGTTGTAAGTTGAACAGAGGGTGTTTGTTCAATATAGTGAGAGCTAGGAGTTCAGAACAAGCATTGTTAAGTCATGGGTTTCTGATCGAGCTTGTATAGAGGCTATACAAGTTAAAGTCTTCTAGTGTATCCTTCTGGAAACAGAAGAAGGGATGATGTATAAGTTTTTATCTCCGAATATCCATAAACAACTCCGTGTCCATTTCTTACTGTCCAACTCATTGTGCATCAATACACTTCAAATCTAGAAAGTAATTTTGCACTTAAATCTGATTCAAGAGCTCGTGAAGATTTGTCACGAGAATATAAACAGGTCTTAACCTCTAACAGGGTTAAAACCAAATTAAAAGTCGATAGTCGTTCAACAATACTCAAACCCCACCGGTTGTTGTTGACGCTGATCCCAACAAGTGTATCAAAACAAGGTCTTCTAATCTCTAAGTAACAAACATTAGTATGTCTATCATTAACAAAATCCCTATGTTCACGAAGGAAACTATGATAACTGGAAGATAAGAATGCAAACGCATTTGGCCGCCCTAGATGATGACATGTGGTAAGTTATCAATGATGGACCAATAAAAATCATGAAGGCCAGCTCTACCACAACCTCTAATGGTACTCTTGTGATGAAGGAGAAACCAATGTTTGAGTGGACCGCTGAAGAGAAGAGGAAGAACAACCTTGACAATATGGCCAAAGATATTTTGTATAAGACGATGGACAATAATATGTTCAGTAAGATCAAGGCTTGCACTTCTGCCAAAGAGATTTGAGAAAAGTTAGCTCAATTGTGTGAAGGCAACGACCAAACCAAGGAGAACAAACTCATGGTTACAACTCAAAAATATGATAGCATAAAGATGAAGTCTAGAGAGACCATGACGAATTTCGAAGAAAGATTCACCAGCATCATCATTGAGCTTTCCTCATTGGGAAAAATTATATAGTAACATAGAAGTTATAAAGCCTCTTCCCAAAGAATGAGATATAAAAACTTTGGCTCTAAGGGAGTCAAAGGATCTGAGCAGAGTATAGCTACACGATCTCTTCGCAGATCTAAAAGTTTACGAGTTTGAGCTAAACTAGAGGAATAAGGAGGAGCAATCAATCTCATCCATTACTAAAGCGTTGGTGACTATTGAAGAGTCCCTCGCTGCTCCTATTATAAAGACAACTGAGAAGAACAACGAATACGCAATGTCATTTTTCGTGATGAAATTTGGCAAATTTATGAAGAAAAGTCAATCTTCTTCTGTCTCAAGCTCAAATTAAAATGATTATAATTATATAAACGAGTCTAAATCTAATTTGAAATGTTTTAATTGCGATAAACCAGGACACTTCAAAGCAGATTGCAGGAAGCCGAGGAGAGACGATAAAAGGCCCTTCGACAAGAAAAGAAGGAGCAGAAGGATCTAGTAGCTAAGGAAAGGAAGAGCAAGTGGGCTGATAGCTCAGACAAAAGCTCCTCATCCAAAAGTGAAGATGATGGAGTTCAGTGCCTCATGGCTGACACTAATGAGGTATTTTATTTCTCTTCCGAATAGTTTTCGAGAGATGAGTTGATAAATGCACTCAATGACATGGTCATTGAGTACAAGAAGCTATCAGACGCCTTTGATGAGATAAATGTGAAATAGACGTTTGATAATATCATCTCATCTCAAGATACTAAACTAGAATCTTTGGTAAACAACATGAGTGAGCTCTCATCAGAAAATGAGAAGCTTAAGGAAACTATTATAAATATATCTTTAAAAAACCAAAGACTTACTTATGTGGTAAGTTCTTAGACAAAGTCTGGGGAAGCCGTCAAATACCTGATTACTCATCAAAGACCTTCCGGACGCAAATCTGATTTAGGATTTGACTATGGATGCCCAAACAAGTCCAATCACAAGTTGAACCTAGTAAAAGGCAAGCTTAAGTCTATAAGATTTGTCAAGGGACATTTAGTTGATACAGGAATTGATCACAGTTGTGATGTATTAGCTTCAAGAGATGCGATAACATATGTTAAGCAAACTGATAGTTGGTTGAAACCTGAAAGGTTAACAGTCAGCCGGTCTAGAAAAGAAAAACCTGACAGAAAGTTAAGGAAGTTTTGCCAAAACCATCTCATAAAGCTAAGAAGTCATTAGCAGAAAGAAAGACATCTGCCTAGTCTAATACATATACCTTATTAACAACACACAATGGAAGATCCATAAAGATAACACAAATCTGGATTCCTAAGAGACTGATGAACTACGGACCCAATTAATTTTGGGTACCAAAGATATAAAATGGATGAAGGTAAAACAACACGTTCGGATGGAATACATGTCAACAGATCAGCAAGTGGCGGACATTTCCACGAAGCCACTCTCTAAGACTAAGTTTTCTTACTCTAGAAATATTTTAGATCTTCTAGATTTGAATTAATTTAGTATGCCTAAATTTAGGGGGAATTTGTTGATAATCTGATAAGCCAAACGTGTTGAGACATATGTTCTCAACCGTGCTGAAAGAATAGTCGGCTGATGACAATGTACATCAGCTAACTCGTCTTAAGCCGAATGGAGCAGCTGTCTTTGATCTTATCAAAGACGTTGATGTTGTTAAAAAGGGGGAAATATTTTTAGATAAAGGGAAAATTGTTAAATTAAGTTAAAGAACTAATAACAGGGTTAAAACCAAATTGAAAGTCGATAGTTGTTCAACAATACTCAAACCCCACCAGTTGTTGTTGACGTCGATCCCAACTGTTTTATTCTAGAGCGACCAGTCACGCTGAACAGAGGACATATGATGTCAATGAAAACTTGAAGTTATGTGGATTGTGGAATAATTGATGCATGGCCCAAATGATCAGTTTTAAGAGTATGAAATATCCCAACAGCATCTAGAAAATTTGCTTCACTACATTCACATATGTAAGGTTTTTTTATCTGATTATTATCTTTGTTTATTTAATAAGATGTTCATTTGCAGAGTACACATCCCTTTGATGATTGTTTTGCCAATTCAATGAAAGAAGAAATGAACTTATTTAATTTATCATCGGTTGACTTAAAGATGACTAACATTGTAAGTAACATCTCCAATATTTAGAACATTCTCATTTTTCGGCTACCTAACCATATGATATATTAAATAAAATGGTCATGTTTTGCATATTTAACTCCATATTTTAGAAGATTCTCATTATTATGTTACTTCATTAACATGAAAAAAAAAGAAATTCAAATAATTGACAACCTTCCATTGCTAGAAGATTTAAATTGGAAGGATAATATAGAACATATAAGGCATTGGTAATAAGCCAAATTACTCCATCTAAAAGTGTTTATATCATGTATGTTAATATTTTTTTCTTGACTTGGTAAAACAAAAATGTGCTTTTGTGGAATTTATGAAGAATGTTGACACAAGTATTGCCGCTTCAATAGCTGAATTCAAGATCAACGTAATAAAATTTATTATGAAATCTATTGTATGTGGCAACTGAAGTCATATACAGGAGATGAAGCAACATTGAATCACTGTATCACCAAAGAAAATGTATGTTATACATTTCAAACATTGTTTGAGAATTCTCTATACTAACCTACTGAAACTTGTTTTTGAAAGCCAGTGCATTAATTGAGTCGTTTATGATAAAAATTTGTTGCGTCGATCCTGATGTCGGAGGTGAACACTGTTAGGAAAGAATTTCCTGTAAAATTACGTGTCATTGCCACATTGTTTGAAAATATAAAATAGATGAACACTAATTGTAAATTTATATCATTTGTAACATTGTAACATTATTTGATTGCTACATTATATATGAAATGAATTAAAAATTAATACCATTTGTTTTATTTATATTGGAAATTAATACCATTTATTTGTATTGAAAGTTATAATGTTTGGTTGATGCATATTGGGAATGAAATTAGTACCATTTATTTATATTGAAAATTACAATGTTTGGTTGATATATTATATTAAAAATTAATACTATCTGTTTAAATTGAAAATTACAATGTTTGGTTAATACATTATACAAGAAATTAATACTATTTGTTTATATTACAATTTGCAATGTTTGGTTGATACATTATTTTGGAAATTAATATCATTTCGTCATGAAAATTGACATGTTCAAGACCATTTGTTTGGGATCATTTCGTCCCCAATATGGACTTATTCGGGATGAAATTTTCTCAAAGATGTCCATGTTCGAGACGAAATCAAGTTTTTGTAATTGAATCTTATTTGTAAGTTTATTTTTAATATACTGAACTGTAATTTCTTATATAATGAATTGTAATTTCTTATATACTAAACTGTAATTTCTTTTACATCAAACATTAACGTTTTTATATTAAAACATGTTCATACAATTACTAATTTTTTGAATGTTATCCCCACAAGCATTATATCCGGGATATATTTGAGAGGACAAAAGTGATGTGAAGGAAAATTAAGTGGAGACTGGATCATTCCATTGTTGTTGTCGTATTTCTCTAATATAAAAAACAATGGAATTTGCATTTCAATATAGTATTTATAACAATTTACAATTTACAAATTCCAAATAACATCACATCTCAGAAACTAACCTTATTTTGACCTTTTTTGTTTATAATTCTTTCGATGATAAATTGTTTATGTTTGGTTGGTGGTCGACGTCTAGCAGTTACTCTCATGGGAGAGTGGATTAATTGTGTTAGTGCACGAGATGTTGATATAAAAGTTGTATGTGCAGAAGGTGTTGGTGTAGAAGTTGATGTTGTCAAATATGCAATAATTTTTTCTTTCACTCATTTCACCACTTTAGCCAAAAAAGAAGTATTATGATCAGATTGTGTTGCAATAACACAATCTGTTAGAGCTCTTGCATCATTAGAGTAAGATAGTTATACCAATTTCTTTCAATGTCACTCATATCAGAATAATAAATGTTATTGTTACTTTGATAACCTCTTTTCAAATCTTTGCGTTAGTGGTCTAAGATATAATTAGTCAGCACCTTCATTCTTCTCACCAAAATATGCCTATACAAGAGTTCTCTGAACTCAAACATTTGACATTGAAATTTTATAGCAGTCTCCATCGGAGTGAAGTTAACATTTACTCAAATATCTCTAGAATGTTCTCCATTAGTAACCAGTATGGACTCCACCACTCCAAATGTAGTTGTCCCATCGCCTTCAAGTATGGAGGTGTCGTAGAACATCAACCATTTCACCTCATTCTGGAACAACTTAAAAATGTCATTAGTATATACACTCTAAAATTTCTTTTCCAATGAATACCCCTCACAATTATAATAGTCGAATTATAAGACTGAAAATCTTTTTTTTCCTTATCTATGTTTCTCTTAAGGGCCCTAACATATTGCTCTACAAATTACGGAATATTTTATAATGAACAAAGTCATCAAAAAAAGCATTCATATATTCACTTCTTTGAGATGTTGACATGCCTACCCAGAAATGACATTTAATATACACATGAATCTATTTTACACGTTCTACGTGCAAGGAGTTCATCCAATAATTGTCTTGCAACTTAAAGTCATCTATCATTTTCAGCCAATTATATTCACATTGTTCAATTGTGATTGAGTTATAGACAATGTTCTTTAATGTCTTTTTATACTTTTATAATGAGCATGTGTAGATAGTTTGGTGGGGAGTTTCTTCATTATATGTCAAAGACAAAAATGATGATGAGTGTTCGGAAATGTCTTTTCAATTGCAATGACCATTTATCAACATTGGTTGGTGATTATTGCCTTAGGAGCACGTTCGTTCATACATGTCAACTAGGTTATGAAAAACCAGATAAATTACTCTAATCCTCACCGAACAGTAAGTCACATTCTAACAAAATTTATTTTCCATGATGATTAACTCTGATAAAAAGAGAAAAAGGCATATCATAGCTTCGATATCATCATTTCTTAACCGCAACCGTCTAGCTTCTGAAATATGGTTTATGTAGTTTCTCTTATCAAAAGTCATATTATCATATCCACCAGCTTAAACTACAAGTGATTGAAATGTTTTTGACAAATAATTCAAGCTTCATCGTTTAAATCCAATATTCTATTTGCAATTGGATCTAGAGCCTTGTGAGATCTAAGATGTCTCAACTTTCCCGGGCTCAAGATATGATTATGGTCATAGAAGACACTAGTTATCTCAACAACACCTTCGTTTCTAACCGCAACATTTATATTTGCCTTGTAGTTTGTCTTGGTGGAAGGTCTACATTATAAAATAATTTTTCCCTTTGTAGAACATGCACCGCTTTTGGAACAAGCAATGGAGAACCACTTTTGCTTGTCATTCAGACCATTCCTTTCTCCTATCTTAGAAATATCAAAACCCTTTGATTGAGCATAGGCGTTATAATATTCGCGAAGCTCCTTCACGGTTTGAAAAGTCATTTCAACACTAGGGATTTGAACATCGTAGATTTGAACTTCGGGATCCATGAAGCTACAGAATACGAGAGAAACTATGTTAACAAAAATTACATCATTTTGTCCCCAACATAGTCATGTTCGGGACCATTTTGTCCCTGTCATGGACATGTTAAAGACCATTTTATCCCCAACATGGACATGTTCAGGACCATTTCGTCTCGAACAGACCAATATTTACCTTAATTTATCAGACATTACACTTCAATTTTAAAAATAACATTAAAGTTTAGACATTACACTTCACCTTAAAAGAATATTACAGTTCATACATTACAGTTTACACTTCACCTTAAAGAACATTAAAGTTCATACATTACAGTTTAAGTTAAAAATAACATTACAGTTCATAAATTACAATTTAGTTTAAAAACAATACTTGTTAACGTCTTCTTCGTGATGGTCGTCTTCTTCACGGTTGTCTTATTTGCGATAATCGTCTTCTTTGTAGTGGTCTTTTTCTCGATGGTCTTCTTCGTGATGGTCGTCTTCTTCACGGTTGTCTTATTTGCGATAATCGTCTTCTTTGTAGTGGTCTTTTTCTCGATGGTCTTCTTCGCAGTAATTGTCTTCCAGATCGTCTTCTACTTCAATTTCGGTTTCTCATTTAGAGATAAATTTAAAGTTCGTTCCTTTGTAGCTCTTTTTGGTAGGAGAATATTATGATTTGATCATAATCTGGCTATGATTTGATCAAAACTGAAGAAGACCATGCGAGCGATTACTTTCTCTCTTTTTTAAAAAAAAATTACTGTGACATATTTTATCCACGTGAATGTGATTGTCAGGTGGGGATCGCTGGGAAGTCGGTGCCGTCAGGGCAGGCTATGGGGTAAGGCAACCAAAGCACTTGCATAGGGCCCCCCACTTTTATAGGGCCCCATTTTTTTATATTTAATAATATTATATTATTAATATTATTTTTTCCTCTTTTTTCTCCTTTAATATTAAATATATATTATAAAAATAATTTTTTATAATATATTAATTATTTATATTTTATTTTATTAATTAAAATTAATTTTTTTTACTAGGGCCTCAAAATTTAAATTTGCATAGGGCTCAAAATCTCAGGGCCTGGTGTTGTGATGTGGCTTTCTCTATTCTTAGGTCTTGTTAGGATTGGGGTTATTTGAATAACTTAGAGGGAGAAAAAAATAATGATTTGTGATGATTTTAAGGAGATAATAATTTTTTTGTAAAAAAAATTAAAGAGTATTGATATATATAAATAAAATAAAAAATAATAATTTATAAAATAAATGATATTTTAATATTTTAATTAATAAAATAAGTTATGTAATTATTGAGAAATAATTAATTAAAAAAATAATTTTGACAAAGAGAACACGACCTTAGCTGTGAATATTTTTTTTCTATAAAATATATGAATTAATTGACCAAATGTAGTAGTGAGTAGAGGAAGACTCCTGCAAGAATTATGAATAGGAATATATTATATAATATAACCACCGTCCACTTTAACTTTTGTTTTACGTACACGCGGCATACTTTATTGTTGTTGACCAGGTTTAAAATTAATTTCACAAACTTTGTTTTTATTTGTTTTGATTGAATTAATTAAATAATTTTATTTGATTTGACATTATGAGATGAGAAGTTATTCATGAAAAAGAAAATATAACATAAAAAAGTACTATAAAGAATAAATTGATTAATGAAGTAATATGTGATAGAATAATTATTTTTAAACTATTTAAATAAACATTAACCAGCAAGTCTAGCACAATATGTTATATAAGTATATTCTATGGAAAATTATCTAGATATTAAAGAAAAATTGGAATATAAAAATAATTGTGGTAGTTTGATTTACCATTTAACTAAACATATAATAAATTAGTTCATTTATACAAAAGTTAATAATTATAATTGAACTTAGAATTAATTGTTTGATTATGAATGTTCGGTGAGTCAATTACTCAATGGTTATGATTTGACTAGGGAAGTATATATTTTTGTTTAGTTGTTTTGTAATTAATCTCTTTAAAATATTTAACCAATTGAATATTATTTGTTATAGAAAATACACACTTCATAACATAAAATTTAATGATTATATTAAAGTTGTCCCTTATATTGTGAATAAATTTAAATGATGAGATAAAGACATTTAAATATTATGTGTCTTAGAAAATATTTAAAATATATTTTTGACCTAGAATAAGCAAATGTATTTTTTAAATACATAATAAAATATTTATTTTTTAAAACACATAAATAAATACTTAATCCTTCTATTCAGGTTATTTAAATAAAGAGAAAAATATAATTATTAGTGATGATTTTGATGATATGATATTTTTTTATAAATTTTTTTAAAGGGTATTGATATATATAAATAAAATAAATAATAATTTAAAATAAAATATATTTTAGTATTTTAATTAATAAATTAATTGATTTAATTAATGAGAAAACTCTGACAAAATAATATTTAATTTTGTTAAATTATTTAAAAAAATAATATTTAATTTTGTTAAATTATTTAAAAAATTCAAATCCGAACATGGTCTCAAATAACTTTCTCATTCTTTTTTTAATAAACATTCATGTAAAAAAGTACCGTCCATATAAAATAATAATAATATTTTTTTTAATGTCCGCGTAATTATTCTTAGGGCACTAATTTGTCTTGTCAAATCACTAATGCACAGAGTCTCCCTCTCTTTATATATAATAATAATAATAATATATACACGTTCATAATTATTTTAATGCCTTGTTTGGAAACGGTAACCACCCAATTTTGCATTAATTGGTTGGATGGATGCTGAGCCAACTTCAGCTAATTTTAAAGGTTTGTTTGATTTTGTGTTTATTTAAATGTCATCCTTATTTTTGTCATTGATCCTATAATTTATTTGAAAATTATTATAATTTATTAAGATTTAATTATCAAATTAATTTTTCCCTTGATATAACAATATTATTTTAGTTATATTTTACCTATTATCTATAACAATTTTTTAGATTCGTTCAGAAAAATCACTATAATGTATCAGGGAGTTTGATAATTTATTAAATAACATTTTTTTTTATATTTTTTTGTTTTATCTAAATGGTTAATTTGTCATTTTTAATATATATGGATATTTTTTCTAAAAAGTAAAATAAAAATATAATCTACATATTATAATATTATGTAATATTTCATTTAATAGAAAAGTAATCGTGTTTATTATTTTTTAAATTATAATATTTTTTAGAGATTTAAATATTAATTTTTTAAATCATATAGTAGTAATAAAATATATATCATAAATATATGTGTTAGTTAAAAATTGTACTTCAAACTTGACTTATAGTCAACAGTAGTGTTTTAACTTTATTTTTATTGAATATTTATTTTTTATATTAAGACTATTTTATTAAAAATAAAAATATATAATTGAATCTATATTTTAATTTAATTAATTATTTTTTTTTAAAAAATAATTCGTATAAAATTATATAATTGAAAATCGTTTAAACTTAACGACAAAAACGTTAAATTTTTTTAACTTAAAATTTTAATA
Source organism: Impatiens glandulifera (assembly GCF_907164915.1). Lineage (NCBI taxonomy): Eukaryota > Viridiplantae > Streptophyta > Magnoliopsida > Ericales > Balsaminaceae > Impatiens > Impatiens glandulifera. The sequence goes on along the minus strand of NC_061863.1, from coordinate 44,949,572 downwards.
TATACTCAAATTAATATTTTATTTTATTTAGTAAGGATTGAATATTTTTAAAATTAACTGTCTAACATATTAACTTAAAATTATATATTTACAATGTTTGTTTAGAAAATGTGTACATCTCTTTTTATTAATAATTACAATATTTTACAACTTTATTAAATAATGTGTACATTTTGTTTGATATACTGTCATAGAGCAAGAAAATAGTACTCAATTATGACCTTCATTTTAATTTGTAAGACGTTTCCATCTACCCATCTTAAGTTGAAATGAATGTAATTGATGTGTGTATTCTATCTTACTTCATTAAAAAATAAAAATAAATTAAAATATACACATTGTTGAAAAGAGATACATATTAAAATAAACAATTGTTAATATAAATTTTCTTTTTATTATAAGTATGTTAAATAATAATATCAAACAATTGTGTAAGAAGTTTAATATAAAAATAAGAATATATATATATTTAATTTAAAAAATTAACATTTAATTAATTGTTAATACTTATAAACTTAGCAAAAAAAAATTATATATATCTAACATTTATTTCAAGATTTATCAGTAATCTTACACTTATCTCCAACTCCAAATTTCAAACTGAAAGGTGTCTGAATTGATATATATGAATTTGAATAAATAAATTGACAATAATTTTGTTTATTCACAGTTATATATATATATATATATATATATATTTCAACAATATAATCATTAAATTCATTTATTAAAATATTTTATTGTATTTCAATAAAATTTTAATATAAAAATTTAATAAAATTCTTTAAATAACCAACATCAACAACCAATTCATGCAAAACATATATATCAATTAAGAAGCCTTCTAGTAGGAATTCATAACGGGTAGAACTTCGATTGGAGGTCCAGTTAGATTGCTTTTACATCATCAAGAATAAAAAAAAAATATGAAAAAAAGAAAGAAAGAATAAAAGAAGAAATGAATAGAGGCAATTTAAGAAAGTTTCAATTGTCAAGTGGCATACCATATATATTATATTATATTAATTAATTGTCAATTAGTTCTGCAAATATGTTGATAAATGTATTTCCTTTCATATCTCTTGGTGTATAGTTTATTTTATTGCGTGGGGTGCTAATATATTATTTATATGTTGTCTAGCTAATTCATGTGTCATTGTTGTATATAAATAAATTATCTGGGTGGTTCAGATTTTTTCATCACTATTAAGATCTTTTGATCCATTTTTCTATTCAACAAATAACAAATGAATATGACAACTTTCACTAGTTTTATTAATTGTCCAAAAAAGGATATATACTAAGTGGCTACTACCACTATTTTTTTTTTAAGTGTGCATGAATAAAAAAAAGTGGTCAACATGCGCTAAAGCATATCACAATAATTAACAAAATAAAATTCTGACTTAAAAAAATATAATATAAATTTATTTAGTATGAAAATTTTACAATAATACAGTAATTAGTATTCTCAATCTAAGAGTGCCCTGAGTATGTGTATCGATTAATTACCTTCTAACAACCACACAAACTTAAAATATGATGAATTTTCAATGTTAGAAAACATACCGTCATATGATCAAATGTTTCTCAAACCGTAACCACCTTACATATGAAAATAGTTAGGAATTCGGATAAGTTGTGAACTAGCTAGTGTAAATTCACGGCAACAGATATCTTTCCAAACCTGGATTGAGAAAGAAATTCCTTCCATAGAAACAGTTATAACTTTTGTGAACCATACAGTCCAATTTGTCTCATACTTACATTTAATTAGAGTATCTCATTAACTATATTTCTCAAACAGAAACATGATACATGTTGTTGGTGTTCATTGCCATTGCGGGCGGGTTTTAAATTCCGGGTAAACCGGTCAGGGTTTTCTTTTATGAAAACGGGTTAGAGTATAAATACTTTTTTGGGTATTTTTCTCATAACAGAGCAAATAGAGAGAGTTAATTACAGATCTAGGGTTTTCTGGTTTCCTTCTTCTTCTTGTTCTTTGGCTGATCCGGAGTGAGAGATTGGGGGAGTTTTTGATTGTGGAGTAGTCCAATCATTCCTAGTGTAATCACTTCTTTCATTTGAGAGCAGGACATGTAAGTTTCTTCTATTGACATTTGTTTGATTTAGTGAAACTTATCCCTCCCGTGGACGTAGGTCGATTTTGACCGAACCACGTATATTGTGTTGTCGTTTATTGCTTTGTGCTATTTCAGTTCTTGGTAATCTGTTTATCGTCATAGACGATTTGGAATCTGATTTGCTACAGGTTTTGAATTCTAAGAAGATCCATAGTTTTGCTGTTGCAAAACCCAACACATGTGTCACCATTTAAACATAAGTTGATATCACAAATGTTTGGACCACCATATTTTACATTTGCTCATAACCAAATGCATAAGAGACTTAGAAGACCCCTAGAAAGTCACACATGAGTCTATATCTTAATAAAAAGTATAAAATAATGACATCATATACGATAACATATAAGTATTGTCATTGTTGTGAAAACTCATAATTCAGTGATAAAGCGTGTATAGTATGTTTAAGAGTCTTTACATCCATACAATTTACATAACTATTGTTATTCTTAATAAGAATGAATCTTCCATACTATTGCATCGAGGATAACTTTTTTATACATTTAGTTGGATTGGCTAATCATTTAGTAAGATAAAATCTTACATATATATATATAATACAAATTGGTATTAATAATATCTGTAAATTTTCTTATTAATACAATTAAACTAGAATTTCAATTTTTATAAAAAAAAAAGAGGTCTAACAGTTTGAAAACACTTTTGAATTCATGGTAGCTGCGCGTATAGCCCAACAACCTCATGAACATATGAGACCAATCCCATGATTAATTTATACTCAATACAAAAAAATAATAATAAAGTACATCAATCTCCTTCACAGACTAAAGCTATACTAGTGAAAAAGGGGTCAAAACCGAGAGTAAAAACTCTCGGTTTTGACCCTATAACTTTCGGTATAGACACATTACCGAAGGTTTTGGTAACTCTCGCCATCCCTCGGTATTGACTCTTTCGTTAAAAACAATTGGGCATTTATCGAGAGATATCGTAGAGTTTTCGGTTTAGATACCCTAGAGTAAAACCGAAAGGTAATTGAAAAACTTTCGGTTTTCCTCTTTGTGGAAAAACCGAGAGTTAAATGAAAACTCTCGGTTTCTTCAAATGGAGAAAACCGAGAGTTTTCATTTAACTTTCGGTTTTCCTTTTCGTGGAAAAACCGAGAGCTTTCATATAAATCTCGGTTTTTACACAAAGAGAAAAACCGAGAGTTATATGAAAACTCTCGGTTTTCTTGTAATGGAGAAAACCGAAAGTAATATTAAAAACTCTCGGTTTTTCCACGAAGAGGAAAACCGAAAGTTTTCATAAAACTCTCGGTTTTTCTCTTTGTGTAAAAAACGAGAGTTTTCTAATAACTCTCGGTTATCTTCAAATGGAGAAAACCGAGAGTTTTCTAATATCTCTCGGTTTTTCCATTTGAAGAAAAACCGAGAGATTTCAATATTACTTTCGGTTTTTTCCCGTAAATTTTTAAAAATTTGCGGATTATTTTGCTCGCAATCAAAACCTGTTCAGCCACACCAATATATCAATGATAAAAGAAATGCCACATACATTAAACGATAACATTAAATGATCATTATCATTACAAAATTCGCAACCAAACTAATAATCCGAACAATCTGTTATAAATTCAAATTGACACAACTACTAATGAAAACATGTTTTGAATCGAATCAACCTTAGCTTGTGGGGGGAGGAGGTGGTTGTTGCCTCATATACAATTCGATTCTCTCCATTTTCGCGTTCATCTCTAACTTCTCCCTCTCCATTCTTGTCACAATTTCTTCCTTTTTCGCTTGTATTTCTTCCATTCTGCGCATTCTTTCTTCATCCATCTTCTCCAGTTCCTCCAGCTTGAGCTTCATTATTTGATTCTCTTCTAACAATCGCTCATTGTTTCGCTGTGAACTATTTCCACTTTGACGATCCTCACGAAAGTATGTGGGCCGGACGCCTGATCCCATTCCGAACACTACCCCGTGTTTTTGTTGTCCGAACACCCTCTCCGTCAATTCAAAATCCGATATTCCCGGTTCGTTACTAACAACCTCCTCCATCTCAACCTGCACAATTCAAATAAAATATCATTTCTATAATAAAAAACTAGGCATATTCAATTCACTTACAATTTTCTCTTGCACGTGTTCGTCCGGGACGGGTGTTGGGTTTTCTTTTGTCGGTTTTGGGGTACGGGTCCTCTTGAATACTTCAATTACAGACGGTGCCCGTCCCATTTCAATCGCCTGTTGAAATAAATGATTTATATGATTAATAACAATCTTTAGATTAAGTTATTATAAATAATGTACTTACCAACTCGTCTTCAATTTGTGCAAACGGTCTACTTCCCGTTCGATGCGGGAATTTCAGTTTCTTCCTGTTATTCATATTTGTACGACTGTTTTTCTGTATTTGAAATAAAAAATGAAGTTAGATTAATTAATATCAACTTTTACTTGAATTATGAAACCGTACCTTAAATGTTTCTGTGAAGAAATGGTTGCGACACACAAACTCCCAATCATCTCGATCGTAGTCTGGTGGAGGATTAGCTAGTACCGCCGCCTCGTCTCCTTTGTGGACGCGGATATATGTCTTGTTCAAATCTGACCGCCATCTATCCCATATCTGATTGGCTTGTCCCAATCCGGTCTTTCGAAAAGACTCAATATCACCATTAGTAGCTTCGAACGGATCCTGAAAAAAATAACATCCAAATGTTAAAAATAATTATTTAATGACGTAATGTATAATCAAGTAATAAGTATTACCTTGATAGCAGTCCACAGTGAATCCAATTGGTCTGCACTTAAAGCCTTCCACTTTAGAAGACGGTGTGAGACGGCTGCGGGGTCCCGGATAATCGACCCCACATATCTAGACCACCGTGTTCTTCCCACGTCTGTACCGCCTGGCCTCCCATCCTTTTCTCTAAACGTAAGAGGAATCCTTGTCCTCGCTACCCTCTTAGACAGCGCAATATTCTTGTTCTTCCCCCGTCTCTTGCGGGCAGAAGATTCTTCAAAATTATCAAAATCATAATTAGATATGTCAATCAATTGAAACACTAACTAATTTGTAAACGAGTTACCTGTCGATGATGGGTCGGGAGTGGAACTGTGCTCCTCCTCGCCATCCTCCTCCTCGATAGGCTCTTCGAGACCCTCGTCTTCAGCCTCATCGCTATCCACCATATCAGCAAACGTGCTCTCTATAAACTCTTGAAGCTCACTAGCCTCAACATCCTCGTCTGTTGGGGGAGGCGCAGTAGCTATCGGGACCACAACAATAGGTGGTTGGTCTCTAGAAGACGATCCTCGGAGCTTTAAGGACTCGGATTGGGCAAGTAGGTTTTGGTAGCTTTTATTCAATTTCTTGGGTGTCTTCCTCATACTCAAGGGCAAGTAGATCCTTGGACCTTCAGACATTCTTAATTCACACCGTTAATAAAAATGAGTGAATAATTGAAATAAAGTAGTAATAAGAATGAATATAAAGTTAAAAACATAAATCTACCTAATTAATTAATCTGGACTATATGTTTGTAAACCGCGGTTTTATTTTTGTCACAATCTTCCAACCGGGTCGGGCTGACATATTAGGGGCGTAGAATACTTGTTTAGCTTGACTCGCCAAAATATACGGGTCTTGACTTTGGGTTTTCAAAATTTGGTTTACATTTACACTTACGAAGCCATATTTATCCACTTTCACTCCTAGTTCCCCCGAGTGTGTATCAAACCACTTACACTTGAATAAAACAACTCGTTTGTGAGAATAGTATTGTACTTCGATTATATCCGTTAAAACTCCGTAGTATGACATAGTTTCAGACCCGTTTTACCCCTCAACAACCACCCCACTATTTTGAGTGGTCAAACCTTCGTCGTGTTTTTCTGTACAGAATTTGTATCCGTTTACTTTACACCAAACATACATAGACGAGTACATACTTGGACCTTCTCCTAAGATCTTGAGGTCTCTTGATATGTCGTTAATTTCTGCTAAATGGGCGACCTATATATGTATCCGAAATGAAGTTGTTAAAATTAATAAAAAGAGTTAGGATATATGGTTTATAATTTACTCACTCGATGCTTGAAATATGCGGCAAACGTTTCTCCACTGGACTCGTTGTTATAATCTATGCAAATAGATCGAATATTAAATAGCACACTCTTTAATGCTAATTAGTAACAGCAACATCGAATCTTACATGTAAAAAGGTCCTGCTTCAGGACAATTTTTCAAAATGTAAGAATGAGCTGTCACTCGATCGATATAATCCAAGTTGTATACTTTTCCGTTAGATAGGTCTTCCAACGATGCAAATATTGAAATGCTCGAGATTTCAGGTTGTGCATTTTCTTGCTCTTGTTCCTCCATATACTTGGCACATAAACAAATACTCTCATTAACAAGATAGCTCTCACTTATAAAGGTTTCGGGGTGGTTATTATTCCGCAAATATCTTTTCATTGTACCCATGTAATGTTCAAACGGATACATCCATCGATACTGAACAGGTCCTTCAAGCAAAGCCTCAAATGACAAGTGAACCGGGAGATGCATCATTATTTCGAAGATTGACGGCGGAAATATCATTTCAAATTTGCAAAGTGTTAATGTAATATCCATGTACAATTGTTCGAGGTCCTCTTGAATCAACTCTTTGAAGCACAACAACCGAAAGAAACGAGACAAATTTACTAACGCATCATACACATTATCTGGAAGTAATCCACGAGTTGCTAAAGGAATAAGATATTCCAATAAAATGTGACAATCATGACTCTTTAATCCCGAAATCTTTTTCTCTTCCAAATTTACACAACCGCCGATATTTGAGCAAAAGCCATCAGGCAACTTGAGATCTTTCAAGAAGTTACAAAGACGTTTTTTTATTTTCGGATGTCAAAGTGAAAGGCGCTTCTGAATAATGAACAACTCCTTCATCATTTATAGGATATAACCATGATTTTATGCCTAAGAGTTCTAAGTCTTTACAGGCTTTAGGACCATCCTTAGTCTTCTCTTTCACATTCATTATTGTTCCCAACACGCTATCACAGATATTTTTCTCAATATGCATCACATCCAAATTATGTCTCAATAATAGTGATTTCCAATAAGACAGCCAGAAGAAAATGATAAGTTTGTTCCAATTGTCTCCCCGCGTTTCATGATATATCTTGGTTCTCTTGCTCAGATCCGCACTAAGAATTATGTCTTCTAGGTCTCGTGCTTGCTCGTAACTTTCTTGCCCCATTAACAATCTAGGGGGATCTCTATAATCAGTTCGACCATCAAACGACTCTTTATCCCTTCTGTATTTATGCTTCGGTGGAAGGAAGCGTCTATGACCTAAGTAACATAATTTTTAAAAAACAACACACACTTGATTAGATTAGTTAAGATTCTATATTGGAATGTATCAAACCAATTAATTTTCCAAATTATGATTTGGTAACACCGAAAGTTAATAGTATAACTTTCGGTTTTTATGGGTTTCACATAAAGTTTTAAGAAAACCTCTCGGTCCTGACCTTAAACAGAATGTTTTTAGCAAGGGTCAAAACCGAAGGTTTTCAAATAAACCTTTGGTTTTTACCCTTCCCCATACTTAGAAAATTTTCAGATTTTTTTAAATGAGGGTCAAAACCGAAGGTTTTCAAATAAACATTCGGTTTTACCCTTCCCCATACTTAGAAAATTTTCAGATTTTTTAAATAGGGGTTAAAACCGAAGGTTTATTTGAAAACCTTCGGTTTTTACCCTTCCCCATACTTAGAAAATTTTCAGATTTTTGTAAATAGGGGTCAAAACCGAAGGTTTATTTGAAAACCTTCGGTTTTTAACATTCCCCATACTTAGAAATTTTTTAGATTTTTTTAAATGCGGGTCAAAACCGAAGGTTTTCAAATAAACCTTCGGTTTTTACCCTTCCCCATACTTAGAAAATTTTCAGATTTTTTTAAATAGAGGTCAAAACCGAAGGTTTATTTGAAAACCTTCGGTTTTTACCCTTCCCCATACTTAGAAATTTTTTAGATTTTTTTAAATGAGGGTCAAAACCGAAGGTTTTCAAATAAACCTTCGGTTTTTACCCTTCCCCATACTTAGAATTTTTTTAGATTTTTTTAAATGAGGGGTCAAAACCGAAGGTTTATTTGAAAACCTTCGGTTTTTACCCTTCCCCATACTTAGAAATTTCTTAGATTTTTTAAATGAGGGTCAAAACCGAAGGTTTTCAAATAAACCTTCGGTTTTTACCCTTCCCCATATTTAGAAATTTTTTAGATTTTTTTAAATGAGGGTCAAAACCGAAGGTTTTCAAATAAACCTTCGGTTTTTACCCTTCCCCATACTTAGAAATTATTTAGATTTTTTTAAGTAGGGGTCAAAACCGAAGGTTTATTTGAAAACCTTCGGGTTTTACCCTTCCCCATATTTAGAAATTTTTTAGATTTTTTTAAATGAGGGTCAAAACCGAAGGTTTTCAAATAAACCTTCGGTTTTTACCCTTCCCCATATTTAGAAATGTTTTAGATTTTTTTAAATGAGGGTCAAAACCAAAGGTTTTCAAATAAACCTTCGGTTTTTACCCTTCCCCATACTTAGAAATTATTTAGATTTTTTTAAGTAGGGGTCAAAACCGAAGGTTTATTTGAAAACCTTCGGTTTTTACCCTTCCCCATACTTAGAAATTTTTTAGATTTTTTTAAATGAGGGTCAAAACCGAAGGTTTATTTGAAAACCTTCGGTTTTTACCCTTCCCCATACTTAGAAATTATTTAGATTTTTTTAAGTAGGGGTCAAAACCGAAGGTTTATTTGAAAACCTTCGATTTTTACCCTTCCCCATACTTAAAATTTTTTTAAATTTTTTTAAATGAGGGTCAAAACCGAAGGTTTTCAAATAAACCTTCCGTTTTAGCCATGCTGTTTTTTTTTTAAAAAAAGGTGAAAAGTAAACAAAAATAACATAATTCATTAACAACATATTAAAACCAAACCAAACATAATAATAATAATTCATGAATATTAAAACAAAACACATAAAAATATTGTCATCGTTCGTACGGAAAAACAAATAAACACATAATTAATCTAGAAATTATTAGATGGGGTGGGAGGAGGGGTGGTTTATTCAGTCGACTCCTCAACAATACAAGTTCCTGTTCGAGATTCTCTAATCTCTGGGCCATTTCGGCCCTGTCCGCTTTAATTTCACTGAGCAATCGGCCTCTTTCCGCATCCCTCAATCGGATTTAATCTATTTCCAGCGTCATCTGTCTCACCTCTTCCTCACATGCCGCGATTTCTGTTTGTGCTAGCAGATTCTGGTAACACAGAGGCAGTTTCTCCGGTGTACGCCGAAGACTATTCCATGAATCACCCATCCTAAATCAATGAAACAAACAAATAATTTAAACTAGCCTAAATCTAGATAATTTATATAAACTACATTATAAGAAATATACATCTAATAATAAACAACAACAAAAAAACAAATGAAACAAACCTGGACGCGAGAAGAGAACCGGCGTGGAGGAAGCGGCGGCTGCGGCGCGGAAGAGAGAGAAAGGAGAGAGTGGAATGAAAAAGAAAAGGGTTAGGGTTTGTATTTATAGAGGTAGATACCGGAGGTTTTCATATTACTTTCGGTTTTGATATTAGTCAAAACCGAAGGTTTATTAAAAACCCTTCGGAAATAACCATTACCAAACTTAGAATTATTTTTAATTGAGTCAAAACCGAAGGCGTTTTGGAAAACCTTCGCAAAAGAGAGTTTCAAAAAAGGTAAAACCGAAGGTTCTTTGAATAATCTTCGCAATTAAAAATCTCCGGGATTGCAAAACCGAAGATTTTTGTAAAAACCTTCGCAATTAACCCACATCCAACACTTAGAATTATTTTTGGTTTTTTGGGAAGGTAAAAACCGAAAGTTCTACAAAGAACTTTCGGTAATAATTAATAAAACCGAAGGTTTTACACCCCTCTCGGAATCTATTTTTAATACCGAAAGATTTACTCCTCTCGGGAGTATTTAGGAGAGTTTTATAAAACCTTTGAGAAAAACCGTCGATAAAGGTCGATTTTTTACTAGTGCCAATCAAATACACCAATTTTTTTTATACTATTTTATTATCTATAAGAGTTCAATCATTTATAAATAAAAAACTTAATGTATATCTAATAAGTGAAAATAATTTATACCTAAACCCACTCAAATAATCAAGGATGTCGGTTAAAGAAGACACATACCTTTTCAGTAATTGAATAAAATCATGTCTCTTACTTTTACTTTTACTTCTATTAATATTCAAGACTTTTTTCTATTCATATTTTTATTCATTTATTTATTTTTAGAATTTAGTTTCTCTAGTTAATTATAAATATAATAATTCAATTCATCAATAATAATTATAATATTAATTAATAATATTAAAGAAGAAAGAGACGCATTGCTCTTTGTCTTGCCTTTCTGATAGAGATTAATCCCATGGTTATTATTGATAAACAATGTTACAATATATACTAGTCAAAAGACTCTTAATAAGGTAAACCACTAATCTAGGAATCTAAACAAGGTAACCCACTAATCTAGGAATCTAAACAAGGTAACAAGATATATACAATATACTAATACACCCCCGCAGTCGAAACGGGAGATTCTCGGACGCTGAGACTGTCTCTGAAATCTTCAAATAGTATGCGCGGAAGTCCTTTGGTGAATATGTCAGCGATTTGAAAACGAGAAGGCATATGAAGAATGCGAACTTTACCTCTATCTACTTTTTCCCTTACAAAGTGTATGTCCATTTCGATGTGTTTGGTACGTTGATGTTGGACCGGATTTTGGGAGAGATAAATCGCACTTATGTTGTCGCAGTAGACCAGTGTGGCTTTGTCCAATGAGATACGAAGTTCTAACAATAAATTGCGAAGCCAACAGGATTCGGAGACAACATTGGCAACTCCTCTATATTCAGCTTCAGCACTAGAACGAGAAAGTGTGGATTGCCGTTTTGACGACCAAGACAGAAGATTATCGCCTAGGAAGACGCAATAGCCAGATGTAGAGCGACGGGTATCTGGACATCCTCCCCAGTCTGCATCAGTATATGAAACGAGTGTAGACAGTGAGGATTTGTAAAGATGAAGGCCATAGTGCTTTGTACCCTGTAAGTATCGAATGATTCTGTGTAAGGCAGCCAAGTGAGCCTCTTTCGGATCATGCATGTGGAGGCAAATTTGCTGGACTGCATATGAAATATCAGGACGTGTGAAAGTAAGATACTGTAGTGCTCCGGCTAAACTTCTGTAATGAGTGGGGTCAGAGACTGGTGGACTAGTTGATTTTCCAAGTTTGCCATTTGTATCGACCGGCGTTTGTGTTGATTTGCAAGTAGACATTCCAGCACGATCAATAATTTCTTCAGCATATTTCTTCTGACTAAGACAAAGTCCATCCTTAGTATACGATACAGCAACTCCCAAGAAATAGCTTAATTTACCTAAATCCTTCATAGCAAATTCTGCGCCTAAGCTTTTCATGAGAGTCTGACGTAACTGATCAGACGAAGCCGTAATGATAATGTCATCAACATACAAGAGTAGATAGGCAATTTCGGACCCATGTTGATAGATAAAAAGCGAATGATCAGTCGTGCTGTGTGTAAAACCGATTGTAGAGACAAAATCTGCAAACCTTTGATACCAAGCACGAGGAGCTTGTTTTAAGCCGTATAAAGATTTGCGCAATAAACAAACATGGTCGGGAAAGATTTTGTCTCTAAAACCGAAAGGCTGATGCATGTAAACTGTTTCGTTGAGATTACCATGTAAAAATGCATTCTTGACGTCCATTTGGTGAATGGACCAAGACTTCGATAAAGCAATGCTCAGAATAGTTCGTATGGTGGCTGGTTTGACAACAGGACTAAAGGTTTCTTCACAATTGATTCCAATCTGCTGAGACCTGCCATCACCAACAAGACGGGCTTTATGCCTCTCAAAAGAGCCTTCAGAGTTAGTTTTATGCTTAAAAATCCACATGCATCGTATAATATCAACACCCTGAGGACGCGGAACCAAGTCCCAAGTCTTATTACTAATTAAAGCGTTAAACTCATCGTCCATGGCGGCTTTCCAATTCGGGTCTGATAAAGCTAACTTTGGGTTTTTGGGAATAGGCGATGGAGATGTGAGTGTGTTTAGATTGAAAATGCGTTTTGGACAGACAATCCCATCCATTGCGCGGGTTCGTATTGTCCGTGTTGGATTGATGATGGTTGGTGAATGATTTGGACGGTTTGGTCTTGTGGACGGGCTGGTCGTGTTTGGGTTTGGGCCTGGTGAAGTGGTGATGGGTGATGGTGGGTTTGGTGGAGTGTGTTGAGTTGATAATGGGCTCGGTAATGGAGTGTTGTTTGGTGGGGAAATGGACTCGGTGATGGGCGGGGTTTGGATGTGTATTGGGATGGTTATTGGTTCGGATTGAGATGGGTGAGTTGAGTTTGGGTTTTGGACAAGAGAAAAGGGAAATTTTGTTTCGTCAAAAATGACGTGACGAGAGATGATAAATCTTTTTGAGGCTGGGTCGTAGCATTTGTAGCCGCGATGATTAGAGGGGTATCCTAAAAAGACACAAGGGGTAGAGCGTTTATGAAGTTTGTGAATAGTGGTTGGAGGAAGAAGAGGATAGCGAAGACAACCGAAAATTTTTAGGTGAGAGTAAGAAGGAGTTCGGTTATATAGAAGTTGAGTGGGTGAGAAATTTCGAATTTGTTTATTTGGAAGAATATTTAGGAGATAAGTGGTCATTTCGAGGGCGTGATGCCAAAAATTTAACGGGAGAGAAGCATGAGTAAGCAATGTTCGAATCATGTTATTTATGGTGCGTATTTTTCTTTCTGCTTTACCATTTTGAGGAGAAGTATAGGGGCAAGAGAGGCGAAATTGTAGACCATTTTTGTCACAAAATGTACGAAATTGACTGTTGTTATATTCAGTTCCGTTGTCACATTGGATTGTTTTAATGGGCTTTTGAAATTGTGTTTGAATTTGATTTTGAAGTGTAGAGAAGACGGAGAATACTTGGGATTTGTTTCCAATTGGAAAAGTCCAAAGGAAATTTGTGTAATCATCAAGAAACAGAATATAGTATTTATGTCCATTTGTACTTAGCACAGGCGACGTCCACAAATCACTATGAATAATATCGAATGGGGAAGTAGTATAAGAGACAGAATTGGTAAATGGTAACTTAACTTGTTTACCAAAGATGCAAGACTCACAGAGTTTAGACCCTAAAACGGGCTTACAAGAAATAGAATTTGATTTATTGAGAGAATGCAAAATATCGACACCGGGGTGTCCTAATCTATTATGCCATAAATTTGACGAAATTGCAGTAAACGAAGAATTAGTTGGGGGTTTTTGGCTTTGGCTCGACAGAGAGAGTGGGTAGAGATCCCCCGAGCTATTGTTCCTCATGATAACCTTCCCCGTCTGGAAATCCTTTACAGAAAAACCAAGTGAGTCAAATTCTACAGAGACGTTGTTATCACGAGTAAACCGACGAATAGATATAAGATTTTTAATGAGTTTGGGAGCATGTAGAACATTGTTCAGAAGTAAGGGTGGTAAGGGTGGTTTTAAGTTAGTTTTACCAATACCGCGAATCGGGATTTCCTGTCCACTCCCAACAATGATATTTTTAACACAATTTAAATTAGAATAAGGCGAGAGACTACCTGAGTTGGGTGTCATGTGTGAAGTTGCTCCCGAATCCATGTACCAAGTATCGTCAGGCGGAGTAAGGGATAAAGTGTGCATCGCCTGATTGATATCGGTTGCAACGTAACTTTGGGGCTGCTGCTGGCTCGTCTCAGCCATGTAGGCCTGCTGTGGCCGAGAACCGAGTACGCCTGCTCCTGCTGTCCGAGTGTGTTGCTGCTGATAGCCAGAACCGCGCCAGGAGGCGCCTTGTTGCTGTTGACCAGATGCGTGCCAGGGGGCGCTTTGCTGCTGCGGCCAGATCTGTTGTGTCGGGTAGGGACAAGGGGGTGCTGTCCAGCCCGCAGGCGCCCACTGTGCCCATTGCTGTTGGCCAGGAGGTGCCCAGAATTGCTGCTGCTGGTGGTATGTGCGGCTGGTGTTGCGACCGCGTCCTCTGCCGCGCTGGCTGCGTCCTCGGCCCTGGCCGGCCTGTTCCTGCGCGCTAGAGGTGCCCTGCTGCTGCTGCTGGCCGGTAGCACGGGCTGATTGGCTAGAGTTGTTTCCGCGGCCTTGGCTACGATCGTCCGAGGCAATAAAAGAGGTGTTTGTGTGGACGAATTCATCCTTCCTTGTTTCAACAAGGAGCAAATCAGATCTAGCATCGTAGAAAGATGGGAGAGGCTTCTTTTGACCTATTATGGTGGCGATTGTTTCGTAGTTTTCATTCAAACCCCCAAGTAGACGCAACACCAGTCGATTTTCAGAAACGGGGCAATCAACATTAGCAAGTTGATCCGCAATCATCTTCAATTCAGTGCAATAAGCACTCATGTTTGGGAAATCATTGAGACGAATTTGAGAAAACCTATTTTCAAGATACATAGCGCGAGAACCTGTGTTATCTTGAAATATATTCGCTAAACGTTCCCAAGCCTGAGCAGCCGTCATACCAGGTTTTTGGATCGTGTTTAGTAGATCCTTGGATATTGTTCCAAATATCCATTGCTTGACAAGGGCGTCAAGGCGTTTCCACAGAAGAGAGTCGGTCTCGGAAGATGTTGAAGGTGTTTCGGAGGCGTTGGGAGTTTTTGGTTTGAGATGTTCGTAAACATTGTGAATCAAGCAGTGGTTTTCGAGAAGGTCTGCCCAAGAGAGATATTCCTCGCTACCCATCTCTAGGGTGATAGGAATTATGGAGCGGAGATTGTTAACAGAGAAAGCAGAGTGGTATTGAGAAACAGACATGGTGGTGGGCGTCTGACTTTGATTGGAGGAGGAGTCTGAATTAGTAGGTGGGACAGACATTAGAAGTTTGTGCGTGAGGCAGCAAGGTGGGAGGAAGAGAAAAAAAAATTCGATTGATGATCTTGAGAGGATCTTTACTCTGATACCATGATAGAGATTAATCCCATGGTTATTATTGATAAACAATGTTACAATATATACTAGTCAAAAGACTCTTAATAAGGTAAACCACTAATCTAGGAATCTAAACAAGGTAACCCACTAATCTAGGAATCTAAACAAGGTAACAAGATATATACAATATACTAATACTTTCTTTATTTACAATCTTTTAATTCATTTTGGTATCAGATCTAAAGGATAACTACTATATCTAAGTCAAAGATCAATGAAGGATAAAAATCACAGCATGCTTCCATCAATTACTTTAAAACTAGATCAACACAACTATGTTATATGGAAATTTTAAGTTATTCCTTTCATTAAAAGATGTGCCTTCATCCAACATATTAATGGAGAAGAAAATCCTCCACCAATTATAATTAATATCACCGATAAATATGAGATAACAAAACCAATTAATAATTCAAAATTTAAAGAATGAGAAATTCAAGATTCAAAAGTTTTAGGTTGGTTCATCTCAACTTTTGTCGAAATTGTTTTCACACAAGTTAGTGCAAATCTTAATGATACGACAAGAAAACTTTGGGAAGCACTAGAAGAACTTTTTTTAGTCAAACTATGTCTCAATTAATGCAATTGAGACTTCAAATTCAAACTTTCAGAAAAGGTAACTCAAGTGTTCAAAAATAACTTTAAAAGATGAAATTGACAACTTATGCCTTGGCTACGGTTGGCCATAAGGTTACGAATCTTGATCTTATTCTTTATATTTTTGGAGGTTTGGGATCAGATTTTGATTCAATCGTTGTTGTCATCTCCATTAGACGAGAACTCAACATTCATACTATATTGATTATGCACATATATTGTTCTTTATATTGATTATGTATAAACATTCATTACAATGGTCAAACTAACAACAATTCGCATCGTTTTAACTCTTGCAGTCACTCGTGGGTGGCCAATTAATCAGTTAGATGTGAGTAATGCATTTTTACATGGTACACTTGATGAAGAGGTCTACATGGCACAACCTTCAGGCTTTATCAATCAAGAATTTTTTGATCATGTATGTCGTCTTCATAAAGCTATTTATGGCCTCATACAAGTCCCTCGGGCTTGGTATGCTACATTCCGAGCTACATTACTTTCTCAAGGTTTCATTGAAGCCAAATCAGATATTTCTTTATTCTTATTTCACTCCGGTGATATTATTTCATACACTCTCGTATATGACGATGATATTGTCTTCACATGTAATTCTACAACTCATATATCTACAATAACTAAACGTCTAGGTGAAACATTTTCAATAAAAGATCTTGGTTAGATAGAATACTTTTTTAAGAATGGAAGGAACACGCCTTACCTTAGAATTATTTTTATCTCAAACAAAGTTCATTAACGATATTCTTACACGTTGTGATATGTTAATTTAATGCCAAGTCACTCTACACCCCCTATGATGCGCTTCACTATTTCACTTGCTGGGAATGTTAAAGAAGACACATGAATTTTAGTAATTACATGAATTTTAGTAATTACATGTGCTCTTATTTTTAATCCTATTATTATTGAAGACTTTTTTATTTTTTTATTTTTTTATTCTTTTATTTTCAAAATTTAATTTCTCTAATTAGTTATAAATTTAATAATTCAATTATATTGTAATTAATTCAATTCATCAATAATATTCCTAATATTAATTAATAATATTCAAGAATAAATATACATTGTTCTTTATTTACATTCTTTTAATTCTTCTTGTGTCAGTAGTTAGTTGGGTAGCTTCAACCCCTTCTCTCATTTAAGTTATAAGTTATTTTAAATATTATAGGTAGTTTTAAATAATTTTATTTGTGTAGATAAACTGAAAAGTTAATTATTTGAGTAAAATATATTGACATGTATAAATATATAATTAATACAATTATCTATATAAAAAGTGAATATTTTAATATTTAGATTAATAATTTAAATAATATAATTAATAATTAATTAAATTATGAATTATTGAAGATTAAACAAATATATGTTATTCATTTGTAGGGTCATCATCTCATTTTCAATATCCTCTTGTAATGTAATGTAATAAATTGATTTGAATGAAATATTACTTTTAATAATATTAATGTCATGGTCATGGCTTTAGGCTAGGCTAGGCTAAGCTCAAGGTTCTATAAATCAACAAGCTCTTCATGTTTGGTTATTGGGATAAGATCTATTTTTTTATCTCAAAATTTAAATATCACATCAATTATCTAATTAATCAATTTTATTTATTTATTTAAATACTAAAATTATACTTTAATTAAATTTAATATTAATATATATACTAATTAAATTGAATATTAATATATATATATATATATATTAAATAAAACCGTTGAAGAGTAATTTGATCTTCAAAATTTAAAAATTATTTTTTTTCTACTGTTTATAGAATAAGTTTTTTTTTAAAAAAAAAACCCAATTTCTCAAACAATTTTTAGGACAACCCATTTAAAAATAATAATTCATTAGGTCAAAAATAATATTTTTCTAATTATTTTTACAACCATTTACAAATAAAAATAATAATTTAAATATAAGTGAAAATAAATTGTCTATGTGAGATATTTATTAAATTATATATATATATATATATATATATATATATATATATATATATATATATATATATATATATATATATATATATATATATATATATATATATATATATATAACAGTAATAACAGTACAATAGTTGTAGTTATTTTCTTACATTGAAAATAAACACAACAAAATCAATATTTAATTTTATAGAAAGAAAGAAAATTGATAAATAAACTATTATTTATGTTTTTGAGAACTAAATAGAAAGCATATTTGGAATATAAAAAATAAAACGGTAAATTATAGAGAAATATGTTGATTTTTTTTATGACTTAAATATGTATCTTTCAAATGAGTATTTTGTAAGAGAATATTTATAGACCACATGAATGTTTTTGGATATTTGATAGTATTAAAATTATGGCGACATAGCAATTATGTAAATATTATGATATTAACACTAACAACTTTTAATATTGTGCTGCCATAAAAAAAATTCTTTTAAATAAATAAATAAATTAGAAAACACAAATTACTGACCAATTTAAAAGACAGATTTATTTTTTTATTATTATATATATTTTTTAATATTAAATACAAACCACAAAATTATAAATTATATACCCATCCTTTATTACAACCAAGCAATTAGTTGTTTCTAAAAAAAGGGTGATAATATATAAGTTAATAAATAATTAAGAAATTATTTTTATTTATTTATTTAATTAGACCCTTACAAGTAATGTTCTATTTACCTTTGATCTCTTAGATAATTAGTTGTCAGTTGAGCTATCTAATGAATTACATAACTAACTAATAAATTAATGATAATATAATTTGTATAGTTCTATTTGTAATTTCAATTTATTTATATTCTGCTTTTAATTTCTATACTATTTTTGTACTGAAATGGTGATTTGTTTGGGTTTATCTGTAGTTCGCACCATTTTATTGTATTTTTATAAAATATTTAATTAAAGAAAGTGATTGCTATGTTAAACAACACATAATCCTGGAACTTAAGGAATAGAAGATATGTGATTTTTATATGTTTAATATATTATCACTTGTTTTGTATTCTACGAAAATCAACATCAAAATATCAAATATACATAAGTATATGGGCTAAATTGTCTTATATTTGTTCATAAATTAATGTATTTTTTTAATTTACTTGATGTGAATGTATGGATTGGGTAAAAAATGTGTTTACCATTGTTACCCCATTTTATGTCACAGTCGATTTTGAAAAAAAAAATCCAAAAGTCCCCGTTTATATCATATTATTTAAAAAGTAAAAAAAATAATATAAAATAAAATGAAGAGCGATAAAGGAGGGAATTTCGAAGAGGGAATAATGTTGTATCACCTTTTTAGCTAGAAAAAAAAAGTCAGAGAAGAGAGAATTTATTTTATTATTTCAACCAATCAGATTGCGACACGTCATTCTCTTTTTCAAATTCTCTTCCCAATCAATTTTCAAATAAAATTATATAAATTAATTTTTTAATATAATATATATTATAATATATTAAAAATTCATATTATTATAAAGAAATAAATTTAAAACATTTATAAAATATAATAAATAAATAAATATAGGAATGATATTGTATATTTAATTATGTTTAGAGGAGTGATAGAGAGAGGGAATTTAGTGAGGGAATGACTTGTCATCACTTTCATTGGTTTGAAAAATGTAAAAGTGGGAGGAAAGAGAGAAAAAAGAGAAATTATTTGATTTTTTTCAGATTATGCCAAGTCATTCCCTCACCAAACTCTCTCACCTAATCATTTCTCTTATGTTTATTAGTTTTCGGAACAAAATTTGAGTGAAATCGGGGCGAACTCCGATGACACAAATATCATTCCCACAATCATCTTTAATCAATTACGGATCAAACCGAAAAATAACATCATACTAGAGAATGGTCGGAATTATAAGTATCCTCGTCAACTCTAAAGACAACAAATTAATAGACTTAATTAAAATAGTAACTATTTTTAAATATAAAATTTATATTTTTTTTATAATACAAATTTTTAAATAACGAGTTAATCTATTTAAATTTATAAAATAAATAATTTATTTTTTTTAATAAATTTATATATATATTATTTTAGAAATTTTAAAATGATTAAAAGTTAATATGAGAATTTACAAAATTGAACTAAACTTAGAAATTTATAATAAATTTAAAAAATCATGAATACAGAATATATTTTTATTTAGAATAACTTTATAAGTGTTTTTTATAATACTTTTTTTCTCAAATATGTTTTTTTTTCTTCTTTCATTTTTTAATACTAAATAGGATAAGTTGATGATATGACATCTCTAATTGATTAACAAACAAAAAAAGTTTTATATCTTACATTTTATTTTATTCTTTTTGTATTAGAATTTTAATGATTTAAACAACTAGTCTTCTCTTATTATTATTATTTATAACATAAAATAAATTGTCAAATGATAGTCTTTCACACAATGTCAGCAACATATAATATAATTTTATTTCATAATCTTAAAAAAAAAAAATTAAAAATACACACAAAAAAATTATTTTAGAAATATTGATTTTCTAATAATTAATACACAAAATCTTATATGTAATTTACAATCATAACAAAATCTAATTATATTATCTATAATAACTCATACAAATTAATTTAAGGAAGTTAATGATATTTATACATGGGAAACAAGGATAATATATACATTAATAGACTCTAAATATCTTAATTTGGATGATACCTGGATTTTGGATGGTTGTTGGGAAGTTTAGATACACATGGTTCCTATGACAAATCTACATATTTGGGTTATCATTACAATTATTTTTCGGTGAACAATCTAGTTGAAATCGTCAAACTTTCAATTATCGTAATTGTTTTATGCGTATTATTCATAATACCATTATTACGACGTTTTTTGATATTCGTTTTAGAAAGTTTAGTAGAGTTTATCGTGGAGTTAATCATTTTTTCGAAGATTTACGAGTTCTAAAATTTATTTAGTACCGTTTTTTATTTTTTTTATTTTCTATCATGTTTTATGATAATAAGCTGAAATGAATTTTTTTTAAATTTTCATATATTCAATTATTTGAAGAAAAAAAATTAATTATATATATTAAAACTATAGTTCAAACTTAATTTTCAATTACATCACATACATTTAATATAGTTTTACATTTTGTTTTGATTGAATACATAAATGTCAAGCAGTGGCGGACCTACAAGGGGGCCTTGGGGGCCCCGGGCCTCCCCCAACCAGGGTAAAAGTTTTTAGATATTATATATATATATATATATTTATCAAATAATGCTTTGCCTCTGTGGTTTTGGAGCTGAAATGTATAGTAGAGGTCAGGTGATCAAACCTTGCCTCTAACATTTCTTTATAATAAACTAACCCTTCCTTTTATAAAAACTAATTTATAATTATAGTATTCTAATTTCAAATATAATTTTATTAAAGTAATTATTATTAATATTTTATTTTATACAAAAAAATATTTTCTAAAATACAAGTAATTATTATTAATATTTTATTTTATACAAAATTTTTTTTTCTAAAATACAATATTTATAATAATACATAAATTTTAGTTAATATATAAATAACATTTATTTATATAAGTTAAAATATAAAGAATTATATATAAAATAATGAAAATCATATAATATTATTATTTATTTTAAAATTACATTTATATTATAATTTATTTATATATATATATTTTATTAATTTTAATATAATTAATAATATAAATTACTTATAAATATAAGGGTAAAATAACCATTTATATAAATATAAGGGTAAAATATTATTTTATATTTCTTAATTTTAAATTATTTCAACAAATAAATGTATTTGTTAGATTTTATTTAGGGGTTGTGACACATATTTATTTTTAATCATTTATTTTATGTAGGATATAGAATAATGAAGTTGTTCTATAAACGAATTTGTACTTCTAGCATGAGTCTTCTCAATCAATTAATGAGCCTACTAATGAGTCTAATGTTACTGATCAAATATACATGGTTAGAATATAACATATTAAAAGATGCATCATTTTGTTTTTGGTATTATCTTTTCAAACCTTTAAATAGAGAAAACGTAGATGATACATTTATAGGAGATGAGTACAAAAATTGTAAAAGAGCATTAGAAAGATTCAATCGTCATATGAGAACTTCAAATAGTTGTCATAATGAAGCTATAATTCAATTTGAATCATTTTAAGATCAAAGACATAACGTGAGAAACGTTTTACGTACACATGGTCGTGATATAGAAATAAATTATTACACATGTTTAACGACAATATTTGATGTAACACGCTTTCTATTGAGGCAAGGATTACCTTTTCGAGGACATGATGAGTCAAGTAGTTCATCAAATAAAGGAAATTTTCTTGAATTGATTGATTGATATAGTCAACGTAATGAAAATATTTGTCTTCTTTTGTACCGACTCATGGACAAGAATAATTTAGTAATTGTGCTTATTAGTATTTTTATGTAATTATCGAGTAAAATTTTAATTAAAAAATGCATTTATTTGATAGGCAAAAAATGTTACGTTATTAGGTATTTGGCCCCCCCGAGAAAATATTTTTGGTCGCCACTTGATGTCAAGTAAAATAATACCTCTTCAATGGATCTTCCCAATTTTGGGAAGAAGAAGACCTAATCTGAGAATTAATGATGGATCCTACCATATCTGGATCTAGTAAAACTTCGATTTTCCCACTTCTCTATCTTACCTCCATCACTCTCTTCTTGTATCTCCTCCAAACCCTAGTTTCTGATCATTTAACTCTCCGCAATGACCGCATCACCCTCAAGAAACAACCGGATCTTCCACTGCGGTTCCGCGCCGACGGCACTTTCAAAATACTTCAGGTTGGCCAAATCTCATAGAATCTTAGTTTTAGGTTTCTATATTCTCATCATGACTAGGATTTGAGGTTTTAATTTGAAGTAGGTGGCTGATTTACATTATGGAAATGGGATTGTGACTCGATGTAGAGACGTATTGCCATCTGAATTCGATACTTGTTCTGATCTAAACTCGATTCTGTTTCTGAAAAGAATGATTGAAGCTGAGAAACCTGATTTTGTTGCATTTACTGGTAATTAACTATGGTGCTGATTGCTGAATGATCTCTTATGCTTAATTCAGATCTAATTAAGTTGGTATGAATTTGTGTTTAGGGGATAATATATTTGGTTCAAGTGCATCTGATGCAGCTGAATCTATGTTTGAAGTATTTGGACCTGTAATGGAGTCTAGATTACCTTGGGCTGCAATTCTAGGAAACCATGACCAGGAATCTACAATGACTAGGCAGGAGCTCATGTTCTTCATTTCTCTTATGGATTATTCGGTTTCACAAACCAATCCATCATCTAACAATACCATTGATGGATTTGGCAATTATAATCTCGAAATATTAGGTCCTTCAGGTACTCATTTGGCGAACCAGAGCATCTTAAATCTCTACTTTCTCGACAGCGGAGACAGGGCGATTGTAGGAGGAATTCGAACATACGGATGGATTAAAGAATCTCAACTCAACTGGCTCCATGGCGTTTCTAAATCATTTCACCAGGTAATAAAAAAGTTATCTTGATCATTAAGTGTTTATTTGATTTAAGTTGTATTATTTAGATTCAATAATTAACAGGAACAACAAAGAATTGAAGAGGGTTTCTGTCCTCCCCCAGCATTGGCATTTTTCCATATTCCGATATTGGAAATGCGTGGGGCGACGGACATAGTAGGGCATTACGCAGAATATGTTGCGAGTTCGATAGTACATTCTGGAGTTTTGGAGAGTTTTGTGAGGATGGGAGATGTAAAGGGTGTGTTCATGGGACATGATCATACTAATGATTTTTGTGGGAAACTTGGTGGTATATGGTTTTGTTATGGAGGAGGATTCGGCTATCATGGTTATGGTAAAGCTGGTTGGCCGAGGAGATCGAGGGTTATAATGGCGGAACTAGGTAATAAGGGGGGAAAGATTGGAGTGGAGAAGATAAGGACATGGAAGAGGCTTGATGATTTGAGATTGAGCAAGATTGATGAACAAGTATTGTGGGAAAGATGAAGAATTTGATCTAAAAAACAATTAAATGCACATGTAATGTTTTTTACTTTTGAGTTAATAGATCATAAAAGTTATTTTCTAGTGTTAATTGATTAACTCAACTTCCCATTTATATAAGGAAACCTATATTTAAGTCTTTTTTTTTAATTGTTAGTCAAGTAATTAGCTTTTTAAACATAAATTATTGTGACTTGCAAATATGAGCATATTTTATACAAGTTCAATTTCAATTTTGAGATTGTATTTATTCTCTTTAATTCATGTTCTTTATAGGTACGTATTTTGATTTTGATTATTGAATGAAATGCATCCATCATATAAATAAATTAAGTGATATAATAGGTATATTTTTAATGAATTTGTGTTAATTTTCAAATTGTTCTTATTTTGATTCATGCAATAACAAGTAAGTTTTAATATATTTTTCAATTATTTTAAAATTTAATACAATTAGTAAATATATATATATTTTTTAATTTATGTTATATTTTTCAATTCTTAATTTTTTTTATTGAAGTTTCTTTTTATTTCAATATTTTTGTTTAATAAAAAAATATAATTAATTTTTATTTTTATTTAACAATAATGCAATAATATTATGTTTAAAAAAATTATACAATAATAGATTCAGTTCTATTTCGAAAAAAATATTTTTACTAACATCCTATTTAGTTTCAAAAAATCCAATGATGTCATCGTTTATATTATCATATTAGGATAAAATGATGTTTTATATAATATATATTGTAATAAATTAAAATTTTATATTATTATAAAAAATAAATTTAAAATTATTATAAAATATAAATAATAAATAAATATGTGTACTAACATACAAACCGGCCAGTCTCAGTCATTTAGGATTAAAAACTGATGGACTAATTATAATTATGTTGAGAATCATGAATTCTAAATTAAAAAAAAAAACATAATAATATTATAAATTAAAATAATATATTTCAAAATATAATATTATATAAATTAATTATTTTTTTCCTGGTATTTGATATATATTACATATTTATTTATATACTTATAAATTTATTTTGATAGATTAATTAATAGTTTTAAAATATTAATATAAAAAATATAATAAGTTAAATATATTAACTTTTTATTTTAATATTTTAAATAATTAATTTAAAATACAATTTTACATGTCAATTTTTATCTCACCATATTATTAAAAAAAGTTAAAAAAAACTAGTTAATTATTATTAAAAAACAGTATAATAAAAAATAAATGAAAAAACAATTAATCTATTTAATATGATATTTTGAAATATTTTAAATAAATAATAATATTTATTATTTTAATTTTTAATATTAGTTTAAAAAGTTATCATTATTAATCAAAACCAATTACAATTTGAGATATTTTTTTAAATTTTACAATTTGCTTTTTATTGGAATCAATTGTAATTTAGAATCTCTTCTTTTGAACTTTACAATTTGGGACTTCTTATTTGGGACAATTGTAATTTGTGACATCTTTTTTCAATCTTATAATTTGAAGCTCCGCATGGTTAAATTTGTACAAAATACGGTTTTGTTCTAAAGGACATGGACATCCGTCAAAAAGATGTATTATGTGACCTTTATAATTAAAAAATTAACAACATATACTTTTAGATGTCACATTTTTATAAATAAATGTCAATTTATTAAAAATAAAATAAAAAAGAAAACCTACGTTCATCCCAATTCAAATTAAACTTTATTCCCGATTCCATCCCTTTCACCATAGTTTAACTCCCCTCCTCTCCACCTCGCAATATAATAAAGTTGAGTCGGGCTTTAAATCATTTAGAATTACGTGTTACTATTAATTTTGAAATTATAAAGGACACGTAATACATTTTTTTGACGGACGTTCATGTCTGTTAGGTAAAAACCCTCATTTTGTTTAAACTTGACAATGCGGAGCCTCAAATTGTGAGGTTCGAAAGAAGAGGTTTCAAAATGTAATTGACTCTCAATAAGGAGTCCTAAATTATAAGATTTGAAAGAAAATGTCTTACATTGTAATTGTCTCTAATAAGAAACTCAAATTGTGAAATTAAAAAAAAAAAAAAAAAAAAAAAGAGATCCCAGATTGTAATTGGTTCCAATAAAAACCTCAAATTGTTATTTCAACTTATTTAGTTATTTCATTCTAACATTTGATTTTTTTAAGAAAAATTATAATTTTCATATTAACTTATTTATTTTATAATATTTTATTTTAAAAAATATTATCATTATGAGATAGATTTTATAATCTGTCACAAGAAAGTGATCAAAATAATATATATATATATATATATATATATATTAATGTGTATTATTAATTAAAAAGGAAAAACATTATCTTGTTCTATTTAACTCTCTCAAGGTCAAAGTTTTATTGGACAATGTATTATTTTTCTAGCATTCGATGGTTTTTCTAGCATCAGATTGCCTTCTTTTGTTTTCATCACTCTGATTTGAGTTTGATGTAACGTTTTGTTCGGTCCGATATTCTATTTAGTCAAATCTGTTTTTTCGTCTTAGATTTTTATAGTATGAAAGTGGGTCTTTGTTGTTCATATCTTCCATTTGTGTTGATGAGCCTTTATCGAGTCTTTGTCCGTCCCCTTCTTAGCAGCAAAAGAGATGAAATAATTGTATCTAAAGTTATTTTTCATATATTCAATAAAAAGTTACTCGATTTGATTTTTCATATGGAGGAACTTTTACATGTATCCTCCCATAATTTGTATGAATTTCTCACTATTTCGACCATATATGTAGATGGTCCATTTTCACTTAGCATAACTTTCCCAACGTTGTTTACCAACCATCGGCTAAAGATAATTTTAACTACCTTAGAATCTTTTGTAGAAATTTTTTCGACACCGTTTTATTGGGTCATTCGTCTTTACTTTACTTCAACCGTCATCGTTTAAAAACTCAAATGAGTTTGTTTTTGAAGGAATCCTTAACAAATCGCATGATAGTCGCATCTTTTCTACTTAACAGTTTCATTTTATAAATTATTTATACAATTTCATATCTAAATTATCAATTATTGATTTTGATTTTGTATAGTTGTCTTTAATTATTTATTAATTAATTTTTTATTTGTAACTTGTATGTGAATTTAATGTGAATTGATTTCTTATAAAAAAATATATTAATTAAAAAATATTAATTAAAGAGTATTATGTATTAACCAAAAAAAATGTAGGCTGGATGATAACCTTAAAGAATTTATTATTATAATTATGAATTGGATGACGTTTCCATTATGAATTATGATAATTAATTATGAATGATTAGGTTGTGGTTAATTAGACCATGTGAGATTAATTTGCACTATCAGTTTTGAGGATGTGGAAATGCAATTCACTTACTCAAAAAAACTCTATTATCCTAACCTAAATTATTATTATTATTCTCATCATTCTTGTTGTTTGAAGGATGAGTTTTGTGTCTTTTTTTGAGTACGACTAATCCCGTTAGTTAAGAATAGCCGTAAATACACTTAATCAATTTAATCATAATAACGAAACGTGTTGTCGCCTTAACCAATTTGACTAACGAAACTTTCCGTCTGAGCGGGTTGAATCAGTGGCATAAGAGAGGTTAGATATATTCATCCTTCTATGCAAGGTTTATCCTCCTCAGTTTTGCTCATCATCTTATCTACTCTTTAATTAATTTGTTCCACGGTGTAGATAATACATGAATAAATAAGTGGGTAATTAAGTGCTTCTTAAACTATGCCATGATATCATGAATTAATATAATAGTAGTGCTAGTCAAGAGCCATTATTACACACTTAATGTGGGGTTTTGCTTTTCATTAATTGGGAATGGGAAAAGGAGCCCAATATCTTCACCTTTAATTCACTTTTTTTTTTTTCTTTTTTCTTTTTCTGCATAATACAAAAGGTAAATTAAATTAAAGAAAACATTGCATGAATCATGCATTATAAAGAACTTATTTTATTATTTGGTTCAAGTCTTGTTGTTTTCTAGGTTTATTGGAAAAATCATTCTTTAGAAAAAAAAATGATCACTTACACTTGGTGCTTGTTTGATATATATTTTTTTTATCAGAGTTTTTCTCAAAAAGCCTTGTTTGATAATTTTAAGAAAAAAAAGAGTTTTTAAGTGTTTATTGATGAAAATACACTTATTTTTTCTCAGAGTGATTAGATTAATGAAATGATGGTTGAAAGGAAAGTTACATATTAATTAAAAAAACAAAAAAACTTATGAAGCAAGGCCTTGCAGAATATGTTTGATCTAAGTTATTTGATGATTTTTTTGATTTTTTGTTCGAAAACCTTGTCTGATAAATAAAAAAGTAAGTTATTTATATTTTTAATTAGTTTAGTTATTAAAATGTTTTTTATTTATAATTTAATAAAAATAAAAATATTTTAGTGATTTAATTAATAAAATAAGTAATTTAATAGCTGAAATAAGTAATTTAATGGCTGAAATAAGTAATTTAATGCCTAGAATATGCTAGAATATAGTGATATGATAGAAAAAGTTTTTTTTTTTTGATAAAATCTAAATAAAAGTAATATCAAATTAGTTCTGCATGTTCTATGCATAAAATAAATAAATGATTTTATTTTTTTATTAATTCAAAAGAATTCAATATAGCTCAAGAGAATGATTAGTAAAACAGGAGGGGGGCAGAATCCTCCTCTTCTAGAGCAAAATTAAAATTAACTCAAGTTAAAAATAAAATAAGTAAAACTATTCAATTTTTTTACCACTCCTCACTCTAGTGTCTTTTTTTATCAGACTATTTGAGAGATGGAAAATAAGACTATAATGATTAAAGATTGAAATATATATACATATTTTCATAATGAGTTATTCAATTCATACTCAACTCATTTACAATGAACTTGAGTTTAAATAGTATGAATTAAATGAATTTGAGTTTAAATAGTATGAATTAATTAAGTTTATCCATTTACTCACCAATAGTCGGATCAAATCGCCCCTTAGATTTACCGTCCCATGTCGGATCTAATTGACCCTTAGATTTAGGACCAACATTATGTCCTATTCGGGGTCAAGCCGTTTAGAATCTGAGTTAATAGAAAGACCTATATAAAAAACAGTCAAACCTTGCAAAATTTATTTGCTTTAGCTAAAGCTAAGATCAGTCAATGTTACATAGTATACAGAAGTCACAAACAAGAAAGATGTCATTGTTAGAAAACCTTATAAACCAGGTAAAGATAATCTCATGTACCCAAAAAAAGAAAATGGTAAAAAGAGGAAACAATTTGATTTTCTAACCAGAAACTCCAATTTACATTTGGTGGTTCTACCTATGTATGATGATTGCCCAATAAATATTTACATGTATTCTCATAAAGAATGGTTTGGCGAATCGAAATCCCTTTCCAGTTCAAGTAAAGGTTGTAGTCGTCTTTCCACCTCATTGTTTTGAGAACAAATCTCCTCCATAACCATATCTAAAGCCATCTTACATGATGCCTCGGTTCTGAAAGCCAAAGTCCATCTTCCATCTACCAATCCGTTTGATTTCACTTTACTATTACCGGAAGATTTGGCAGCATCCGCGTGATGAAAAGTGGATGGACGTATTTGAAGGTGTAACCATCTTGTATGTTTTTCATCCATTTTCGGCTGAAAGGTAGAATAATAATAATAATAATAAAATCTTAGAGACTTGAACAATCAAATATCAATCATAACACAGTTAGATTTACCAACATTGCTTCCAGCCAAAGGTGCACAAACACGAACAATCCCACAGCCCGGTTTTGAATGCAATTCTTCCACAAGAATAAGCCACCCGGATATTCCAACTGCCACTGCTAGAAAGCACAAGTGTCGATCCTTTCCCCTCTCAAACGAAATTCGACAAGGCACTGCATCAACTGAATATAGCACAGAAATTGCATTTCAACTAATTATTCACCCATTTCCAAAAATGTTCTTAAATTTGCAAACCATAAAGCACAAAGGATACACAATTACTAACCAACTTTAATTTCACATCCTGGTTTTGGACCGGAAGCATCAAGGCCCACAGTCTTTGCTCGAGATATTTCAGGAATATCAAAAGGAGGGTGGATAGTGGGTTGATCAGGCAAAGGCTTACCAAGGGCAAAAATTTGAAGCTGATGGAGAAGGATGAAAATCTAAAATGGAGAAAAAAGGACACCAATATGAATAGCCATACTAAGCTTTAACCACAAATAAAACGCTATAATAATTTCTGAAACCTTTTAAATTCCTGTTCTGCTAATCCAAAGATATTGACTCAAACTGATATGGTAAAAAATAAATAATTGGATCCAACAGTGATTATTAAGTCAGTTCTTACTCTTAACTACATAGAAACTAGAATATGCGAGGAAAATCCAAATTTACCCAGCCAAGAATTAAAATTGACAAAAGTACAGTTTAAGACAACCTTCACCATCTCATACATCCTTTCACCAACAGCTATTGATGACTCAGCCGGAATAACTTCTGCAGGTTTTGAAATTTAAATTAATATTAAGCAATTTGCTGGAAGATTTTGTCAAACAATAAGTTCATTCATGCAACTTATGAAAGCAAAATATTCAAGCTGTAGAACACCACAATACCTTCAGAAGAAGGTTTTTTTGTTGGCAATAATAAGCGTCTAGGATCTCCCCGAGGGGATAAAGCCTCAATAGCTACAAGTAAAAGTTCAATTCATGAACTCTTTGCCAGAATGGTTTAGCAAATCAATGTACAATCGTAATGACAGTGTCTCAATACCTTGCTTGCACTTTTTCCACTCATCCATAACTATTGTTATAAGTAGATCAGGCCAAATTCCTCTCGTTTCCGCAAGAAGGTCAAGAGAACATTTCTTGTAAGAATCCTATCATACACAGATAATATGTTACTCAATTAGATGGATCATCTTTTCTGCAAAAAACTGACCTTTATAAATGGAGAGAACTATCATATTAGCATATTGCATAACATGTTCATGTTTTCAACTGTGTTCATATTTCAACATGTTCAAGCACTTACTAAGAGTAGGATTGTTTGATGCAGTTTATTGGATTTAATTCAAATAAACCACTATCCCATCACCAATTACTTCTTCCATCAAATCATCAATCAAAATACAAAATACCCTTACTTTAATATTTATAACATTTTAAAATATTAAATGCTGAGGATATTTTAGTCATTTTACCAAATAAACACTTTTGCATCAAACAAGATTTTATTGGGAAAATTATTTTTTTAATGGAAAACTAAGATCAAACAAGCTCTATGCTATCATTTGGGGGGTAAAATAGGCCAGGAAAGGAAGCTCTGTTTATTATATATGACAGATTTTGATGGAGAATAAATAATAAATCACTTGGGCAGCTTGCATATTATAATCCCAAACTTACTTGAAGTAATTTCAGATGGCTTTGGTTGAACTCTGCTTGACTATATGGAAGTAATTGACGAAGGAGCCAACCAGCATCCCACAAGGTATCCGCAGATATATTCAACTGGCTGAAGACACTGACCAATGCATCAAGCACCTAAACATGAAATCAGACCTCACTTAAGAACTCAAATCAAGAACTCAAAACATCTTTTCATTAATAGCATACTGACTATGAACTGTGGGAAGATAATTGGCTCATGCTTTAACAACTGCATAAAAATGTATACCTAATTTTCGACTCTCTGCATGAACAGGAAGTCCTACTCTGTGAGAAGGAAACCATGGTGGTCTCGAAGCACTAGTGTAATGAGCCAGCGAGATATTGACCTTATTTCAGTTTGCTTGTGGTTAAATTGATTGCATTCGTATTAGGTTCAATGCTAAAGTTGCAAGAGTGCTTAACTAAAGTTACCATCATCCAATTGTTCTTTTCTTGATGAATATGTTAACAGAATTTTCTATAAGAATATCAAAATAGATGCTGCCAAGCTTCAGCAAGGACAAAGAGAATACAAATGAAGCAGATATAAGCTTCATAAAAGTAACTAGCAACAGATCGAATTCAGTATGTGAATAGTGATGGCCACAAATAACATCACATTACTCAGTTCCAAAGGTACTAAATGTTATACATTTTTTTTGGTGACGAATGACCTAATAAAACAATAAATATTAAAAAACAAAAGGCAAGTGAAAGAAAAGGTACCTGAAATCTGTGTGTAACAGGACACACTTCAACTTTTGTACGCGAACAAGACAAACCATACTGGTCCTGCACCCAGCCAGAACAGTTGAAAGAGAAACAAAGCTACATTAAATGATCTTCTTGTTACATAATCAGTATGCAAAACTTCAATATCTCCAAATAGATGCTAACAATGACAATGCAAACGGTGCGGACGTCCTCATACAAGATTATTCATGTAACCCACAAGGGAATTTAGAAGCATGGCTAGTATGATGGTTTGATAAAGACAAAATAATGGAAATATATACATACCTGTAGCCTATGCAAGTAGCTATCAACTTCACTCATTATGTCATCCTTCACTGAATTACTTTCTGGAGAAAAGAGTTGTTCTTCACCCTCTCCCTCCCCCACCAAAGCTTGCTGCAGAAACAGATTGGAAAGGGAAATTCCAATCAGTTATGTTATGGATTAAATTTGCATGTAAGAGATAGATAAGAAGGAGAATGGAACTTGCAATGAAAAACAGAAAAAAAAAAAAAAAAAAAAGTCTACCATGTGAAATGAAGGACAGAATCCAGAATCTCATAACATACCAGCAACAATTTCTTATGTTGTTTCCTTTGCGGAAGAATTCCAAGGAAATCTAGCATGACTTCATCTAGCTCTACAAGCGAAAAAAGAAAGAAGATGTTTAATTGTAAGTAGTAGCTATGGTAATTCATAAGCAAGGTCCATTTAAAAAGCTAATATCACCTTTTGTTTGCAATAGTGTGGCCAACAAGCTCAATGAACCAAATACTTGATCATCCTCACCAGAAGTAACATAAGAAAGCAAGGCTTCCCTACACAAGACTAGGATGTCAGAGATACAATATATTGTCACAAGACAAGGATCTCAACATTCGAAAGTTTCTAAAAACTAAATACTGCACTATGCCATTGAGAAGCAAATACATGTTTCTAGCCATTTTCTATCACTTAAAAAATCTGTTCTACAAAGTGAAGTGTTATCTCGTTAGCTTTTACAAGTCATCCTGACACATTATTCCCCTTTAAGAGTGGAAAAAGAGCTTTCATCTTATCATGTCTGAACCACATATTTACTCATGAGATAATTAAACTGCAAGACTTAGAAATTCACTTTAATTACAAGTTTAACAAATCATTTTCCTATATAAGGTCTTGTCCTACATATTAATAATAAATATTTCTAGAATTACGCATTGGTCTAAAGTTGCATGTCAGATATCATTTTGTTTTGCTAAAACAGAATGATATATTACGAAAATAGAGAATTACAAACGGAAATACATGGAAGGGTATTGCCTCACTTGGTTAAAAGTTCTTGGGCTCGTAGTACAAACTGTTTATGCAAGAAAATAACATGTAAAATTCAAAATGTCATTTAATAAATAGCTGTTCTGAACTAACTTGAATATCATTCGCTCCAAAATTTTAGATTAGCATTTGCAGGTTCCCATGTCTTAGCCACCAACATAAAATAGATTGCAGCAACAGCTGACAGGCATCATACTATCTCATCTAATACACTTTTCCTTATTCACCCACATATAAATATAAAAAGAAAAATTGCCAAAATAGAGTACATTAGAAAAATATTAAAATGGACCAATATGGCAATATATGAAATCCAGTTGCATCTAAAGTATCTTTCCCTTCCATAGGTAAAAGGAAACATGCTAGTAAAGAGATCATAACATAATACTCTTTGAACAATACCTCAAAGTCTTTTGTGAACCCTTAGAATCCTTTCGTAAATTTTCATCTGCCAATGGAAGTTGTGGAAAACTTGATGAATCTGACCCAGTAACCCTGCATATTGGTTGAAGCACCTTCTGATTATCATCAGAAGAATTATCCATCTTTTGACTTTCACCAGAGCCACTATCATCAGAAATTTGTCCATTAAGTTTGAGCATGGAGTCTGGTGTGAAGGTTTCTTGAGGGAAAAATAGAGAAGCGGACACGGAATTTGCCAGATCATTGATTTTGACAATACGTAAAATGGAGCAAAGCAAATAGAAAGAAGTAACTGCAACAACATTTTTCTCCTACAAAATAAGAGGGACAAGGGATCAGGTTATCAAATTAAATTAAATGACAAGTAAATTGGCAAAGCACTTGAAATCAGCAGCATAATCCTTATTTGAAAAACTCCACAAGAATATAAGAATGAAAATGACAAGTAGACAAGGCAAGGATGAATACTCCAACTGCTTCCTCCCCAAGCGAAGGCAGTAGCATAGGGAAAATCAGAAATTTCAAGATGGCATCTCTTATTATCCTCCCAACATCAGGAATCCGAGCAGAAATAACATCGCTAACATAGTATAGATTGTCTTCAATTTCGTCTGCTGCAGAAAGAATAAGTGCAGTTGACTCTGAGCTATTATTCCTGGCACACAAGCCATATAATTGATCAGAAGTTAAGATTGAAATACCCAGACATACAAGCAAAATGGCGCATAAATTCTTACTTTACAGAATCTAAAACCAGTCTGATTAAAGTTTGACACTGCTCTCGAAAGTATTTCACCAAGCTAATGAAGTAATCACCATGAGGAGCACTAGCCAAATAGTTATTGATAGATTCATCTCCAACTGATAAATAATGGCAACAAAATTTCATTCACATTAACATACCATAGTAGCATCTTATGAATCAAGAGAAAGGTAATACACGATGAAAATATGTGAGCATACCATGATAGATATTAAGTGTCAATGCACGAACAGCAGTCCGAACCATGCTCTCTTCGTGGAAGGCAAACCGTATTCCCTCAACATACAGAGGGAATGATACAATTTCCTCCTGAGAAAAGAAAATGAAGCAATGGAAGTTAGTACTAGACTATGCTATTAACAAAGATGCATAGCACCAATCCACTACTTTCAGCCACAATAACCTTTAACAAGTTGCAACAGATACACTAGCATTAAATTTTTAATATTTTCCTTGTCTTTCTATTATAAGAACAATTGAACAGACTTATCTCAATCATGAAACCAACAAATTATTCTCTAACACCATTTAAAAAAAATAATTGGCAGGAAGTTGATTTCAGTTAAAATACAGCCTTGTAGTTGCAATAGCCAGAGGTTATTTAATTGAGGAAGCAATTTTCAAATTCTCTACGTAAGCTAATAACTCCTTCACACTTTTTCATAATTATAGTGTCAATAACAGGTTCCAAAATTCTAGCTTACATAAACAGAAATCATGAAAATTTACAGAGAATGAGCCACCATTGACAATAAAATAAAAACAATAACGAACATAAGGAATTCAACAAGCAAGAAAGAGGATTAAGCTTACATCCTGAGTTTTGATAAGCAGAGATATAGTGTTCTTGTTCAACTTCCCACTAATTGCCCTTCAGAAGTGCAGTGGAAGATCCATGTGGAACAAGCAAAGATACAAAAAAAAATCTTTAAATAACATGCACAAAGACACGTCACCAAAAAAAGGACATAAGTCAAGAAAGTAAAAGAGATCTAAAAGTAACCAAGAACAAACCTTAAAAAGGAAATGTAATAAGACAACAGTTCTTCATTGCGAAAGTCAAAAGAATAAGTAATCAGATAATTTATGTGTTCGTTGCTGAACATGTAATCTGCATTACAGATGGAGGCAAAAGGAAAATATTACTCCACAAAAACTTGACCATAATGCTTACAACATTGGAGAAACATTGATATCTTTTTTATTTCTACATTCTTACATATAGCTTCTTCATTTTTAAGGTTTTGGATCATAATACTGATAGTCTGCAGCAACTGAAGTGATATAGTTATCGTTTTGCTGATCTTTAATATACGTACAAATTCCCCCATAACCTGTTTCTCCATAAAATACCTGAGAATAGAACGATTATAAACAACCTTTAATGAAAACACTGAGAGGTGTTCAGAAGACTGACAAAACTCACTCAAAAAAGGCCAAATTATGCTGGTCTCCATAAGTTATCAGCTCTGCTGTGGACCTAAGTGCCTCAATTACAAAGTCCTGTGCACCAGGGACACAGAAATGGAAACCAGATGTCAAATTGTTGTTTTCCCTCTTCTTTTCAGAGATAGAGAGTTAGGGAGGAGCATAAACAATAGATTAAGAGCACTTTTTGCTGAAACAAAAAGAAACAAGCTTAGTTACCTTGTTAACATCATTAATAACTTGAATCTTTGCCAGTTGATCAGTTAGATATCTGCATAACAAACCCAACAATCGGAAGTATCACTATCTAAAAGTCAGCTTAATATTTTCAGTACATGAGATTCAGTAAACCTTAAAAAGTTTCAAGTTATCATCAATATGCTCAGCAGCAGAATTTTAAACAGACTGAGAAGTAATTCCAGAGTCTTGAACTCAAGATCACAAACCAGAGAAAAAAAGCTCTAAATTCTTTAAGATTGAGAATTTGCCTGAGGATTCGAAGATTAGAGAAGGGACACCATTTCCCATGAACACCCATGCACAGAAACACGAGACAAGCTTCAAAACGAAAAGTAAAGATAAACAAAGAATACCAAGGGACCAGGTCAAGGAAATAAATAACGGGTATGACCTTTAACCTAAAAACTCTGCAATACACCCATACACATACTGCTGCAGTATTATTGTACTAATAGGAGACAGTAGATCTGATAATTATGGAGTTCAGAGACACGCTGTTAAATTCCAATTGAAGTTCGGTATCCTAAGCATGACATAGCACTTCCTTTATATTATCAAGATTATGGCAATAACAACTTCCCATTGAAGTTGTATTCCCCCAAAGCATAATACAGTGATCGTCATTAACAAGTCCCATTTCAGTTAAATACGAATACACATTCAATTTCATCAAAATGGGATACTTAACCATCAAGGTGCCAAATTAAGTAAGCTGTTAGCAGGAAATTGAAATTGGGTTTGGTTGCAATAGTAAAGAATGCAAGTGGAAGAGGGAGAGAAAGAGTACCGGAGTTCATCTAAAGAGAATCGTTCTCTGGATCGCCAGAAAGAAAACCACATTTTGAATTATCAAAGTTTCTTAGCTTTCAACGACATTCTCTATTGACCCACTTCGAAAAAGACTTCATTTCTCTTCCCCAACGGTATCTGGTGAGGAAATAATCAAAAGGGTGCGCTCCGTTTTCAAGTGGAATCATTAAAAAATACTTACAAGAAGAATCCCGACCGATGAACACTCTGGCCAGCCAATCAATCGAGTTCTGGCGGAGCTACGCCTCGCCCCAAAAGGGGATGAATTTGACGATGAAACAGTGCGATCAGGATCAATTTGAAAGACTGGTAATGATTAGTCTTGTCCGATCAGGGTTAGGTTTGAGATTTAGTGGTGGTTTGAAAATGAAGAATATTGTAGACGGCTTAAAGCCTTCGATTCGATGGAGATTTTGCAGAGCTGGCGAACGATCACAACCATGGGACAATCCTCCTCTTCCACTTCCGAATTCATTGACAATATACTTTAGCTAATTTGAATTTATGAAATATCCCTTTGCTTCAATTTTCAAATTAATTTGGTAAAATAAATCAAATTACGTTACAAGATTTAATTTTTTTTAACAAACATTAAAAAAAGTTAAATTTTTTAATAATCTAAATGTTGGATTTTTAATTTTTATGTAGATTTGTGCTAATCTCCACCCAATAAATAGTTAAGTAAAAAACCAAATTTAATTATAGAATTGATGAGACTTAATTGAGAGATAATTTCAATATATAATCATATCATAAAAATTGACTGTATTTTCATTTAATATAAATTTAATATGAACATAATTATATCACTTATTTAAATACTTGGCATTTTATGTTTTATTGAATATATGGAAAATAAACAACCATAATAATGATTAATTTACTCTATTATAATTAAATGGCCGGAAATAATGATTTGGGCTCAATTTACACCATTTTATTTGATTTAGAGTTCTAATTATTTTTTTTTTTATGAGGTTCAAACTTAAGATTTTCTTCTTGAGTTATTTTTCAATCTTATTTTTTAAATTTGAGTAATTTCTTTAAACTCAACATTTGTTTTTTTTATATTCTACAATTATTTATGGTTGATAACATACTTTTATTACACTCTTACTCATGTATTTTATATATTACACAATTTTAATGTAAATCACAAGTCATATTTGAATAATATTATATTAAACTTAATATTCTACGTAGTATTAGAGTACTGTTG
The DNA here is from genome assembly GCF_907164915.1 of Impatiens glandulifera. Lineage (NCBI taxonomy): Eukaryota > Viridiplantae > Streptophyta > Magnoliopsida > Ericales > Balsaminaceae > Impatiens > Impatiens glandulifera. Next base: position 44,911,279 of record NC_061863.1, on the reverse strand, counting down.
TTGAGCTCATGAACGGATTTAGAATTAGAGTTGAGGTGTACTTAAAATATTAACGATTTTTTTTTAGATAAAATCAGTGAATAAATGTAAGTTTTACCATTTTTTTAAAATAATTATATAATTAAAAAAATATTGATTACATTGAATTTTTTAAGAAATTAGGAGAAATGTCACAATTTTTACGTAATTATTTTTTCAAGGTGGGCTGTCCTACATAAATCAGCCCCTACTTAAGCTCTCAAAAGTTTCATTTTCAATCGACTAATCGACTATCTCCTATCATGGCTGGCCAAGACTTTTCTTCATCCACCATCCTTATTCACCATCCTTATTGTGGATTATTCTCATATTATCTATGTTTTTAGATTTAACGGTGACAACTAACTTAAATGGACAAATTTTGTCAAAATGAACATTTGAGGTAGAGGAAAACTCTTTTTAATTTTATTGGAATTATCGTCGCTCCCAAATTTGATGATCCGGTTTTTTTTATTTGGCGAAATTTTTTCCGAAATTATTTATCACAAATTCCAGAGCGTTTTGAGCTCTTTCTTGGCAGTTTCGTCATTTCAAAACTATACTTTATTTCTCGGTTGAATTTGTAGGTCTTCGTGTCTCGACAAATTTTTTTTCGACATAATCTGTCAAAAAATTATCACTTTTTATTTCTGTCCAGTGACACTATGACGATTCAAAATCATTCGTTGAAATGAAAAAATGTCACCAACATTCTGCGACACTCTGACGATTCAAAGTCACTCGTGTTAGAATTATCCTAATTAGATCATAATTTAAAGTGTGAAAATTAAAATCTGAATGCGGCGTAAACATACCTTAATTCATTGTTCTGAATCTTCTATTTCCTTGTAATAGAAAAATTCTTTAATCTCTCTTTCTTTAGAATTTCTTTATGTAATTGTTCTTCCAATTGATGAGTACGTCAAATTATTTTCTTTCTCTGTTGATGGGGACGCAAAGAAGGATTGTCCGTACTTCAAATGTGGACCATTACCGTTACATATAATCAACATTAAATTAGTTATTATAGTTAGGTAATTTCTAGTTTAGCCATTTCATAAAATTAGAAATGTCAATTAAGTAACCCCACTTTATATTCATGACAAATACACTCATAAGGCATAAACTTAATTTCACATTAGATCACATTATTTTGGCTTATATTAAATTTGACATTTGTACAATTATTTATTATACTAGTGACCTTATAAATTTCAACAACTCGCTGAAGTGAGAATATGTCACCAACATCCAACGATACTTCCGCGATTCAAAGTCACTCATTGAAGTGAAAGAATGCCATCAACATTTAGCGACACTCTAGCAATTCAAAAGCACTCGCAGGAGTGAAAGAATGTCATCAACATTCAACGACACTCCGACGATTCAAACTCACTCGCTGAAGTGAAAAAATATCATTAACAATCAGTGACATTTCGACGATTCAAAATCACTCGCTGAAGTGAAAAAATATCATTAACAACCGGTGACACTTCGACGATTCAAAATCACTCGCTGAAATTAAAAAATGTCATCAACATGTCATCTCCTCGGCATCATCATCTCTGTTCTCATAGTTGTTAAAAACTCTTACTCTTAGGTGACTGACATATTCACCAAAACTCTTCCCAAGTTGAATTTTGAGGAACTATGTGTCAAGTTGAGCACTCCCAATATCTATTACCCAACTTTAGAAGGAGTATAGAATTATCTTTCCAACTTTCTTGGAATTTGTATAATTTATTTACAATAACATGTAACTTTGTTTATACTCTACACATTACTTGTTTTCATTCATTTTTTTTTGTTACACTCAATATATTTTATATATCAAACATTTTTCATATAAATCATGGTTCATATTTAAATAATATTATCACTCATTCACTCTTAGTTTAATATTATATTTATATTTTTTAACTAATATGAAATGAATTAAAGTAATCCAACCAATTCAACTAATTGAACCAATTAAACACTAAAAAAAACACATTTTTTTTTATTAAATAAGATATTATTTTTAAAATCAATAAAACCCATAAATAACACCAGCATAAAATAAAAAATATAAAAAAAATCTTGTAAAGAATTTAAAAAGTAGTGATGAAATTGAATTCCATTATCATCCTTGTCCACTTTGGCTCCATCAGGGGTGGTCAAAGATAATTAATTGAGTTAGTTTATTTGAAAAGAAAAAAATTTCAAAACTATCAAATGTCTCAAATCATTAACATTTTTTATTAGAGAAATATGAATAGAATTAGAGAATTTCAAAGTGGGAATCACGTGGTGCCGAAATATGATTGAATTTTGTTTTTCTATTTTCTATTTTCTATATATCTCCTCACACTTTTTTTCAGCAGGCAGGTATCATATTATTAATTTCCGAAATTTCCTCAACTTTCACTCCTCTTTTTATTATTAGAAATAGTATACTATGAAAGTCCAATAAATACATTAATCATTATTATTTTCATTCATATATATACTAGTCATTTAGATCTAGTTACATAGGGCCTGAAGTAAAAGTATATACATAAGGGTATATCTCCTTATATGCACATTCGCTCTAACTTAAGCTCGTTTTTTATATCTATATAAAATAAGAAAACTTAACCCCGGATACATTTTAAATTCTATTTATATCCATGAATAATTAACAATTAATTATAATTAAAAAGAAAAAGGAAAGAAAGAAGAAAGTAGGTAGCGGCGGCAGGCAGATAGGAAAATGGCGGTCAGCGGTTGGTGGGGGAACTGAAGCTGCGGTTTTGACACACGTGTGAGATTACTTGGGGCGCACGCCATCTTCCTCCCCATATCATTATTCTTCTCTCTCTCTATATTTGTTGGAGACATGAAGAAGAAGCATAATTAATTAAATTAAATAATTAATTGATGAGTAAATATTATTGTTGTGCATTTGTGTGCGACCTGGGAGAGGAGGAGGAGAGAGAGTTGGGGAGGAAGGCGGCGGCGGGGGAGTGTCCTTATTGCGGCGGTAAAGTAGAGGCGGTGGATTTTGAGTGTCGGTGGAGGTTCTGCGGCTGTCTTCCAATTGGCTTCGTTTACAAGAGGAAATATATCTGCTCTCTTTGTTCCAAACGTCTCCATTTCATCTACTCTTAATTATTTAATTACATACATATTAATTTGCTTGGTAAATCTACAATTTTTTAATTAATTACTTGTAATCATATTAACATTTTCATAGAGGAGGAGGAGGCGTAATTCATTAATTAATTAATTAATTATAAGCTTCCGACAACGTGCGAACGTGTTAGGTGTGTGATAGAGACCTTATTATCAGTACAAGTATAATGATTAATTTTTCTCTTTACCTAACATATATTAAACTATAAATGAATTTTGAAATTTATCATTCAAGTGAGAATTATTTTAAGAAAAAAAATTGCTAATTTTAAACGTATATATTAATAAAAAGTTATTTTAAATTTTAAACATATTATTATAAAAAATTTGTTCAAACTCTTTTAATTATCATAATTAATTTTTATTTTTAAATTTATATATTTATTAATTAAATGTTAATATATTTTCTCTCTATTTTTTTTTCCATTAATTAAGCCAGATAAATTATTTTATTTTAATTTTTTTTATATTAATTTTTTTATCTTCCTTTTCTTTATTGATTTTTATGTTTATAGTTTTTAAATTCTCATTTTTTTTTTTAAAAATAGTAAGTTATTTATGAATTTTATGTTTTAGTGTAATATTTTTTAAAAGATTTATTTCTTATTTAATTTAATATGATCAAAAATGAAATTAATAAGATTATTACTTTTTTAGTGTTTGATAAATGAGTTGGTATTATTATCCAAAATTATTGATTATTAATTTATTTATTTTTGAGTTTATGAATTTTTATTATTGAAAGGATAAGTCATTGTTATATTCAATAATCACGGGTGAAAAAAGGGTCAAAACCTAGAGTATAAACTCTCGGTAATAACCATATATCTTTCAGTATAGACCTAATACTGAAAGTTTGAGTGACTCTTGTCATTCCTCGGTATTGACACTTTCGGTAAATATAATTGACCGTTTACCGAGAGATATTATAGAGTTTTTGGGTTAGATATCTTAGAGAAAAATCGAAAGTTAATTGGAAAACTTTTAGTCTTTCTTCATACAGTAAAACCGAGAGATTTCCAATTAACTTTCGGTTTTTCCCTCTGAAGTAAAATCAAAAGTTTTCCAACTTTCGGTTTTCCTTTTCATAAAAACACGAGAGTTATGTTAAAAACTTTCGGTTTTCCCCTTTGAAGAAACACCGAAAGAGTTTCATACAACTCTCGGTTTTTCCTTTTCAAATAAACCCGAGAGGTATATGAAGAATTTTCGGTTTTTCCCTTTGAAGAAAAACCGAAAGCTTTCCATATAACTCTTGGTTTTTCCATTTTAAATAAACCCGAGAGGTATATGTAAAACTCTCGGTTTTTCCTTTCAAGAAAAATCGAAAGATTTCCATTTAACTTTCGGTTTTCCTACAAAATTTACAAAATATGCCAATTGTTTTGTGCGCAACCAAAACTTGTTCAGTGAAACAATATATCAATTCATAAAACAAATGACATTCATAAAGCAAATGACCATTATCATTCCAAAAATTCTCAACCAAACCAATCATCCAAACAACCTATTTTAAATTCAAATTAAAACGTACTCAATCAATTCATAAACCTGTTTTCAGTCGAAACAACCAATCAAAACGTACTAGAATTAGCTGGTGGGGGAGGAGGGGATGGTTGTTGATGTTGCCTCATAAATATTTCAAAGCTCTCCATTCTTGCATTCATTTCTAACATTTTCTTCTCTATTCTTGCATTCATTTCTAACTTTTCTCTCTCCATTCGTGTCATCATTTCTAGCTTTTCCGCTTGTATTTTATTAATCGTTCGAGTTCTTTCTTCATCCCTATTTTCCAATTCCTCCAGTTTCATCGTCAATCTTTGATTCTCTTCAAACAATCGATTAGTGGATCGTTGTGAACTGTTGCCACTTCGACGATCCTCACAAAAGTGTGTGGGTCGGACGCTTGATCCCATACCGAACACTCCCCCATACTTTTGTTGTCCGAACACCCTCTCCGTCAACTCAAAGTCAGATATTTCCGGTTCGTTACTTCTTACTTCTTCCATCTCAACCTGCACATTTGAAATAAATTTTCATTTATATAATAAATAAACTAGCTATATGTAATTTATTTAAATTCAATTAACTTACAATTTTCTCTTGTGCTCGTTCGTCCGGGACGGAGGTTGGATTTTCTTTCGTAGGTTTTGGGGTACGGGTCCTCTTGAATACTTCAACGATAAAGGGAGTCCGTCTCATTTCAAGCGCCTATTGAAATAAATGATTTATATAATTAATAACAATTTTTATATTAAGTTATTAGAAATAATGTACATAACAATTCTTCCTCCACTTGAGCAAACGGTCTACTTCCAGTATGATGTGAGAATTTTAGCTTATTTCTGTTAATAACATTGGTACGACTGTTGTGCTGTATTTGAAATAAAAAATGAAGTTAGAATAATTAATATCAGATTTTATTTGAATTATGAAACTGTACCTTAAATTTTTCCGTGAAGTAATGGTTGCGACACACAAACTCCCAATCATCTCGATCGTAGTCTCGTGGAGGATTGGCCAATACTGCCGCCTCGTCTCCTTGATGAGTGCAGATATAATCCATGTTCAAATTCGAGCGCTGTATATCCCATATCTGTTTGGCGTGTGCCAATTCGGACCTTCGATATTAATCAATACAACCATCAGTAGACTCGAACGGATCCTGAAAAATAAATCATTCAAGTGTTATAAAAAAGTATTGAATGATTAATGTATAATTAAGTAATGATTACTGTCATAGCAATCCAAAGTGAATCCAATTGGTCAGCACTTAATGCCTTCCACTTTAGGAGACGGTGTGAGACGGCTGAGGGGTCCCGCACAACCGACCCCAAATGTCTAGACCACATTATTCTTCCGTCGCCGACACCATCGGGCCTCCCATCTACCGCTCTAAAAGTCAGAGCAATCTTTGTCCCTGGTGGCCTCTTAAATAGCGCGATATTCTTGTTCTTCCCCCGTCTCTTGCAGGCGAAAGATTCTTCAAAATTATCAAATTCATAATTAGATGTAAATCAATACAAACAATAATTAAGTGTAAACATGTTACCAGCCGATGATGGGTCGGGAGTGGAACCGTGCTCCTCCTCGTCATCCTCCTCATGAGCCTCCTCGTGAGCCTCTTCGTCATCCCCCATATCAGCAAACGTACTCTCAATAAACTCTTCAACCTCAGCATCAATATCCTCGTCATGTGTATCTATTGGGGGAGTAGTAGCTAACGGGTCCACAACTAATGGTGGTTGATCTCTAGAAGACTCTTCTCGGAGCCTTAAGTTTTCTGACTGTACAAGTAGGTTTTAGTATGGCTTACACAGTTTGCTGGGTGTTTTTCTCATTTTCTTCCAAGTAGTTTTCGGACCTTCAGACATTCTTGATGCATACCATTAATAAATGGGCGAATAATTGTAATAAAGTAGTAATAAGAATGAATATAAAATAAAAAACATAAATCTACCTAATTAATTAATTAATCTGAACTATATATTGGTAAACCGCAGATTTATTTTTGTCACAATCTTCCAACTAGGTCAGGCTGACATATCAGGGGCATATAATACTTGTTTTGCTTGACTCACCAATATATACGGGTCCTGACTTTGGGTTTTTAAAATTTGATTTACATTTATAATTACGAAGCCATATTTATCCACTTTCACTCCTAGTTCCCCTGAGTGTGTATCAAACCACTTACACTTGAATAAGACAACTCGTTTGTGAGAAAAGTATTGTACTTTGATTATATCCGTTAAAACTCCGTAGTATGACATATTATCTGACCCGTTGTACCCTTCAACAACCACACCACTATTTTGAGTGGTTAAACCTTCGTCGTATTTTTCTGTACAGAATTTGCATCTGTTTACTTCACACCAAACATACATACACGAGTACATACTTGGACTTTCACCTAAGATCTTGAGGTCTCTTAATATGTCGTTATTTTCTGCTAATTGAGCGACCTATATATATATTCCCGAAATTTAGTCATTAAAATAAATTTAAAGTTATTAGATATGGTTTTGAATCTACTCACTCTATGCTTGAAATAGGTGGCATACGTTTCTCCACGGGACTTAGTCTTCAATCGGCATCGGCTTTAGTCTTCAATCGGCAACGACAACGTTCTCAATCTGATGGCGGCAGTGTCTTCAATCGGATGGCGGCAGTCATCTTCAGTCGTGGGCGGGCGGGCGGCGCAGGCGGAAATAATCGGGGAGAGAGAGGAGCGGAAAGAAACGGGGAAGAAAGAAGGGTTTTTTTAATTAAACAGGTTAATTCCGAGAGTTATATGAAAACTCTCGGTTTTGACATTACTTCATTCCGAGAGTTTTCATATAACTCTCGGTTTTTGATCATTTGCTTAATTCTGAGAGATGTATACATATCTCTCGGTTTTGATCATTTTAAATTCCAAGAGATTTATATAAATCTCTAGGTTTTGACATATGGGCAATTAATTTTAAATAGATAAAACCGAGAGATTTATGTATATCTCTCGGTTTTGATCATTTTAAATTATAAGAGATTTGTCTAAATCTCTCGGTTTTGACATATGGGTAATTAATTTTAAATAGATAAAACCGAGAGATTTGTGTATATCTCTCGAGTTTGATGGTTATTTCCAAAAGTTATACCATGAACTTTCGGTATTACCACTTCATTATTTGTTAAATTAATTGGTTTCTCACTTTCTAATAACCTTGAACAACATTAATTTAACACATTTGATATCCTAAAAATATTACACAATCCATATGATCAAACATTACACACATTCATAGGATAATCAAACATCAACATACATATACACTTTTTTATATAATCAAACACAATCATATACATTTTAACATTAAACATAATCTGAATTCTTAAAAAATAGCATACACTTGATTAGCTTAGTTAGGAGTCTAAATTAGAAAGTGAAATGACAATTAAATTAACAAATTATGAAGTGGTAATACCGAAAGTTAATGGTATAACTTTCGGTTTTGATGGTTATTTCTGAAAGATATACATAAAACTTTCGGTATTACCACTTCATAAATTGTTGATTTAATTGGTTTTTCACCTTGTAATAATCTTGAACAACATTAATTTAACACATTTGATGTCCTTAAAAGATTACACAATCCTAATACATCATTAAAATCAAACTTTACACACAACCTTATTATCATCAAACACAAACATACATATATAGTTTTTTACATTATCAAACACAATCATATACATTTATAACATTAATCACAATCTTAATTCTTAAAAAATAACACACTTTATGTGATTAAATAGTTTAGACAAGAAATTGCAAAAAAATCAAATAAATTATGGAATGAATATCGAAAGTTATATAATTAACTTTTGGAAATAACTATCAAAACCGAGAGTATTTCAACTATCTCTTGGTCCTGTCCTTAAACAGAGATTTTTAAGGAAGGGTCAAACGCGAAAGTTTATTGGAAAACTTTCACAATTACCCCTTCCCAACACTTAGAAAAATTTCCAATTTTTTGGGGGAAAGGTCAAAAGCGAAAGTTTTCCTTTAAACTTTCGCAATTACCACTTCACAACACTTAGAAAATTTTACAATTTTTTTGGGGAAGCGTCAAAAGCGAAAGTTTTTTGGAAAATTTTCGTAATTACCCTTTCCAATTTTTTTGGGGAATGGTCAAAAGTGAAAGTTTTATAATAAACTTTCGTAATTAACCATTCCCAATACTTAGAAAAATTTACAATTTTTTTGGGGAATGGTCAAAACCGAAAATATATTTGAAAACTTTCGCAATTACCCCTTCCATTTTTTTGGGGAAGGGTCAAAAGAGAAAGTTTTCCAATAAACTTTCGCAATTACCACTTCCCAACACTTAGAAAAAATTACAATTTTTTGGGGGAAGGGTCAAAATCGAAAGTTTATTAGAAAACTTTCGCAATTACCCTTCCAATTTTTTATGGGGAATGGTCAAAAGCAAAAGTTTTCCAATAAACTTTCGCAATTAACCTTTCCCAACACTTAGAAAAAATTACATTTTTGGGGGGAAGGGTCAAAAGCGAAAGTTTATTGGAAAACTTTCGCAATTACCTCTTCCAATTTTTTCGGGAAAGGGTCAAAACGAAAGTTTTCCAATAAACTTTCGCAATTACCACTTTCTAGCACTTAGAAAAATCTACAATTTTTGGGGGGAAGGGTCAAAAGTGAAAGTTTATTGGAAAACTTTCGCAATTAGCCTTTCCAATTTTTTTGGGAAAGGGTCAAAAGCAAAAGTTTTACAATAAACTTTCGCAATTAACCCTTCCCAACACTTAGAAAAATTTACAATTTTTGGGGGAAGGGTCAAAAGCAAAAGTTTTCCAATAAACTTTCGTAATTACCCCTTCCCAACACTTAGAAAAATTTACAATTTTTTTAGGGAAGGGTCAAAAACGAAAGTTTATTGGAAAACTTTCTCAATTATCCCTTCTCAACACTTAGAAAATTTTCTAATTTTTGGGGGGAAGGCTCAAAATCGAATATTTTATAATAAACTTTCGCAATTATCAATTCTGGAAAGTTAAAATTGATGGTTCTTTTAATAACCTTCGCAATTACCCTGTTTTCCCATTTTTTTGACAATAGTGTAATCGAAAATGTTAAATAAATTTCTCAAATAAAGGCAAACAATACATATAGAAAAAAACATTCCTAAACCACATTAATAAACCAAAAGATAATTATATTTCATAAGTCTAAACAAAGGTCAAAACGTACCAAATTATCCAAAACATGTTATCAGACGATCAAAAACGATTACAAATAATTATTCAAAAACAGTAATCTAGTTAGTAGATGAGGGAGGAGGAGGGGGTGGTTGATTCTGCCTCCTGAAGAATTCAATTTGTTGTTCAAGATTCTCCAATTTTTGCGCAATTTGCTCTTTGTCCGCTTTAATTTCAGTAAGCAATTGAGCTCTTTCCGCATCCCTCAATTGAATTTGCTCTAATGCCGACGCTAGTTGTCTCGCATCCTCCTCACGTTTAACATTCGCAGTAGTCATTGGGTCATTCGTGACAGATCCTCGGTCAGAACTTGATTGCGCTAGAAAGTTCTGGAATGGTCGCGACAGTTTCTCTGGTGTATTCTGAATACTCTTCCAACTACTCATCATGAATGCATTTTATTAATAAATTTATGAATCTAACCACAATATATAACATTAATAAACCTAATCTAGCATGAATCAAAATATAATATATCACATTTAACATAAATAATCATACTAATCAAACATAAATCAAAAGAAATAACCTTAATCCAAATGTAATATAAATCTAAAAATAAACAATAACAAATCTAAATCTAACCATATAATTACCAATCAAACAAAATCATACATATATTTAACAAAATCTAACCTAATATATAACATATATCAAACAAAATATAATTTAAACTAACCTAAAACTAAACTAAAACTAATCAATAACAAATCTAAATATAACCTTATAACATATATAACCAAATAAAATAAAATCTAACCTTGATTTGAAGGCGAGACAAAGGTGGTTCCGTTGAGGGCGTTGGCGCGGGCGGAAGGAGAAGAGAAGAAGAAGAGAAGAAAAAGAGAAGAAGTGAAGAAGCTGGTGGAGGCGATGCGGGCGGGAGAGAGAGCGAAAAGAGAAAAGGCGGAAATAAGAAGAGAAGAAGTAGGGTTTTTTTTAATTTAAATAGGTCATTACCGAAAGTTATATGAAAACTTTCGGTTTTGAACCTGAGTCAAAACCGAAGGTTTATAAGAAAACCTTCGCAATTAATCATTCCCAAACTTAGGATTGTTTTTAAAAGTTTTAGGATGAGTCAAACCCAAAGATTTATTGGAAAAGCTTCGCAATTAATCATTCCCAAACCTAGAATTATTTTTCATATTTTTTTGGGATAAGTCAAAACCGAAGGTTTATTGGAAAACCTTCGCAATTAACAATTTTAGTAAAGGTAAAACCGAAGGTTATTTGAATAACCTTCGCAATTACCCAATTTCTAACACTTAGAATTATTTTGGTTTTTTTGGGAAGGGCAAAACCGAAAGTTCTTTGCAAAACTTTCGGTAAAAATTTGTAAACCCGAAAGTTTTACACGACTCTCAAAATCTATTTTTAATAATGAAAGATTTGTTCCTCTCGGGATGATTTCCGAGAGTTTTACAAAACTCTCAACAAATTCTGTCGGTAAAAATCAATTTTTTACTAGTGAATTGGACCAAACAATTTTAAAATAATTAATAATTAATATTAATATAAGAAGAAAAAAACATAAAAAATAAGAAGAAATATAAAATTAAAATATTTAATTATGAATATATATATATATATATAATTAAAATAATTAGTAATAAATACTCGTATAAAAATAATAAAAAATTTGTGAAAATATAAAATAGAAGGTTATTTATTAATGAAAAAGAAGAAGTGAGAAAATATATTAATATTTAATTAATAAATATATAAATTAAAAAATAAAAATTAATTATCTTTTACTAAAGGAGGCTAAATGAGTCAATTTTTTATAGTACATATGTTTAAAGATTTTTTATTAGTACATATGTCTAAGTGAGCTAGTTGTACAGGTGCATACATTTTGCTTAAACTATACATTATTTTTAAATAAACCCTTCTCTCATATATATATAAAAAAATTATCGTTAATTTTTTTTAAATAAATATATATCTTATTAAAATTAAAATTAGCCTCTTGTTAACTTTTATAACTCACTAAGTAGCAGTGTTAAGATTTGACTTAAGAGACCAAAAGTCACGGGGTTCGATTCCATTTAGAAGTGTTTTGAGGTTAAGCGGAGTTCTCTTTCATTCAATATATATATTATATTTATCTTTAATACAATGTATATTTTTATTTAATTATTTATTTTTATCAAAATAAGGCTATATATATTAATTATATTATTTCACATATATTAATATAATATTTAAAGATTTAGTTGTTAATAATTTATTAAAATATTAAATAAAATAATATTTAAAATTTAAATTAATTTAAATGTAATAATTTGTAAATATATGATTAAATATTTTAAATTGGAATATAAAATTTTGTTCTATATTATAAACAGATTTTAATAAAAATATATATATAAATAAATGAGAGGATAGAAAGAGAAAAGAAAGTGATAAGATAAAAGATAAGACTTTTCCAAAAATTTTCTCAAAATTTTTCGAAAAATTCTCCCAAGTCAGTTTCAAAAATCCGGTCAAAGAAAGAATCGGCCTACGTTTGCAAACTTACATAATTTTGATAATTTTAAATAAAATAATCAAAAAGGGAGAAATTGTTAGATAAAATTAGACCGGTTCACATAACCTAACTTAAATAAACCTTCCATGCAGGAACAAGGAACCGGACCGGACAAACAAATAAACCGGCTAAGAAGAACAGCCGGTCAAGCTACTAAACCGACCAAGAATACTTGGAACATGACCGCACAAAGAAAGGATCGGCCAAAGCTTAAAACCGGAAACATCAGACAGCCGATCAGCCACAAGGCAGAGGAATAACCGGAAGATGTCCGGTTAAACCACTCACACCGGAAGCCATCCGGTTAAGTCGAATGACCGACCAGTACAAGAAGACAATTTGGGTATCTGTTGAGAATGATACCAAAGGAACAGACTGAACACTTCCATATCCATACAAGTCTGAGGAAAGTCTGCAGGCTGCAGAAGACAGTCCTACATGATCTTTCTACTTCGGGATAAGTCAGAAAGGAGATCTTCCAAGTACAGACAACTGTCTAACAGACAATGTCCACATTGAGTAAAAGACAAACCTAGCAGGTTTCTCTTACACACCGGAAGAACAAACTGCTAAGTCTGTGAGATTGACCGCCAGGTCTGAGGTTGACCGTCAGGTCTGAAAAGATGACCGCAGGGTCTGAATCACTGAATCACTGAACCTCTGCACCTCTGCTCAGCCAATCAGATTCAAGGAAGTGAAATATGACCGTTGGCATATTTCATCTATAAAAGGGGCAGTTGAAGAAGAGTAAATGCGGGACACAGTGGACAATTAATTTACAAGTGATAAGAGTGTGTTCTCTCTCTAGAAAAGCCTAAGTGCTAAAGTTGAAGTGTGTGTTTTACAATTTCGGTGCAAATTGTAAGAGTGTTATCAAGCAGGAAATAAGTCTTGATCGGATTTTACTTGTATTCCTTAGTGAATATCCTTCTCGCGGTTTCGAGAGGAAGAGGTGACATAGGAGTTTTATCTCCGAACATCCATAAAACTTGTCTTGTCATTTACTTTCTGTCGGTTCCATTATCTAACTGATCCGTACCGCTCTAACCTACTTAACTCTATCCAAGCCGAATCACCAGGTTACCAAAACCGACCCATCATTCTATTTAACTCTCATCATTCGAAACCGGTTCTGCCTATCATACTAGTGTGCTGCTTCAACTTGAAATAAACCTCTTCCGCGCTTGAACCTAGTTCAAGGGTTTTTGACAGTTTGTGTAGTATTGAAACCCCGGTGTTAATCTCTAACAGGATTAACCACCACCCTTTGAGTAAGAACCGCTAACCGGTCCAACCCCGGTCCTCCAGCGGCTAGCTATCTAGATCCTAACAGAAAGGATAAGTTGTCAACTGAATAACTTAATCATGAGAGGTTAAATAAAGCTCAAATTTTTAATATTTCATAGGTGTGATTGAGCTCTTTATGAGTTTTGAAAATTTTATTTTAGACTAGTATTATATGTTAGCTTATTAAAAATAAAATTTAACTGGAATTAAGAATTTGTTAAAAAAATCATTTTTTACTTATTTTTACCCAAAAACATATTATCTAATTCAATTACATATGTTCTATCAAATAAAATCAAAATTACTCACTCTTTTTAGCCATTTTTAAAAGTAATTATAATTACACTTATGATTGTTACAACTCACAACATAATAATTTTCAAAATAATTAATTGGGTCAGCAGTAGTGTTATTTTGGGCTTGGACTTGTCTTTTTGATTTTTAATGTTTTAGGTATTTTGTAGTTTACTTAATTTTGACAATAGAGGTTAAGATGCTTAGTGCTAATATTATTACATTGGGAGTGTTATTTTCATTACTCTTAACATTTCAAACTATCAATATTCGGATAAAAAAAAAATCAGTATGAAAAAACTTATCGTATTAAAGATAAGTTGTTAATAATTTTGGTATAAAATTAAATTATACTCTTAATTGAGTCTTGACTATTTTAATTGTGTTAGTTTGGATGAAAAAATTGACATATTAAAAGTTATATAATTTCATTATGTTCACAAACTGTTGAATTCAAGATGATATTTTTTAATGATTTCATATTATATATATATATACATAAACACACAAAATGGTTAAGCTTTTACAATTATTACTATTTTGTTTGTTTACACGGTATATGTATGATTATTCAAACCGCTTAATGCTGACTCATTTTGAAAAAAAAAATCAATTAGTTGGTTATAAGATTTTGATATTAAGAACAATTGATATATTAGGGTCAAATATACTATTCATTCAAATAAACAAATTAATATAATTCGCACCCAAAATATATTAAATAATGTTATGATTCAGAAATACTTATTTATTTATTTTACGTGTTTAGTTAATAATTTGCTTTGAATTATTATTGTATTTGTGTTTTTGAAATTTTATTTTATTAATTGTTTTAAAATTACTGTAAAATATAAATTATAAAAATTATTAGATTATATGATCGGATATTCAAATAAATGACTAATATAACCAATTATAAAAAAACGACTCAACTCAATACACGTTCAACCTATTAAAAATATTGGTATGCCCCGAATGTATTGCAAAAAAAAGTTCATTTATAGAGTAAAACGTTCAAAAACACTGCTTATACATTTAAAAATGCATTTTATTTTGTGTAGTTAGACTAAAAAATTCTAGACATAATCATATAAAGATACATATAGCACAAATATATTTTCATATATAATAAAATTAAAGTTATAAATTAATGCATAGAGAATGTTTTAGGAAATATTTATAAAAAAGATTTT
This sequence comes from Impatiens glandulifera, assembly GCF_907164915.1. Lineage (NCBI taxonomy): Eukaryota > Viridiplantae > Streptophyta > Magnoliopsida > Ericales > Balsaminaceae > Impatiens > Impatiens glandulifera. Next base: position 44,896,045 of record NC_061863.1, on the reverse strand, counting down.
TAGAAAGTTAATAAGTTTTTATAGGATTAGATGTTTTGAGGTAATATTTTTAGGAAATTGTTTTAGGAATTATTCTTTTGTTAGGAAGTTTTTAATAGAAAATGATTTTAAGGAATTGTTTTAGGAATTTTTTTTTAGAAACTTTTGTGAGGAAGTTTTTAAAGAAAATATCTTTAGGTAATTATTTTATGAAAGTTTTATAGAATTTTATTTATTTATAAATAATAGTTAATATATATATAATAATTATAAAATTTTATATTATTCTGGATATTTTAGAATTTTATCTTATCATCTATAAATAATTGTACTACTTTTTATTCTATAAATGTTTTTTTGGGTATAGTTTTGGGGAAAATTAGCTATAGATATGGTAAAAAATAATAAAGATACAATAAACAGATGATGTTAAAATAATTAAATGTATCAATATGATAATTATTTGCTAGACGAAGTTAGGTATAACATAGATTTTGAATGATCTTTGTTTGTTGGGGTTTTAATTTTGGATTTGGTTAAAAACAGTAGGTATGTTTGTAGGTATGTTTGTGGCTGACCCAAAAATGTTTTTTTGGGAGACAAATACATAGTAACGTAGTATTTTTTTGGCGATCAAATAAATGCATTTTTTAATTAAATTTTTACTCGGTAATTACATAAAAATAGTAACAAGTACAATTATAAAATACTAACAAACACAATTACTAAATTATTCTTGTCCATGAGTCGGTACAAAAGAAGACAAATTTATTTTATAAGATTTCGTTTGTTAAAAATATTGCAATATTGACTCATTTTCAATTGTTGAGAAAATATCTTTCTCAACATATACAATTAAACTATCATTCATCCATTCATCTCCCATTCGATTACGCAAATCAGTCTTCACGGTCTTCATTACAGAAAAAATTCTTTCAACGGATGCAGTTGCAACTGGTAAAACTAAAGTCAACTCTATCAATCGATAAACCAGTGGAAAGACTATATGTTTTTCTGTTGCAACCAGTTTCTGAGCAAGAATTCCCAAGTCTTCAATTGAAGAAAATTGAGGATCATCCCGTAAATTAAATAAGTAAGCCCGAAGTTGTTGTTCTAAAAATAAATAATCACTGCATGTGAAATCTCCAGGATAAAGTTTAGCAAGACGAATGAGTTTACGAATATTAAATTGGGAGAATGAATTTATGGGATGAAGACATGATATGCAACCAAGCAATTCTGAAAAGAACTTATCTCCAACATCATTTAATATAGCAATTGTGATTTATGAAGCACAAACATGTATTAAACCTTTTTTGAATTTTTGGAGAAGCCAACTGATTGTTTCTGGGAGCATTTTGTTTTACAACTTTAAAAATATATTCATTACGTTGACTATACCAATCAATCAATTCAAGAAAATTACCTTTATTTGATGAACTACTTGACTCATCATGTCCTCGAAAAGGTAATCCTTGCCTTAATAGAAAGCGTGTTACATCTAACATTGTCGTTAAACGGGTGCGATAATTTATTTATATATCACGACCATGTGTACGTAAAACGTTTCTCACGCTATGTCTTTGATCTTGAAATGATTCAAATTGAATTTTAGCTTCATTATGACAACTATTTGAAGTTCCCATATAACGATTAAATCTTTCTAATGCCCTTTTCCATTTTTTGTACCCATCTCCTATAAATGTATCATCTACGTTTTCTTTATTTAAAGGCTTAAAAAGATAACACCAAAGACAAAATGCTGCATCTTTTGATATGCTATATTTTGGATACCAATTTTCTTGAAAGCTCCTTTCATGATTACCAAAAGATGTTTTCGGATACAAATGACCATTTAATTGACAAGGCCCTCGAAGTACATATTCTCTTCGAGCTTGATCTCGAATAGCAATATCAAATTTCTCAATTGGTTTTCTTAATCCCGGGTCACTAATAATATCATCCAAATTTAATTCAGCATGTGATTGATTTTTTATTTAATCAATAACATTAGACTCATTAGTAGACTCATTAATTGATTGAGAAGGCTCAGGCTGGTCATGTGATGTAGAAGTACAAATACGTTTATAGAATCTCTTCATTATTCCATATCTTACATAAAATAAATAACTAAAAATAAATATGTTTGACAACCCTAGGCCCCTAAATAAAATCTAACAAATACATTTATTTGTTGCACGTGAACCTTACCAAAAATTATCTATTGCCTATTGGTTTGGAAAAACTATCTAAAATTACTTACAAATTACAATATAAAATATATATAATAATCAAAATTATAAGAAAATATAGTTCAAGCCAGCTTTCAACAAACTCAAAAATAAAACATAATTTCAGACCATATAATCAATCATTCAATAATCAAATAACAATGGTAAGCAATAGGTTGAAATAAAAATGCACAAATAACAAGTCGACATGGAAAAACCTGTAATAAGCATAAATTGTAGGGAAGCTTGAAGGCTTGAAGCTGAAATGATGGTAAAAATAAAATGAAATAATGTTGGACTTCTTGTCTGCTGCCGTTGGTGCCTAAAGAAGAAAGGGAGATTGTTGTCCACTGGACGGCTGGAGCCTGTAGGAATGAATGAATAGCGATTAAAGAGACTGAGAGATCAGATGGATAGGAATTAGGGCGGAGAGGAAAAGAGATGAGTAAATAGAGAGAATGAGAGATCAGAGATGGGCCATACCGGCAAGAGGAAAAGGTGGAGCCCAATTATTATATTAAAATAAATAATTATTTTTAAGGTTGGGGGAGGCCCGACCCCTAGTAGGTCCACCACTGAGTATGTTTGATAAAAAAAAATAAAAAATAAAAAGATTATTTGAGTTTTTAATGATTTAATTATTAAATATTTTTTTAGTATTTAAAATTTAATAAAAAAAAAATGAGTAATTTGATTATTATAATGGTAATATATGATAGAGAAATAATTTAAAAAATAATTGAGTAAAATTTCAAAAATTAATTAAAAAATCCACATCAAATGAGGTCATAAATCTATATATATATATATATAATGATGCTTAATTTTTAAAGTGTCCGGATTGCCGGGTCGAGAGCTGTGGTTAATTTGGATACTTGGGTCGGATTGTGGGTTGACCCGTTTTTAAATTTAAAACGGTTAAAAATAAAATTAAAAATGCTAGAGGTATGTTTCGAACTTGCAACCTAACAAAACAAATACAACTCTTAACCAACTAGGCTACAAAGACTTTATATTATAAATTCAACACCAAATTTGATAAACGCGGGATATTTTAATATTATTATAAGTTCAACTTTTTAACTAACTAATATATAATGATGTTGAGTAAATGGATATTTGGGTCGGATTATGGGTTGACTCACCCATAAACTTAAAACGGTTAAAAAATATCAAAAAATGTTATCCGTAATTTTTTTTTCACGATTTTTATATTATTACTCGTGCAAATGCACGGGCTAAATGCTAGTATATATAATGATGCTTAATTTTTAAAGTGACCGGATTGCCGGGTCGAGAGCTGCGGTTAATTTGGATACTTGGGTCGGATTGTGGGTTGACCCGCCTTTAAATTTAAAACGGTTAAAAATAAAATTAAAAATGCTAGAGGTATGTTTCGAACTTGCAACCTAACAAAACAAGTACAACTCTTTAACCAACTAGGCTACAAAGACTTTATATTTTAAATTCAACACCAAATTTGATAAACGTGGGATGTGTTTTAATATTAATATAAATTCAATTTTTTAACTAACTAATCTATATATATATATATATATATATAATGATGCTTAATTTTTAAAGTGTCCGGATTGCCGGGTCGAGAGCTGCAAGTACAACTCTTTAACCAACTAAGCTACAAAGACTTTATATTTTAAATTCAACACCAAATTTGATAAACGCGGGACGTTTTAATATTAATATAAGTTCAACTTTTTAACTAACTAATATATATATATAATGATGTTGAGTAAATGGATACTTGGGTCGGATTGTGGGTTGACACACCCATAAATTTAAAATGATTAAAAATAAAATAAAAAATGTTATCCGTAATTTTTTTTCACGGGTTTTTATATTATTAATCGAGGTATGTTTCGAACTTGCAACCTAACAAAACAACTATAACTCTTTAACCAACTAGGCTACAAAGACTTTATATTTTAAATTTAACACCAAATTTGATAAACACGGGACGTTTTAATATTAATATAAGTTCAACTTTTTAACTAACTAATCTATATATATAATGATGTTGAGTAAATGGATACTTGGGTCGGATTGTGGGTTGACACACCCACAAATTTAAAACGATTAAAAATAAAATTAAAAATGTTATCCATAATTTTTTTTCACGGGTTTTATATTATTAATCGTGCAAATGCACGGGTTAAATGCTAGTTTTTTTAGTGCAGTAAAATGTTGAAACTTATAATATTTTCTCAATTTTTAATTGATTCATTTTGTATAATCTTATATCACGTAAATGAACTAAAATATTAAAATATTTTTAATTAAGTTTTAAATATATATATTTTTAATTAAGTTTTAAAAATATATATTTTCAATTATATATTAATATTATTTAAAATCTTCACAAAATAACACAAACTTGCACACCAAATTTCATTCACGTCGGGGCTATGTACTAACAAAACCTTGATGGGCTCGTCCAAGGCCTGATTAGTGATCATTTTTCTAATCTTCCTCAATGAAAAATTAATTTTTTTATAATTTGATGAATTTCCATAAATGTTGACAAATTAATATATTAACAAAAAAAAGTACAATTATTGTGTATCTTATCAATTATTGAAAAGAGAAGGCATTATATTATTAAGCTTGTTGTGTTATCTAATATGGAAACTTCAACTAGGACGTCCCAACCAACTAACTTTACTTATTCTTTTTCTTTCAAGGAAAAAACCATCTCATCTAACTTTTCTATTAATAGACATTGATTTTATTAAGTTTTTATTCATCTTTTAAGGATAGTTGACAGACAATAATATAATTTATGTTAATAATTATCTTGTACTATACAGTTTTATCTTTTAATGAAATTCAAGAAAGATAAAAAATAAAGACTCAATTATTATATTTCTATTAGTTTAAATATAATAACTTAAAATAATTGAGGATGGACTGATTAAAAATTTAATCACCTGACAAGTTGCACAGTTAGGAGGAGAATAAGTTACTTTATGTAACAATAAATAAATAAATAAATAAATAAAAGAATGGATATTTCAACATTTTTGAGGTCCTATGATTATGCTCGAACCAATTAGTCGTAAAGTTCCGTTCATCTCATCAAATTAGTTGGTGTATTTTCGAACTATGTTTTAACCTACAAAAATCAATCGCAATTTAAAAGAGAACCAAAACACAACCTTATAAAAAAAAGTTCATTTATGTACAAATTTTTTTTATTTCATTGCTCTCCATATAAAGTCATAGTTAATGACACAAGTTCAACAACTTTTTATGCCGTGTGATTCCCGAGTCTATCGATACTTGTTGGGAGGCTTGAATTGATAGATACTGAATCGTTGAGTCAATGTCTCTATTACCTTTTGGTAGATTATATGTGTCAAAATTTTAGTGATACGTATTCAACCGATGCATATAATTTGTAACACGTTATTACAACACTAAATGAGATTAATTATAGCAAGTTTGTGAAGTAGGTTAAAAAACTCTCGTCTTTATTGAAAATCTTTGTGCTGGTTAATATTTTATCTTGAATGAATTTTAATTTTTTATAATGTCACTTATACTTTTGTTGTATTTAAACAAATCTTATTTTTCATAATATACTATATAAGAATAATAATAATTAAGAAAAAATATTATTAATATTTGTTGATGTTAGATATTATAGTTTAAAAAAATTATATCACATCAATAATATTTTATTTGAGAATGTATCACTATTGTTTTAACTATTAAATTTACTTATTTTATTAATTAAAATATTAAATATTATTATTTAATTTTTATTAAACAAATTTCAAATAACTCATTTTCATTTTTATCAAAACTATATATTTAAAAAAAACATAAAATTAAAAGCAAACTAACTCTAATATTATTATTATTTAAAATATAAAATTTTGTATTAATAAATTATCAAAACTTTTATGAATACTAATTCAAAACATCAATTTTTATTATATTATAAAGCCACCACCAAAAAAAAGTTGTAGTACTTAATTTGCTTTCATTTTTCTGATGCAACAATTGAAAAGTTAACAATGAAATAGTTGGATCCCATATTTTACATGTGTCTTGGCTGAAAAAAAAAATAAGGGAAGGATGGTGAGAATTTATTGCACTTATTTATTACTTTTTTACTTTTTGGGAAGTTGGTCCTAACAAAGTTACATGCTCTTGTCTCTCTCACTGTTGGGGCTTGTTTGATGTATGTTTTTTATGTTTTTTCAGGTTCTTTTTATAAAATTCAACTATCATTTTAACTGTCTAATTACTTTTTTATATATTTAAATACCATTAATCTTTATTTAATTATATAAAATTAATTTATTTTAAAAAAATAAAGAATATTTTTGACATTTAACCATAAACAAAACCTTGGATTTTAATGTACATTATTTTTAATTATTAGTTGGTTCATTTGAATTAAAAACGCAAACAAACTCTATTAAGCAAACTAGACTAGTTTTCTTTTTCTGGTAAACCACAAAGTATACCAAACAAAAACTTACATAAAAACAAAGTATACAAATAACAATAATATTTTTAATCAAATAACTCACTTTTATAACCTCAATTCAAACAAAAATTATTTATATAACTTAAATCCAAACAAGGTTCAAAATTACTGACTTTATTTAACCTTTCTCTCCAAGTGAAAAATTTGTATATTTCTTTGAAGCGAAAACATTCAAATGAAATATAAAAAAGTGCAAGATCAGATGGATCAGCCTCCAATGGCTAATCAATCTTAGAGCATGTTTGGATAGGATTTTAAATAATATATATATATATATATATAATATATAATATATATATATATATATATATATATATATATATATATATATATATATATATATATATATATATAATACGAATTAGTTTAACATAATAATTAAGTCGTCTCAAGGTCTAAATGTAGCAAATTAATACCTTTATCAAAACTAATAAGAATTGAGCTAAATCTGAATATAATAAATATTCTACTATTGCTAAATATTTGATAATTTTGTTTAATAAAAATAACTACCAAAAACATTATTAGAATGATGTCCATTACATTTTCAGACCAATATCTCTAACAAGTCTTAATCCAATCACTTGTATAATAAATAAATGATTTTTTTTTTTTATAATTGTGAACTAATTAATACTATTATTAACCATTCTCGGCAACAAAAAAAATTATAACCCATTCAATATCCATCATATGCCCGTAATATAATGATAGATATATAGAACATGAGAGGATCTTCATAAGAAAAAAAACACAAAATAATCTTATCAAATACATCCTTATATATATATTATTATCTATATTATTTAAATTATTAATTAAAATACAGTTTTTTTCTTTCTTTTTTTCCCACTAAATATTATTAAAATCCTTTTATCTTAATAGTCACAAATAATTCAATTTTCTACCATTCAAAATGAACAAGTTTTCCAATTGGTTGAAAATTTCAAAATGAATAAGATTTCCATTTAGTTATTTAAATAAATTAAATCCAAAGATAAAAGTGTGATAAATAATATATAGTACTTAGATATATAACTATTTTTTCTTTTTTTTTTCTTGAAATAAATTGCTAACCTTATTGTACTAAAAACTTAGAGAAATATATAAAGTGGTTTCGATCCAGTATCAAAATATGCTCAAGTAAACACAATTTCAAACATATATTTAATTACAAATCATATCAAGAAACTAGATTTTATACTATAAAATCTGTAACATTGGCTAAAACTTGTATCAAGTTTGCATGCACGGATTTTGTTTCAAACTTTAGTTTTCTCACAAATTTGCGTGTTAAGTTTTTATCTCTTTTAAACTTTTTATTTGCTTGAATATTTAAAATATAACATAAAAAATGGTGAAAAAATTGTATTGGATGACCAATTGCCAAAATATAACATAAAAAATGGTGAAAAAATTGTATTGGAGGACCAATTGCCCAGTTGGGATTCCTGTGATCATTTGACCATGTGCAGAGCTAGGGTTGAAAATGTAATTTTTTTTTGAGTTTTTTTTAATTTATTTTTTATTAATTAAATCATTCCATTCATTAATCAAAATCTTAAAATATTATTTATTTTAAAAAGATAAAATTTATTTTATTATTATATACTAATATCTATTAATTTTTTTTACCAAAAAATATTTATCTTCTCAAAATTACCCCCAATTAATATATTTTAAACAAAATCGGATTTATGAGAATAAATCCAAACCCAACAAGTTCTTATTTATTTTTATTTGTATAAAAAAATAGTTATACTAAAACTAATTAATTGTGTGTTGTAAATAATTAAACTTTTTAACCTACCATGAAAAAATAGAAGTAATTTATGTCACTGTTGAAATCAGAGATAAAACAACCAACCCATAATAATAAGCCAGCTAACCCCTTTCCTTTTCACAGTAAAACCCCACCGGTCCCCTTATTCACAAATCTCAAAAATAGTTAGAGAGAGAGATTTAGAGAGAAATGTGCATGAAGAATGTTGTTTGCGGAGAAGAAGAGAGAGAACTTGGGAGAAAGGAAGCGTCGGGAACTTGCCCTAGCTGCGGTGGGAAGGTGGTGGCGGTTGACGTCCAACGTCGCCGGAACTTTTGCTGTCTACCACTTACTTCCATCTTCAAGAGGAAATATCTTTGTACCCTTTGTGCCAAACGTTTGGTTTTGTGCTCTCACTCCTCCTTCATCTTCCTCAGTTAATTAACTCTTTCTCTCTCTCTAGGTTTTAATAATGTAGAGTAGTAGAACTCGAATCTCTTTATTGTTTTTTAAGTAGATTTATATGTAATGTGGATGCCACTTTAGTTTAATATAATGTTAGGTTACAAACTTACTTCATCGTTTAAATGGTGTTAGTATTATGATTGTGTTAATTGAATAAATTATCTTGTGTAATTTATGTTTATTCAAAATAATTTTTTCCAGCTAAAGATTGATTTTTTTTTTTTGTTTAAATCTTTTAGATCATCTCCAATCTACCTGCAAACTCATCTCCATAATAGGTTTTAGTCCTTCAACTTACTTGCAAACTCATCTGCATTTTGAGTTTTTCTACAAATTGTATCTCATCTAAATCCAAATTTGCAGGGACACTGTTCACATACTCAATATTTTTAAAACTTTCGTTTCAGTCTTTTTAGTTTGTTTTTAATTAATTTATCTAACTTATTTATATTTTAATTTGTTTACATATTTTAATTTATTTATATAATTTATTTATATTTTACTTTATTTATATATTTAATTCATGATAATTTTAATTTGTTTATATGATTAACTTATATTTAAATTTGTTTATATTTATATTTTATATTTTTTTAAGTATTATAAATTTTTAATAATAAATAATATTGATAAAAAAATAATAAATAATAAAAACAATTTTAATAAAATAAAACACGTAAAAAAATCGAGAAAATACAATAATCCATTACATAACTAAGAAATTGAAAAAGGCATTTATTATTGTAAAGTTATGTTGTTTCCGGGCGCACGCATTAAGGCATGTAATTTTAGATAAATATATAGATAATATTGAAAATTTAAAAATTATTATAAAAAGAAATATTCTAAGAATATTTTTTGAATTTGAGTTTGAGTTTGAGTTTGAGTTTTTGGATTGGAGATAAATTATTGTTTGATGAAATGTTTACTATAATTTGGGTTGGAGATGACCTTATTATTTTTAATATATGTTAACTTGGAGCTGGTTTGATATTGTTTTTTACCTAAATCTATTTATGTCATAATTTATTTTATCCATTAAAATAAAATATTTTTATTTAATATCTTATCTCTCATCTTTCTATCTTATTTAATTAGAAGGAAAAATCATCATTAAACCAGGCAGAACTCTTTGGTTCAGGCAGAACTGAAATTAGGGTTTAGTTTCAAATATTTTGTTTGTTACATGAGTATACTTAAAAAGTTAATTAGTGAAACTAAAAAAATTGAATGTTTATTATTTTTTTTTTTAGTTTTATATTTCTCACTTTAAAATTCAAATAGAGCTTAATGGGTTTATTTTGTTAAAAAATTACTCTCAAATTTTATTTTATTTTATTTTAACAATTCAATAACTTAATTTATCCAAAAAAAAAATTAAAATAATATTTTTACTTTATTTTTATAATTTAAATATAAAAGACAGTATAATAATTATAACAAATTAAAAATCCATAACCATTTTTTATTATTTCAAAAAGTTAATAAAAAAACTCAAATAACCCAACGTCAAACAATCTCTTGTTCAAACATAATATTTATTTTTTTTCAAATTTAATATCCTTGAAAAAAAAAAAAATTTCTTATAAAACTTAGGATTTAGACTTACTTTGGATAGATTGGTGGAGAGAGAAAGGCTCCAAGAATTTCCGAATTTAATTACAATCTTAATGTAAAGAATTCCATGAATAATAAGTAATTTGATGGTTCAATTCCAACTGAAACCAAATGTAAATAAAGATTTAAATAATAAGTAAATTGATAAAGTGGACGCCAGATGTTGCATCTTCATAACAAAATGCCAAATAAATTAAATATATATATATAATATGTAAAAGGAATAAATAAATGATACAGTATATTGCATGTGCAATTATGGCCTCTTCTCTGGGACAACTTTTAAGTTCAAAAGCATGTGATAGGGTTGATGATAAGTGTGTCCTTTCCAGACTTTATAATAAATAAATTATAAAATCAAAATAAATATAAACTCTTTATTATTACTTTTTTTTTTTAATGGATCAATAGTTTGTTTGGGGTATTTATAGTCTATTTCTCACTAGTAAAGATATCCGATTTAAACAACTTATCATAAATGAGTCGAATAATCTTTTATTAAACTGACGATTATGATTTCCAAATTTTGTACCCGAAGATATTTCATCATATCGGATTGATAAGACACCATCTTTATGTACGAACATTTTATCTTATCTCATATTGTACATTAATATTATATTCATTTTTTTTTTTCGGATCTTATCAATTTCATTTCTTTATAGAAAATTGATGTTTCGGTTTCGTATATGTATATAAACTATTTATTATACAATATTATTTGGGTAAATAATCAAATATTCTCAAACTATATATATTTATATATACTGGATTATAAGATAACCTACATCTTGCGGGTTGGACCTACTTTTCGTTCATTCCATTTGTTGTAAAAACGGAACAATCCATGCTTGGAAATCCAACTATTTAAGTTAAGTGATCATTTTATCAAGTAATTAGAATACATGATAGAAAAAATATAAGAAAAATAACAAGTGAACTTTTCATCAAACAATTGAAATACAAAGATGCATCTAATAAATTTTCAAAGTTGTACATTCAATCAAATATACATAAAAATCAGTTGTAAACATTTTATGCATAACTAAATTTTACGACCAATGGAAAATACCGTCGTTACATTTTTTACTGACGTTTTATGTTACCGTCATTATTGACAGTATGTATACTAGGCGAAAACTAATTGTTGTATATTTTACCTTCGTTAGTAAAAAAAAAATGCTCAAAATTCATATGAGGACCATATCCATATTGTTTATACACGAGACGAAAGTAGAAAAGAAACAATAAAGATAGTAAGAAAGCAAAATAATTGATGGCTCAAATCATTCAAATAATGTATTGTACATATGTTTCATGGCATCAGCTTTTTGTTTCCTTATATGTACTTGTTACATAGCAAAAGAGAGAGTTTTCTTATATTTTTTTATATAGAAAAAAAAAACATATTTTAAAATAAAAAATAATTATCATTTATTCTCGTAATGACTTAAATATATAAAATTAATTTGTAAATAATATATAAAATAACTTCTAAAATATATTAAAACAATTAAATGAGCATATATATATATATATATATATATATAGTTTGAGAAATTTATAAAACTTACAACTTTATTATAAAAATTTAACATTTATGACTCAAAGTTAAATTCATTTGAGTTTTATAATAGTAGGTGACGTTGAAGAATAAATTGAACAAAAAGTGGTGTAGAAAAATTCTTACTAAATATTTTGATCTACTATGAAAATTGTCATTAGGTAGCCTATAGATCTTATAATATATATTTTTTTTTTGCTGCTAAGAGAGACATACACAAATTCGAAAAAATGTAACCTGTAATAACATAAAAAACGACTCACTAACTATTGAAAATATTATTTGGATTACAAAAATTGAAAACAACAAATTCGATACAGCTAAAACTAATAATGTACCGAACAAAATATAATATAAACTAAAATCTAAATGGTGAAAAAAGAAACAAAATAACCTTCTATTCTATTAAATTAAATCATAGCAAAGTTAATATATGACTAAGAATTAGGGCTCGATTTTAGAGAGAATACGAAACACACGAGTATCACATCCAAAGAAGTGAACAAATGTGCTTGACAAACATACGTTTAATATGGTTGAGAAACTATTTCAATTTCATTTAACATTTGTTAGATTTATATATTATCGGTATTCCTTTATATATAGGACGATTAATAGCTAGAGAGCTTTCACGTTTTGTATTGAAAATTAGATTCAAACAAGCTTTTACCCTTATATTATATATATCGTTGAGTTCATCTTAGGAACCTACAGTATTTAATGTATGTGATAACCAAACTCCACATTAGAGGTTGGATCTCTATCATATACATAAAATAAAATAAAGGAAAAAAGAGAATTATCCCGCGGTCTCAGTTAGAGGAAAATTTGACAAAATAACCCTGATAATAAGGTTATTTCCAAATTTAGCATAGGCTGTATAATTTTTTCAAATCTAACCATTTCCTTATGAAAAAAAGACCCTTTTGCCCTCAAATAAAATAAAATAAAAAATGAGTCTCTTTTAGTTTCTTGTCTCCCCTTTTCCCTCTCTCTCCAACCTCCTCGTTTCAATTTTCCCTTTTCTCCACCATTTGATATTCCCTTTCATCATCGCAGCGAACAAACGATCATTTTAGGTGAACCAACAAAACGAAAGAAATCGGGAAGCCAAGGCAACGCCAAAACGTCTTCAACATTTCAGGTTTGTTTTCCCGTGTTTCTATCGTTTCATGCTGAAATGGAAGACTGTTTTAGGGTTTCAGCATTTAGAGTTTAGGGCCTGGTTAGGTTGTGGCTGAATGGTTTTAGAGCGTGGTTGATTGGTTTTACGGTGGAATATACATCTGACGAAGGCGAAGATGCATCTGTCGCAGACGGAAAATGCATCTGTCGCAGACAAATATGCATTATTCGTCTGCGACATATACATCTTTCATCTGCGACATATGCATTTTCCGCCTGCGAGAGATGCGGTTTCTGTCTGCGACAGATGCATCGTCGCCTGCGACAGAAGCATTTTTCGTCTGCGACTGATGCATTTTGCACAATTAACACTGACTTCTGTGAATTTTTATCAATTGTAGATCACATGTATGTGAGTGTTTTTCTCCTCTTTGATGGAGACTGGAAAACTGATGATGGTAGTGTTAATTCTTTTGTCTCAAGTTCATGTTGTGGTGTGAATGTACCCCGAAATGCTACATATGACGAATTAACTGCCATTGTCTATGATGTTATTGTTGTGGACAAATTAAGATATGACTTAGTGTTCAAAGTGAAGTATAATATGTTAATGATGAATTCTCCTCTTGCAACAATCATTCGAGATAGAGATGTGGCGTTCTATTTTCAAGAACTTTCGTCTTCACTGCCAATCATCGTGCCCCACTGTGTGTCTCTTTAGTAGAGAAGTCAATACCTTCAACTCAAGATATCAGGCAACGAGATGTATGCGAGTAACAAGATGTCTTCCAAAGGCAACAAGATGTATTTGAGCAACAAGATGTTTTTGAGCAGCGAGATGTTTTTGAGCAGCAATATGTTTTTGAACAGTAAGATGTATCTGAGCACCAAAATGTCTTCCCAAGTCAAAACCATGCAGAACAAGTACCCTGGGAACCAAGCACTTCCCATGCAGGGAAAACATTCAGCCATATTGAGGGAACCAAGCACTACTTCTCATATGAACCACTTGAGATCGAAACACCTACTCAATTAATTGAAAACAGATTGGAAGTGGGTACATTTTTTGATAACAAAAAAGAAATACAATTGAGGTTGCATAGACATGCAATGTCTAATCATTTTATCCTCAAAGTGGTTAAGTCAACAAAAAATCTTTGGTTTGTAAAATATATGGCTGAGAATTACAAGTGGAAATTGCGTTCTAAGAAAGGAAAATTCTCGGAGATGTTTGAGATCAGAAAATTTGTAAAAGAACACACATGCTCAATTTTGACGAGACAAGACAATGTGAGGCAAACACCATCTTGGGTAATTGGGGAGTGCATCAAACGTAAATACATGGACCATCACCATGAACACATGCCTAAGAAAATAATGGAAGATATGCATACAAGCCATGGGTTAACTCTGACATATAATAAGGCTTGAAGGTCCAGGGAAAAGGCCTTAATGGCGGTGCGAGGTCCAAATCTTCCTTGTCGTCCATCTTCAACTCAGCCTCATTCTTTCCCAACTCATTCAACCCATCAGCATCTTTGTTTTCATTCTCAACAACAACATCATCATCAGCTACTTTGTTTTCATTCTCAACAACAACATCAATATCTTCTTTCTCATTCAACCCATCATCAACATCAACAGAAGCAATATCTTCTTTCTCATTCAACCCATCATCAACATCAACATAAACAATATATTCTTTCTCATTCAACCCATCATCAACATCAACAACATCTTTGTTCATTTCCAACACAACATCAACATCAACAACATCTTTTTTCTTCTCCAACCCATCATCATTCAACCCATCAGCATCAACATCTTTGTTTATTTCCAACCCATCATCATTTAACCCATCAGCAACAACATATTTGTTTATTTCCAACCCATCATCATTGAACCCATCAGCAACAACATCTTTGTTGAACTCCAACCCATCATCATTCAACCCATCAACAACAAAATCTTTGTTTATTTCCAACCCATCATCATTGAACCCATCAGCAACAACATCTTTGTTGAACTCCAACCCATCATCATTCAACCCATCAATAACAACATCTTTGTTGAACTCCAACTCCTTCTCCGCTAAATCTGAATCAACATTCTTCTGTTGTTTTATTTCACCCAATAATTTGATTATGTGATTGAACATAACACGTTGATCCTCTTTGATGACCTTCATTTCAGTTTTAAGCTCATTCACATCCCTTGTCAGCTCCTTCATATCCTTTCTCAGCTCATCAAACTTGACATAATTCTGGGCTTGAGTCACCTGATTGTCTTGGCTAGTTGGAGAATTGTCTTCGTTATTTTGAGGAGTCGTCACTGAAGGGACATGGATGGATTCATGAGTAGTAGACCGAGAGGTGTTTTGGCTAGATTCATCACTAAATGACTTCTCGGTCCTCTTGGTTAGTGTGATTTTAAGTTGTCTTCTCCTCTTGGGCGCCGGTTTGGGAGTACTTCCATCTTCATTCATTCTCTTTCTACCGTCCACTTTAAATAATTCATCATAAATGTAGCCTCCCATTTCTTCAAAGTCTTCCCCACAGTAGTTCCTCTTCTCCTCCTCAGACTCATCAATTTTGTTAAACACATTGCATTTCAGGAAGGAAGTGGATACCTCTTGGACAGTGTTGGTGTTACTTCTGGAGGTTGTAAAGAGTAATATCCTTGGGTATATAGGTTGTTCCTCGGTCATATCCACAAATTTGGGGACAAATGTCTTCATAACCAATTATGTCCAAACTTGGAAGGCTATTGCGAACCCACTAATAGTATAAGCGACATCACAATCCCCTTACAAGTTTCATTCTTATCCAGATATAACTGCCGAAGATGTTTTATGTCTTTGTCAATACCCTTCAGGGTTGAACTGAAGGACACCTTTCCCCATGGAAATTGAAGGAACATCTCCATGTCCTCCACCATGCTGAAGATTTTCAAATTTACCCTCCTACTATTATCAGATCCAAAAAGACACTAGTAAATAAGGTTGATGAGCCCAAGCTTCCATGCATCCTCCTTATCAAAGCATCAGAGGAAAATTGTTTGAACCTCATTCACTCTAACAATTGTTTTGCCCCCAAAATATTTATGGACTAGGGGTGGACATTTTTCAACGTTCCAGTTTTCGATCACAGGAAATCTTCCAAAATTTAGGCCTGTCACCAAGGCATATTCCTTCATTCCCCAGTACAGCTCCTGACCATTGACCAGGAAACTTATTCCCTTCGATTTGGAGCTACTTTTCCCATCAACATCTGATGGATTATTGTTCCTGAGAAAATTACAGTCGGGGCTTTCAATAGATGCTGGAATTGAGTCTGTAAAGTCCTATCCATAAGACCAAAATGATTAAACTTGTCCTTCGTCAACAAGAAAGTACAAGTGAATTTCCATGAAACACGGCCAAAAAAGTTCTCAATAACGGATTTGGTTTTGCTTTTACTTTTGGTTGGTGCCATCTGCAAAAAATATTATGTCAGACTAATGAAAGCAAATACCACTTCTTTAAAGAAGCAAATAAGTCATCTGTCGCAGGCAACAATGCATCCGTCGTAGGCGACAATGCATCCGTCGCAGGCGACAATGCATCCGTCGCAGGCGACAATGCATCCGTCGCAGGCGACAATGCATCCGTCGCAGGCGACAATGCATCCGTCGCAGGCGACAATGCATCCGTCGCAGGCGACAATGCATCCGTCGCAGGCGACAATACATCTGTCGCAGGCGAATAATACTTATGGATAGGACTTATTCGCCCGCGACAGATGCATTGTCGCCTGCGACATATGCATTTTCGCCTGCGACGGATGTATTTTCGCCTGTAACGCCTTCGACAGATGCATTTAAACCCAAAACAATTCAGTTAACCCATAAAACCCTACACCTAAACCTAAACCTAAACCTAAACTCTAAACACTAAAACCCTAAACCATTCTTCCATTTCAGCATGCATGAAAGGTAAATGATAGAAAACGGAAAAAACTCACCTTCAATGTTGCGGCGCTGCCTCGGGAGTTTGTTGCCACGGGAGTTCGTTGCCTCAGAGAAAACTCACCCTCAATCTTCGTTCGTTCGGCTTGGATCGTCGTTGGGGCTTGGATCGTCATCGGGGGAGAGGAGAAGAAGAAGAGCGGGGTTTCAGAGGCAGTTTCGGGGGAAATATGAAAAGAGGAGAGGAGAGGGAGGGAAAAGGGGAGACAAGGGGAAACTGAAAGTATGATTTTTTATTTTTTTTATGTGAGGGCAAAAGGGTCTTTTTCCATAGGCAAAATGTTAGATTTAAAAAAATTATATGGCCTATGCTAAATTTGGAAATAACCCTATTATCAGGATTATTTCGTCAAATTTCTTCAGTTAGATGATTTATATATACTTAAATATCAAATTTATTATTACCTTGGTTGAAAGTCTCAAATATAAAAATAAACTAAAAAATGTTTGGGATCTATCTATGACTTAGTAATTTTGTGTTATATTTATTTAATTTGACAGGAAAAACAACACCTTATTTTATTTATTTTATAATATCAGCAATGTCTAGAGACTCTGGATGGTAAGACCAAAAAAATGATACACTTTTCAATACTAACAAAGTCTAAAAAAAAATAATATTACTTTTTCAACTTGTGTAAGAAGTTTTATTCTAAAAAGTGATTAAGCTAGAAAAAAATTCCCTTTTACTTCAAATATATTAAAAAGTAATTCAATATAATATATGGGTGTTGTATTATTTGAGTTTTTTCATAAATATATTTAGTAGTAATTAAGCTAATTAAAAATTTAGTCTCCTATTCATTTGAAAGTCATGATTACACATGATGACATGATGTCATCACTTGCACTCATTTGATATATTTCTACACAGTTTCATGCATCTAATTAATTGTTTTTCTTCTAAATTTATTTTTAATAAAACGACTAGATATATAACAAGATAATAATGATATTTTAAAGAAGGTTTTAAATGAAAGTGAAATAGCTACATTTTTTGTTTTTAAAAATATATACTTAAAATTTAGAATTATGTTAGGTAAACCGAGTCACATACAAATAATAATTAGTACTGTAGCCATGTTTGTCTTGCAACACCTACTAATTAATATGATCAAAACCTAAATCTGAAGAAATATTTAATAACTGTATTGTTAAATTTGCTTATTTATTTATTCAATGTTTAAAGTTTAAAACTAACATGATTTTCATAATTATTCAAAATCTTTAATTCAAATTAAAAATTATAAGTGAGAATCAAACTCGTGATATATAATATATTAAAAATCACTCTTATCATCTTAACTAGTTTTGATAGCTTTGATTATTATTCATTTCTAAACATGGAAACTAACCTAACCTAATCTAACTCGTATTTCATAATTTATAACTGTTCATAACTTTCATTTCGACTTAAGACGTTTTAAATGAGATTTAAATCCCTAATCCTTGTTGTTCATATAGAAACAACTCTTGTCATTTCAATTACCATAGTAAGTTTTGATAACTTTGATTATTATCCATTAATTCCAAACAATGCTTAAGAAGAAAAAAAAGGGTCGACGTGGAAACTGGAAACAGGTCTGGTGGGACAAGATCATATATAATAAAGGATAATTTGAGTGTGACATGCATGATGATGACGAGGATGAGATCAAATGTTTTAAAAATACTATAATATTATAACAAGATAAGATATGTTGATATTAATATTATTATATATATATGGCATGCATCTATGTATCTGAAGAGATATTGCAATTAAGTGAAGGAGAGAGAGAGAATGCAGGTATACAAGTTATGGGAGGAGGAGGAGAGAGAAAGGGAAAGAAAGACAGCGCCGGGAGCATGTCCGATTTGCAACGGGAAAGTGGAAGCGGTTGATGTAGAGAGACGTTGGAAGGTATGCTTTGTCCCAGCTTGCTTCTCCTTCAAGAGAAGGTACTTTTGCACCCTTTGTGACAAACGCCTCGTCTTCATCTTGTAATTAATTAGCAAATTCATCATTTATTATAATAATAATTATTTTGTATTTTCAAATCTAATCTAGTAGTTGGTTGTGGGTTTATTTCATATAATAATAAATAAATAAATAAATAATAATATCCTTGTGTGAACATGATCATCATCAAATATGTAGTTTTGTCAATATATGTAATACTAATCAATTATATATTATGGAGTTAACTCCTTTGGGATTGGGAGGTTAACATCAAATTTGATTTCTCTTTAATGTAATTGTTTTTTTTTTCTTCTAAAAAGTTATGATTAATTTGCATTAATAAATGAAAAAAAAGTATCATATTTACTTATAAAAAGGAAAAGTTGGTCTGTTAATTTTTTGGCATACTTATTTTAAACACTTTCATTCTTGATGTGTTTAATTTTCTTTATTTAAGACATTGTTTTAGATTTTTTTTTTATAAATTCTCTATATCACATGGATTAGTGCTATCTTAATTGTTAAATCACCCATTTTATCAATTAATAAAATTTTATTTTATTTTTATTAAATTTTAAATAAAACAGACATTTTAATAATTAAATTATTTAAAAATTAACTTACATTTTTTTATCAAATAAAGTTCTTTTGGGACAAAACCTTGTAAAAAAATTATCAAACAAGCTCTTGAAAGTATGCCCATATGTTTTATGTGTGCAGCCAATTTGAATCTGTGAAATGAGGCTGTGAATAATTGAAACATGTGTGTATACATTATTTTTTATAATATTTAAATAATTTTATTTTATTTAAAATAATAAATATTTTAAAATTATGATTTTATTTTAAATAAGATTAATAATATATATATATATATATATATATAAACTATGTGATCTCTAAATATTTTTAACCCAGAGTATTGACATATAATCTATCATCTATGGTATTAGAAAATCAGTCTTATTGATAACAATTTATGTCTGCATCAACTCTTTTTTTAAGACGGATAAACATAATGTATCGATTTCATTAAACCTCAGTTGTGTAAAGACGAAGCAAATGACTCAAATTTTGTTAGGGGAATGAATATTTAGCGTTACAACAACCAATGTTGACTATTTTCAATAGACCAGTAAAAACCACCGCTTAATCAAAGATACCTTAGTCATTTGATAGGTGTTTCCATCGTTTGTTTGTAATCTTCACGATTAAATTGATAAAATGAGTTTATCCTTTCCTTGTAAAAAAAACTAATGTATGATGTATAGATCTTCTGAATTCATTAGACAATGCATTCTGAGTTATTGTAAGTTTGATCTTCGTTGTATGCTTTTGTGGTGTTCATACTTTGTTGGTCATAAAATAGCTCTTTGTTCATGACAATGAAAAACCAATAGATCAATGGTCATCTGTTTCACCTGTCTTTTCATTGGACCTTCCTCGTGATCAACCATTAACAACCTAATTGGTTACATGACATGACTTATATTTTGAAATGATTCAAATTGCACTCTATCATGATTGATGACATGTAGTCCTAGGTCTTGTTTGATTTTTGGATTTTGGGTTTTTTTTAAAAATATTTTTTACTTAAAACTCAATCATCAATTCATTCATCTAATCTTTATTTTTATCTATTAAAATACTAAAATTATACTTTATTTAATTATTTAAAATTAATTTATCATTCAATGTAGAAAGAAAAAAAAGTAAGAATACTTCATCAATAAACACCCAAAAACTATTTTAATTTTTTTTTATTAAACAGGGTTCTTCTCAAAACCAACAAAAAAAGAGAGATCAAACGAGCTCTTAGATTTCAATTGTTCCTTTGCATCTACTGTTTGATTGATAACTATTCAAGGTTTTAACATTTGAATGAGATGTTTAATGTAAAAACTTATAGCTTATTAGTAAGACTCAATGTTTTTGAAGATTCTTTGTTTGATTCTACAAATCCAAACTTTTTTAAAAAAAATAAAAAAATTGAGAATCATTAAACCGAATTAGCTAATATATATAAATATAATTTGATGGTGCATCTGCATCTGCATGGGATTCTAAAAAGATATAAAAATCAAACAGGAAGAGACAAATAAGAGACAAATAGATACAGAGAAGAGAGCAGGGTGACTGTTCAGGGCAGGGGAAGTACATTTTGTAAAGATGGTAAATTCCACCACATCTATATATTCTTTTGATGATTAATGTCATGATCCTCTGACTTGATCACATGTTAAAAATATTCATCTTTTATATTATAATATTAACAGTCTATATGGTCTTGGGCCTTATAATTACTAATAGTTTTTTTACTTGAAAAGGGGTATTTTAGTGTTTTTACCTAATACTCATGTTACTATTTTTCTTTATTTAAGTTCACCTTTAATGTAAAGGTCTCATATTTGATTGCTTACATTTATATCAAAAAGTTACTTTTACATCAATGTAGAGAATGTAGATGCATTTAATAATTACAAAAAAGTCAATTACAATACATCATGTGTGAATAATTATAGGACTTTTGGAGCATCCTCCTTTTAAAATATACAACAACAATCATGGCACACAAAAACAAATTGGAGTTTGACATTATTCCTGCATTTTTTTTTTGTTTAATCTTAAATCTCAAGTACATATTCAAACAGTAAAGAAACTCGCATAATGAGTCCACGAGCAACGGCTAGAGCTTACAATTGATTATTCCTAACACCAAATTCGACTTTATTCCTATACTCTGCGAGTGCCCATACTGGAAATATGATCCTATAAGCAGCATAATGAACCCCACAATTCTTCTCGAATTCTTCTCGAAGACTCTAGTGATTTCCTGCAATCAAATCAATAAACAATACATAGCAATTCAATTATCTATTGAAGAATTGAATTATCTATTGTTATTTCTGCAATATATTCAGTACTATTACTTGTTGAGGGAAATCCCCATTTTCCATTTGAGCATTTGTCAACAACTTGGCTGCTCTGTGTAGGGGAGTTGGGTCTCTCTGGGCCTTAAAATACATATACAAATGGATTTCAATAGATATTTTATTGTACAATAATCTATTTCTTAGAATAAAATGTTACCTGAGTGTATTGATGGACCAAATTTGATCATTATCTTCTAAAGGTGTGTATTTCTAGTTCCATTGTATAAGAAAATCGATGATTGAGTCCCATATGAATAAGTAAATTGTTGGTAATCTTATATCGCAAAAATTACACGTAAATAATATATGAATACAATATAATGATAATAGAACAGATACAAATAGATTATTTAATGAGATGAAGATAAATCTTCTTGTTTACTCCGAGGCCTGTGAAATCACAGTTCCCTTGAAACAGTTTCACCGTCTCCCGTTTATGCTGGAGAGTTTCGTTAGTGACTGCTTATCAGGATACAACGGAATCTGCAATGATTTAGCATAGAAAACCACTACAACAACAAACTAGACAAAAGTACCTGAATCACGATTACCGGGTTTCGCACAGAAATGGTCGAGTCAAGAAACTCGAAGAACACTCACAAAAACAAGGAAAGACGTTTAGAATTCTAGAGTGAGAAGTGATAAGATAATGTGTAGAGATGAATACAAGGTGAAGGAATGTTTATAGTTGAAAATTAAACTCATAATCAATTCTTTAATCCAACGATTATCCTTGCTTGTATTTTCATCATCCTTGCAAGTTACATCCAACAATTAGTATTTTGTAGTTACAATAACAATTAACATCATTTTTTAGTTGCCTCATTCAAGACATTAATGTTAATTGTAACAATTAACAAATTTAATTCACAATGAATTTGATGTGAATTTCATTTGAATTAAATTTCACTTTAATTCACATTTTAATTTGATATGAATTTTATTTGATTAATTCACATTTGAATTCCATGTGAATTTCATTTGGATTAATTTCACAATTAATTCACATTTGAATTTGGTATGAATTTCATTTAGATTAAATTTCACCATTAATTCACATTTGAATTTGGTGTAAATTTTAATTGCCCAAATATCATTTCCATTTAATTAATAGAATTAGTTTAATTCCAACAATCCCCTACATTAATGAAAATAGAAAGATTAACCCGGTGAAAGGTTCAACAGTTGTGTTCTACATAGGATAGGTAGGTGTAACCCTTTGGAAATTCCCTTAT
Organism: Impatiens glandulifera; assembly: GCF_907164915.1. Classification (NCBI taxonomy): domain Eukaryota; kingdom Viridiplantae; phylum Streptophyta; class Magnoliopsida; order Ericales; family Balsaminaceae; genus Impatiens; species Impatiens glandulifera. Next base: position 44,872,671 of record NC_061863.1, on the reverse strand, counting down.
AAAAGTATATAACTTTACTAGACGATTAGTAGACTTGATGTCCTTGAACTATTCTGCCTTTTGTGTAAATGATTATACACTTTCACATAAAATTCTTCTTGATACATGTTAGTTCTCATGATTGTGTTCGTTTTGGCCATGAACACTCGCATGATTCAGTGAGAGTGTGTAGAATTGAGTCGTGCAATTCTTTCAAAGCGGCCCCACTTCTCTTTCACATAGGTGATCTGTTTATTCACAAAGAATCATTAAAAGCCCGTGTGCTTATCCTTTCCCAAAATACTATTTTATCGTAAGATTTTTCAGCCATAGCAATCTCCACATATGATCGATGATATCTACTTCTAATTTGTATATCTAATATTTGTCTATTGATATATATTGTGCGTTAAGACAAGGAGAATGAAGATGCATCAAAAATAATTATTGAAAAGAATGTCAATTTTATTTATAAAGTTGGAAAGAAGTGTCAAATTTATTTATAAAGTTGTAAAATTTTAATTATGTATATAAACTTGTCAAAATGTGTCAAAATTATTTAACATAACGGAATGTCTCAAACGGAGTTAAGTTTTTATCCACGTGGATGTTTATTTTATATTTTGTTTTAACTTTTTTTTCCATTTCAAACAAACTTTTTCTTTCCATTTAATAAATAAATAAATAAAAATTGCATTCTCTCTCCTCCTTCACCGATTCATGTTCTTCTCATTCTAAATCTTAATCTCCAAAATCTCATCCACCATTTCTCTTACCCACTTCGTTTTCTCTCTCCGAATTTTGCTTTATGTTCTTCTCAATTGATGTCAAAGCAATAAGTTATATATTCAATACGAAACATCGAAACTAGAAATTCTGGATTTCATTTGAATAATTTGCCTGCAATTTCCGATTTTGTTAGGGATCAGAACAATGAGTTTTTAACGGTTAAATGTGATATGTTATATGTGATGGTTAGAATTTTGAAAAATGAAACTGAGATTCTTGAAACGGTTATTGAGATTCTAGCTTTGATTATAATCGAAGTTGGAGTTGATAAGTTAAATGTGATATGTCGCATGTTTGTCTTTGTTTCTTATTGTTCTTCGTAAAGGAAAAGCTAGTTCCAAGATCGCTTCATCTAGGGTTTTGAAATTCATTTAGTTAGATCCTCAATCACAGAGTTCAATCACAGATAAACGAGGTTTATTACAGATATTATATTGTTTGATCGAAACTGGTCTATCCGATGATATGATCACGAAACAAGCTTGTATTATTAGGCCTAACATCAATATCAAAGTCTATGAATGATCTAGTTAAAAAAGGAATAGCAAAAACAGTTTGCGACATTCTCTAGAGATTGAGGTTGGTTTGTTGAGTTCTTGAATGTGATTGGATTGGTTGCGACAGCGGCTGCTGGTGAAAGAGAAGGGATGAAGATGATGGTGGGCCGCCTGTTGGTGAAGAGAGGGGATGAAGATGATGGTGGGTTAAAGAAGGAAAATTTTATTTATTTAATTTTATATATTAAATAGAAAAAGAAGGACTGTTTGAAATGTAAAAAAAATAAGTTAAAAAAATAAATATCCACGTGTATAAAAACTTAACGTCAATTAAGACATTCCTTTATGTTACATAATTTTGACACATTTTGACAAGTTTATATACATAAATAGAATTTTACAATTTTGTAAATAAATTTGACACCTCATTTCAACTTTATAAATAAAGACATTCTTCCCAATAATTATTGTGTCACCAGCTCTTGTAAATGTTCTCCCCTTCAATATTTTTAAAAGAAATGATTGAGAGAGAATTTAGAAGAAGGAATTACGGTAATCTATTTGCTGAAAATTTTCTTTCTTTTTTCTCTCATCACCCTTTATTCTTTTCCTAGTGAGTGATGTGGTGACATGTTATTCTCTTCTACATTTACTCTCCCAAATTTTATGCTAAGATAATATCTGAATCCAATTACTAATTGACATATGTCACTCTTTAAATTTCTTTCTCTCCCATTTAACTCATAATATTATTGTGATATATATTTAATTAATAATAATTTAAAATTATTTTATTATTCCTCCTAAAATACATAATAATTTAATGTATAATTTTCTATTTAAATTCTCAACAACATACGGTATTATGATATATTTAATTATTAATGATTTAAAATTTTAACGTCACTAGTAATGATATTAATGTGATATATATTTAATTAATAATATATTTTTAAAATTATTATATTATTTTTATAAAATATATATATAATAATTTAATGCATAATTAATTTACTTAATGTATTAATATTAACCGTAAAAAAATATATATAACATTCATATTTTATTAATAATGTGATATATTAAAATTATTCTTATTACTCGTAACAAACTATATATAATAATTTAATATATATATATATATATATATTTAATTAATAATGATTTAAAATTATTATATTATTTTTTTTAATATATTATATTATCTTTTAAATTCTAACAGTTGAGTGTATAGATAGTTGTGAGAGAAATAAATTTAAGGAGTCAATTATTAATAAGATTTGGTATTACCTGTATGGTAACATCGAACAAATCCAATTATTTTTACCCTATCCCTCCTGAATCTTCAAACTTCAATATATTTTAAATGACTAAGGATCCTCAATTTTCAAACTTCAATATATTTCAAATGACTAAGGGATCCAGTTTGAGCTACTTGTGTATGGCGTGATATCTAATTCTGTAATTTGATGTCTATTTATTTATTTTTTTAAATGTGTACTTACCCGAAAACTTAAGGATAACAATTATAATGTCATAAGTACACTTTTCATCTGAATGGTCATGTTTAAGGTGCTTTTTCTATGGTTTGTTGATCGAAATTGGTATTTGTATCCCCGCTAATCCTAATAAACAAAACTAAATATATAAAATTATTAATATATTTATTTATTTTTCATATTTTATAAAAGATTTAAATATATTTAAACTTAAATTAACAATAAAATTGAATTTATATCTGAATTAACAATTATTACCTTGTTTTTGGTTAAATATATTGTCTTTAAACTATCAAATATATATATAACTATATTGGGACAAGAAAATCAAATAAGATATAATATATAAGAAAGGAATTCACCTAATTGAAAAGGTGTTTCGAGACATGTGTGAGACACATCTCATTTAAAACAGTTCCACTGTCTTTATTATGTTGTATATTATGTTGTAGCTTATCGTAGGTTAATGTCTAGTACAATGAATCTAATAATAATTTAGGGGTGTACATGAATATTTACATGTTTCAATCAACTACGCCTTTTGACCCGATTTTAGGCTCAGTTGACCAATCTTGCATAGCACTTCCAAAATAGAAAGAGATTGAGCCAAAACATTCGGAACTGGTACAAACACTCATCCAATCCAATGAGTGATGACACTGACGAGATGTAACATATAAAACCACTCCATCGAATTTATCAAGTACCTGATACACCATTATTAGGTTCAAAAGAAAATTTTGAAGAAATTTTCGAGTGCAGAACTCAAATAGTGATCGTTAACTCATAATCGAAATTAAGAATTTTCCTTTTAAAATTGGAGAGAGATGAATATGGCCGAACATTTAACAGATTAACAAATATTTCAAATCGATGAATCTGAAATTTTATTTGAAATTGAATTGAATTAAACTCGCATTAGATAATCAAATTATTAAAACAAAAAATAATTGTAATTTTTTTTACTTATCTCACTAAAATATATCATTTTACCATTTTTTCCTCACTTAGGCCACAAGCACAACAACAAAACAACAAAAAGGACTTCCGACGACGCTTAAAAAGTCTTCTACCAACCCTAAAAGTGTCGCCAAAAAGATCATCGATCCTTATTCTTATGTCGCCAAAAGCAGGGTGGACGTAAGTTTTAGCAACGCTTATTTAAGCATCGATAACATTCATTTAAGAGTTTCCAAAAAGTCTATTTTATTTTTAAATTTATTTTTAGTTTCTTTTGACAATTTTATCTGAATTTTAATTTTTTATTTATTTTCAAATTAAATAATTTTTAAAAAGAACATTTAGAAAATCATTACCTATTAATTATTAACCTTTTAAATAATAATAAAAAAAACATAAATCCTTTAAACAATATTATCATATAAAAATCATATATATATTACAAGCTTTGAATGATGTTTTAATGCTTTAAGAAAACAATTAGACTAAAAGACAAATTTTTATACTTAAAGACAAACCAATTAAGTAATATATATACGTCGATCCAATAGAACTAGCTAGTAGACGAGATTACACTTAATCTTCTTCACTTCCATCACTTTCATCATTGCTGTCTTTATCATCTTTGTTGTCTTCTGAACCAACAAAAAAGGCTGATCTTTTCCATTTTTAAGTGCCTCATTGTTTGCTCTACCTGCAAACTAGAGAATAAATCAATAATAGAACATAGAGCTTGCATCTGAATTTTGTTATAATGAGTCTAATTTTGTTGTAATGAATTAGGTATGTAGTTTGAAATGGTCATATGATGATAGCGAGCTTGATAATCAGGTATGGATGGTTTATTATCTGTAAGAAAAAGATGAATGAAACAACTTTTGATTTGAAACCTGCTATCACAACAGTCAATTCTAAAATTAACAAAGCATACAGCTGTAGTTTAGGCCATAACTTGGTCTCCCTATTAGTCTAGTCTCCTAGCTTCAGATGGTGAAATGGTGGAATAGTTGATCTATCAATTCGATTTTTGAATACTTAAAATGGAAATCAAGTCAACAATATGAACACAAGAAGTCAAGTAAAATACCTATCTTATTATGATTAAACATCCAAATCCAATTCCAATTCCAATTCAAATTCAATCTAAAGTGAATGATTGATAATAGGTATGCAATTTGGCATAGAGAAAGAATGTAATTGAGCTTATAAGTACACAGGTATTCATAGAATCAAATCTTGGTGTGGAAATATCCATCATTAACCAATATATATATATATATATATATATATATTATAATCAATTATCATCATTATTTGGTTTATTCTCATCATCATCTCATGATCATTGATTAACAATAGGGTTTTGTGGATGACCACTAGTGTCAGTAAATAATCAGCAAATCTAGGGTAGTGTAAAGACTATAAAACTTAAAACTAGACAATTAAAATGGAAATGACAAGTACAAGGATCTGAAACGTAGATTATTTTCGAATTAAGTTATTTTTAAACTTAAAATAAATAAATAAACCTAAAATGGTAGGGCAGACGAGTCATAAATTGACAAGTAGCTTCCTTGACGATCCTGTTACGGGATATGGCGCCAACAACAACCCAAAGCCCCTCTAAGTATCAAGGCTATACGTGATTGTGTTTAGCCAATAATACATATTTGTAACATAACCATGCTAAATGTTGTTAGGTAAACTCAGAAATAAAGATTGTAATGAGATGTTTAAATATACATGTTATCTCCAAGAAAGGCAAAGGGGATAACAATCCATAGGGGGATAATTAAAGACAGTTCTTAGGTAATGGACATATTACCACATGCTTGAACACTTGTTGCATCTGGGAATAAGAAAAATTGGCACAAATTTTGACATAACCACCATGTTATTTAAACATTAAAATATTCATACGAATACTTTCGTAATAATTAATTTTATAAATCAAGAGAATTGCAGCTATTCATTACACAGGCTTTTACCCAATGTCGCCGAGTGGAACACCATGACATGATATGGTGTAATGCTTCATAATTATTGTCGCCTAAAGAAAGAAACAAATTAAGGTAAGAATAACTTATCAATAAAGCGGGGGAAATTTTCGATATAACAAAAGTTACCTTTTCTTTAGCTTCTTCTTTCTGAATATGACGCCATAATCTATAACCAATAGGAGCTTGTATCAAAGAGGGTGATATGTGCAGAAGTTATGTGTTGAATATCCTATAGAAGAATGAGGAGGAAAGGTTCGACTCGCCTGTTATTATCCTGATCTGGTTTTAAAGTTTTAGAGCATCTAGCTACAAGTTATGTACACTCTAGCAATTCATTACACTAAGAGCATTATAGAAGATACAGTTGTACAAAAGGTGGCCCTCAATGACCAATTCTATATGGCTTCATGGATGGGTTGTTTAATGAACAACATTCAAGTCATGTGTTCAAAACACTTGGTATACACACCATTAGTATTGTTAGAGGTTGCTTTTACGACAACTCTGTTTTGTACAAACATTAACATTTAGAATAAAAAAAGGACTCTCAATGTCGATTTCTGTCCATGATACTCAGTTACTATTCTCTACACCACCAAAAATTACAGTAAATCAGTTCATCAAGAGAAAAAACATGTTTAAGGAATGTTTGATGCGAGGTTATTTGAAAATAATATTGTTTAATGACAGAGTTAATTATTTAGGTCAAATGATCAAAATACCTTTAATGAGTTGTTTGGGCATGCATTTTGTTTCCTCTTGATTATGATTCGATTCATAAAAACCTATATTTATTATGTATGAAAAATATCATAATGATACAGAAAATATAACTATACCTAATGAAGTAAAAAATAACAAAATAATTCTGAAAATAAATCATTATACCAAATGAAGCCTTATCATTGAGACAAATAAAATTCCAGATAGCGCACATAACACACGCACTTTGACATTTACAGGAGAGGACAAGGCTAATGAGATATTGCAGAAGTGTAAAAGAATCCATGAGGAAAAATGAAATGATATTCAAAAAAATGGACTTACCATTTTGGAGTTTGACTTGTTGCTGCTTCGGTTAGTGACCAAAGATTTCTCAGTTTGTTGCCGCTTCTTAGCAGAACCAGTTACAATTTCAAACACAGTAAGGAGATCATTCATCATATTGAATAGTCGCATCCTGGAACAATAAATTCGAAATTTTCATAAAATGTGTAAGAACATAGAATTTTAATCAAATTCAATCTTACAAAATCACAAAACGAATATTTTAAGCTCATATATCTATGAAACTTCTATTTCTTTTCTTTTAATGTTAAATCCTGTGTGTATATAGATTTAACACAAATTCAACTTCTAATAATACAACTTAAGTTCTGTTTTCAAAAGTGATTTCATGTAGATTGGCATCCACGTGAAATATATTTTACAGAAAAAAGGGTTTACAAATTAGGCCATCTTGAACACGTGTCCCTTGATCTTTTTTTTAATAAAGGGTAAACTTTTCATTAATGAGAAAATTGTTGTGAATGCGAGAATCATTCAAAAGAACGTGTCACTTGATATGAAACATTATATTAAACAATACAACCAGGAAGAAATATTTACCTATCAGATATTTTAAAAACATATCTGGCACTTAAAAAGAAAGAAATAGAAATCAACCAAGCATCACTATGAGCAGCAACGAGAGCTAACCAATGCTTCTTCAGCATACCGTCCCTAGAAAAGTTGATACCAATTGACGGCTCATGATACTCTAGAGGCACTTCTTGAAAAGGTATAGCAGCCTCCCACTGCTCATTCAGATATCCACATAAACACATATTCTCCTTCTCTGTCAACAACCACATATATGTGGTTGTTAACAAAGAAGGAAAATATGTGTTTATGTGGATATCCGAATGAGAAGTGGGAGGCTGCTATAACTTTTCAAGAAGTGCCTCTAGAGTATCCTGAGCCTTCAATTGGTATCAACTTTGCTAGGGACGGTATGCTGAAGAAGCATTGGTTAGCTCTCGTTGCTACTCACTCAGCATACTGTCCCTAGCAAAGTTGATACCAATTGAAGGCTCGGGATATTCTGGAGGCACTTCTTCAAAAGGTTTAGCAGCCTCCTACTACTCATTCAGATATCTATATAAACACATATTCTTCTTATCTGTCAACAAATATATATATATATATATATATATGGTTATTGATAGAGAAGGAGAATATGTGTTTATATGGATATCTGAATGAGCAGTGGGAGGCTGCTATACCTTTTTAAGAAGTGCCTCCAGAGTATCCTGAGCTTTCAATTGGTATCAACTTTGCTAGGGACGGTATGCTGAAGAAGCATTGGTTAGCTCTCGTTGCTACTCACTCAGCATACTTTCCCTAGCAAAGTTGATACCAATTGAAGGCTCATAATACTCTTGAGGCACTTCTTCAAAAAGTATAGCAGCCTTCCACTACTCATTCAGATATCTATATAAACACATATCAGCCACACAGTAAAAATAATAATTTAATGATACCCAAATAGTACAAGAGAAAATATGAGAATTTTTAAAAATTCTTTCCAAATTCCAATCAATTAATGCAAGAAGAGGTATATGAAGACATATTAAGTACATAATCAGCTTTAAATCAATTATTACTAGGGAGTGAACAACTAATTTTGATAAAAAGACATAAGTATATGCAGGATTCAAATATTTAAAATTTGTTAACCATCTACCAGCATCCTACCTGGTAAAATGAGTGGCATTTAACAGAAAATTCACATGAAATTGAAAGTATTGGGGAGTGTTGAATTCAAACTATGTTCGCATAAGAGTTCTTTTAAATTATAGTTACTAAAGCAAAATATGTTGTAGACAAACATTAAACTGGTTCATACACCCCAACATGATCCGTCACAAAATATAGGCATGAGTAAGGTAAATAGTGGCTTGCGAAAGATGTAAGAGATGAACCAAGTCTTTCCACATTACTTGCATAGAGTACACAAAGGGACACATTTCCAAGAAGACCTTCATAATTAATAGCAAACATGATTCATATAATCATCTGTCATTGTCAAATTGAAAGTAGAAATCTTAACGGTCGTTACAGAATTACTATCCTAATCCATTACAGAGGAGAACATTTTTTGAATTGTCTTCCAATTCACAAAGTGGACAAACAGGGCTAAACTCTAAAGAGCTCCCCCCTTTGAATACTAACCATTTTTTTTAAGTTCTATTAAACAAAAACCTCTAAGTTGGCTACAATTGAATGAATTGTCCAAACAAACCACTAAGAAATAGAAGGAATTGTCTTCATAGTTCATCATCAACTAATCCAGATCAGATCTGAATTACTAGTACAGGTTCATAAATATATGAACAGTTATGCCACTTTGAGCTTCAAATAACTCTTAAACAACACATCAAGAAGAGACCTAATTGAAGCTGAAAAATTTACAAACCTCAAATGGTCGTAGAAGAATGTAACTAACCTCGTGCGCGCGACAATCTGGCTGCAAAGAGTCAAAGGATGATAGTGCAGATGAAGGCAAGCCCTAATAGTCGGAGAAGAATGTAACTAACCTCGCGCGGCAATCTGGCTGCGGAGAGTCAGAAGGATGATAGTACAGATGAAGGCAAGCCCTAATGGTTGAAGAAGGATGTAACAATCTGACTGTGGAGAGTCGAAGGATGATAGTCTGGCCGACTGAATAGGAAAACAAAGGATTTTTTAGGTTAGAAAGAAAATGAGTTATGTTTTCTCTAGACTTCGCTGACCACCAAACTTTTCTAAATAATTAAAAACTAATTCCTAATTTCAATATATATATATTAGTTAAATTTTTATTACTTCTAAAGTGTTTTCTGAATAAATTGCCAAAAAATATAATATAATATAATATTTAATTTATTTATTTTTTATTTTTAATTTAATTTAATTTAAATACTAATTAAATAAAAGACAGATATTAATAAAAAAAAAATATTTTAAATTTTTAAAAAAATTATTAATTAAATTTTAATGTAAATAAAATGAAAGTCAAATTTAATTTTAAAAATTAAAATAGTGAAATAAAATATTTATTAAACATAAAAATATGACATTAAAAATATTAAATTTAAAATAGTTAAATTTTAAGGTTTTAAGAAAATTTGTATATAAAAAATTAAAGGTGGGTGGTATAGATATAAATGTGGGCAAAAGTTTTTTTTTTAATTTTTACCCACATACTTAATAAGCGTTGGCATATAAGAGTGGTCGAAAGTGTATTTTGTGGTAATGAAGCATTTTATTATTATTTTGTAATATCAAATTTTATGTTTAATAAATTAAAGAATCTAAATTACAAATATTTTATTAATTGAATAAATAAAGACAAAAGTGAAATTAACCTATTAAACATTAATTAAAGAAACAAATTAAACAAGTAAAAAACAACATAATAACAATGAAAAAATTTAGAAATACTCAATCTAATCCAAAATAATCAATATAATAGTTTAGATTACGAATTAGATAATATAATTTGGACAATCGGATCTATTTACCCATTTACCAACCAAAAAAGGGAATGTGATAGGATTAGTTCTAAAAATTAGAGAAATATTACTTAGTTATTTGTCAATTAGTCTATAACTATTGTTTTACAAAAATACAAGGTTATTCATTATTAATTGAGTACTCCTAGCAATAGGCTAATTAAAGAAAAAAAAAATTGGTGACATTATTATTTTTAATTAGGTATTAAATATTAATTAAAAAATAAATCAATTAACGCTTTATTTATAAATTAGATTGAAAATCATAGTTAATTCATGTTTGATTTGATTGTGAATTTAATTCGATTATATTACTCATATTCTTATTCATATATATAAAGTTAGAGAAAAAGTCCTGAATACTATTAAACCCATGTTCCTAACATAATTTTTTCTTTCTAACTTTTTACCTTTAAATTTTTTTCTAACTTTTCAAATAATAATTAACTTATTTTTTTATTTTTTTTTCCATGTGGGGTCTTTTTACTCAGCTTTGCTCTCCTTGTCTTTATTCTTAATTTATATATATATATATATATATATATATATATAATAAAAATAAACAAAATAAATTAACCTAAAGAGAGAGTTGTAAAATTATTTAGAGGGCTATGGTTAATTGAGTAATTTTAATAATTATATTTTAGGGCTCATTTTGATATAATTATTGTAATATTTGTATAATTTAGAGTAATTTTTTCATCTAAGTTGGATTTTTAAATAATCAAATTAAAGTAAGACCGTAAAAATAACCATAGTTATATTAGTTGCCTATTAATCTGTGATAATTTTTTTTAAATCACTCTTGGTTCGATTTGATCAAACTATTTATTATTTTAATATTTTCTTTTCATATTTTTTATATTCATAATTTTTTTAACTCTATCTAACTCTATTCTCTAGATGTCTCTAGTACCCATCAACATCTCTAGGCTTAATTTGAGAGCGGTCATCAATGAAGTTTTGTGGACGGTTAATTGTGACTTGACACCTATGAAAGTTTTCAATAATTTTCAAAAAATTATGCCTACTTGGGACTAATTTTGTGTTCAAATTCCTTTAATGAACATAAATCAGTCATCTTTAGATTTACAACAACATTTCATTTATTTTAAAAGAAAATAATAATGTCATGAAGTCAATATGAGATTTTGTTCATATGAATTATTAGTACTTTTAAATGAAAATAATACAATATTTGCTTATAAACTGTATAAACTTCACAAGAGCTAATAATAATTAAATCTAATTGGTTGATATGATAATATTAGTATTCGATAATAATTTTTTGAATCGGTTGCTGAGCAGTTTTTGAATATTAAATGACCTCTCTCTAAAAGATAATTTTATTGTGGCCAATTTCCCCTCTTATAAAATCTGTTTCGCTACAACACCCGGTCACCCGCTGCTCTAGCTAGCAGCTAATTTTTTTTTGGAAAACGGTTTAATACAGTTTCATTAAAAAGCCCAAAAGTGGGAGGGATCAATAATCAAAACTAGACAAACCCTGATTTTGATTGTAAGATGACAAACAAAAGACCCAAAAGTTTACGAATGGTGGCAGTCAAATCACATTATAAAACACATATTAAAATGAACAAAGACTACAATCTAGCTATCCCAACCTATGTTGTCTCCATATCTGCCTTTTGACTGTATTGCCTTCTTCCACGTCCCAATTCTCACGTTCTTCATGAAGGGAGATTGAATTGAATCAGATGATGATGTCTATCTGCTCTTATTGTTTAATTTTCCTCTATATGAACTCGTACTAACATAGTAAAATATATTCTTTTTCAGGATTTCAAGGTTTTTGTCACTACTTTTCTCTGCTTCAGTTTTCCGTGTTTGAGGATCAACAACCTTAGTTTCATTCTCCTCTGTTGTATCTTTGCTTTCATCTTCTGCATCTTCCTCTTCCTTACATTTAGGTTTATCTTCTTCAGAATCTCTTGTTTCATCAATTTCCTTTCTTGCTTCCCTCTTCTTGAGTTTGATTTCCTTTTATTCTTCACCCGAATTCTGAACATCTTTCCCTTTGGCATTGCTTTCTTTTGCTGCTTGTTTTTCCACAACTGTTTCATTTGTACTAGGAACCTTTTGTTGCTTGGCTTCTCCATTCTGCATTTGTTGTTCATGGTTTTCTTTCTAGTTGGTCATTAATTTAGGGCATCTCATTATAGAATGTTTAAAGGTATTGTAATTCACGCATCTGTACGGTCGCCATTCATAGTGTATGCCCATCTTGGTAGCATTTCCCTTTCGATCCACCACTATAATTTCATTGGGGAGAACGCTTCTGGGTTGAACTTCAACGCTCATCCTAGCATATGTGAGATTTTTGTTTTCCTTAGTGATTTTGTCCATGTATAGCGGGTTTTCTAGAAGGCTAGCGAAATGGCTTAAGGCTTCTGCGTTGTACATGTGGGGAGGGATATTTCACAACTTGAACCAGATTTGCACTGTTTCTTTTGGAATACTGTCATAGCTCGTAACATCCTTCCATTTTTCGAGCTTCATGCATTCTTTCCCCACGTGTGTATGTCCCAACTCTAAAATTTTCTTAAGATTAGCCTCTTGATTGAATTTCAGGAAATACATGTCGTGACTGTTAGAGGTGACATTCATTATAACTTCTTTTCCCTATTGCTTCATAAGTTCTTCCTTGGTGGCATCAAAAGTGGCAGATTCTTTCCCAATATAATTACCCACTATCACCTATTCCCATGATCGAATGCATTTTTCTTCCACGTCTGATGGTAGCTTGAACTTAAAGGGATTTTTTAGTTTTTCCACCTTTGCTTTGAATGCATCCAGGAAAATCTGTTCATTTTCTGGGATATTTTTTTTCACTTTCTTTTGTTAAGTTTTGACCCTGCTTTGTGTCTGGATTCTTCTTCCAGACTTGATCAACCTGACAATTTGGGTTCTTCTTCAGAGTATAAACCTTTGTCTTGGTACATTTTGTCAACTCTTTCATTGTGTTGACGGATCAGCTAACAATAATGTCATACTCCTCTTTTTTTAGAAGGTTCCAATCTTGGAGGTAGTGCAGGTTTACCTGAATAGTGATTTGTTGAGCCCTTTCTTTGTTGAGAATAATTTCTCCATTCTTAGCTTGCATCAGCATCCTTAAAAGGTTCCTCAGCCCTTTGAGGTTTGCCTTCTCATTAAAACCAACCCTCCATTTGCTTTTTGCCTTCTCTTCGGTTTCCCTTATTTCCCCTGCTTTCTTGTTTACTGCATTATTCTGACATTTGTTTCCAACCCTGATTTCTTCCAAACCAGCACTATTTTCCTTTTGTTCCTCTGTAATTTCCTTCTTCTTGCTGGTCGCCTCTGTTTTATTTTGCTTTCCTTTTTTCCTCTATGACTTACCAGTTTTATCGAATTGATTCTGATTCCCAAAAGAATTAGCAACAAATTCATTTGAAAAAGTTTTTTTATTTGGGCAATCAATATGTATATTATTTTTGCTCTTATCTCCGTTGACATCCATCTAAACAGAATTATCGAAGGCTATAGTGGAAGAAGGCATACCTAAAGTTTTTCCAGAGCTGACATTTATGCTCTTGCTCACGAATTCAGGGGTGCCATCTTTTCCTTCTTTAGCCAGAGTGTCTTTGTTTTTATGAGACGTAATGGGGTATATGCCCCTATTTCTTTCCTGCCGGTTATCTACATCCTAGACTTTCTTTGGGTGAGTGGAGCAGGAATTTGATACCTCAAGTTCCTGTTTAAGAGAATTGGTCAGGCTTGAGCCAAAAGTTGACAAAGAAGAAAGATTCCCTATAGCAGAAGCTTTCATGTTTCCTGATTCGAAATGGCAAAAGCAGACGGATTCAAACAATGGTGTTCATTACAATGCGCGATTAGAACGGTTGAAACTCTAGCGATGCTTGTGAATGATTCAACCGGGATTTCCGCGACACTACCGATCGTGCTGATCTTAACTTCGATTATGCAGTATTGACTGTGTCACTCGTATCGCAGCGAATACAACGAAGCGTGATCTGTACGATTGAAACTCTAGTAGCGCTTGCGAAACAGGGAATTCCACGACTATGTCAATCGTGCCATTTTTGCGAATTGTGCCATTCGTGACAATCATGTCGTTCGTGTCGATCGTGTCGTCGATTGTGTTGTACCAACCGTGTTAAACGTGCCGTCAATTGTGATGTGCCAACCGTGCCGATCGTATCTACTAGCAACTAATTGTCCACTATTTTTAAGTGTGATTTCTATGTTATGTAAGGAAGCACCGTATACCTGATACCCGTGGGTACCCGATGGTTGGGTCATGTATTTTAAATCGAGATTGGGATGAAAAAAATAGAAAGTTAACCGATCGGGGTCGGGATGAAAAGTATGCCAGATTCAAACCCGAAATCTAATACCTAACTATATAAATATTAAAGTTTATATATTAATTATTTTTTGTTGAGGAGGTCAATTTTTAAAATTTTAATCATTACAATAAATATGTATCATTTACTATACTCCACCACAATTCACTACGTGTTAATTAAAATATTTATCACTCATGACTATTTATCTTCATTCATGTAACAATACTTAAAATTTAAACTCACCACAATCATCATAAATTCTCTTTACTAATAATTATTCTCTCTTAATATATATATATATATATAAATAAATAAATAAATAAATAAATAAATGATATATAATAATAACTAATTTCACAATATATAATATATATAAATGATAGAAAAATTAAAAATATATAAATTTTGTTTTCTCACTATTTATATAAAATATATATTGTCTTATCAATAATGATTATAGATATAATAACACTATATATATATATATATATAAATTTTTTTTTATAAATGGTAAATAATAATAACTCACTTTTCTTTCTTAATTATTTTCTCTCTCATTAATTATTATATTATATTATATTATATTATATTATATTATAGAATAATTTAAAAAAATATATGTAAAAAAATTATCTTATATTTTTTTTCTCACTAATCATATAAAATATATATTGTCTTATCTATATATAACACTATAATAATATATATACATATAAAGTTTTGTTTATAAATGATAAATAATAATAAATAATTTTTCTTTATTAATTATTTTCTTTTGCATTAATTAATTGTATATATATTCTCACTAATCATATAAAATATATATTTTTATCAATATTTTATATATAATATATATATATATATATTATATTCTTTTTCATCATTAATTTTATATAAATACATTTTATCTTTTATCCTCTCATCATATATATATTTATATATAAAATATTTTTTTGAGTGGTTTGTCGATCGAAGGGAAAAAGATGCATATAAAAAAGTATGAGTTATAAGATTATGGTCAATTGGGGGTAGTGGTTGGTTTGAAGTTAGATAAGAGCTATGTGATCAATTGTGATTGGTTGTTGATTTATTAAAGTGAGAGTAAAAGAGAGGTCGACTAAGATTGGTGAGTGGTTTGTCGAAGTATAAAGAGACATAAAAAATGTGATTCACAAGATTATGGTTAGTGAGTGATTTGCCGAGGGGATAAAGAGACATGAAAAAGTGTGAGTCACAATATGAGGGTTAGTTGGGGGTTAGTGGTTAGGTTTTGACAATGGATAAGAGGTGTGTGATCAATTGAGATTGTTGATTTGATGAAGTGAGAGTAAAAGAGAGGTCGACTAAGATTGGTGAGTGTTTTGTCGAAGGATAAGAGATATATGAAAAAGTGAGTCATAAGATTAGGGTCAGTGGGTGATTTGTCGAGAGAATAAAAAGGCATATGAAAAAGTGTGAGTTACAAGATAATGGTCAATTGTGGTTAGTGGTTGAGTTTGACGAGAGAAAAGATGTGTGTCATCAATTGATGTCGACTAAGATTGGTGGGTGGTTTGCCGATAGAATATAAAAGACATATGAAAAAGTGTGAGTCACATGATGAAGGGTTACGTGGGTGTCGATGAGATAAAATATATGTTAACATTAAGTTTAGATTAAACTTAATTTTTACAAACTAAAACCAATTTTAAATTAATTAAATTTAAATTATATTAATTTTATCTAAAATATTTATGCACAATGCACTAATTTTTTTTAATAAAACAATTTTATTTCTCTATCCTCATTCTTTTATCTTCAAAATTATTCTCTCTAATTTTTTAACATTATTCTCTCTATTTTATTATTCAATTATAATAACAATAATCTTGTTATATCTTCGACCACTACAACATAAGTAGGGGTGTTCATCGATTTGGTTTTCGAGTTATTCGAGTTTTTGGTTCGGGTTTTTCGAATTTTTATTTTTTTTAAGTAAATTCAAAAACCAAACCGATTTGAATAAATTCGAATTCGGTTTATTCGAATTCGGTCAGATATTCGATTTAAACCAAATATAGAACATCACCTACCCATAAGATAATTTTTTTTAAAAGAGTTAACAAAATAAATAAGTTGTTAAAGAGATCTTATCTACTTAAATTAAAAAAAATATATAAATTAGACAAACTTAGCTTAGTGACTAACGCTAATATATATTTGACAATTAAACGACGAAAGTAAAAACAGTGTCGATGACGACAATATATGGCGGTTGAGAGGTGTTGACAATTAGAGAAGGGGAAATGAATTAGGGATTATGGATTTAATATAGGATCTAGTAGGAGGTCCATGATAATTTAATATATAATTTGTAATAAGTTATATAATATATAATAAAAATAAATAATAAAAAATGAATTCGGTTTTCGGTTTGGTTTTCGAGTTAAAACCTAAACTCGAAAACCGTATTTGAATTCGAATCGGTTTAAAATTCGATTCGAAAACCGAAAATGTAATTCGAATTCGGTGAAATCGAATTGGATCGAATATTCGGTTCAGACCAAATGTTGAATACCCCTAAACATAAGTATGCATATATAATGTTTATATTTTTCATATCATTAGTTTTAAAGAGAAATTATTGGAAGAGAGATTTTGGGAGAGAAAATTTGAGAATTTTAAAAAAATATTAATTTTTTTTTTCTCTCTCACCTTTTATCATTTTTTCATCCAACCTTACAAATTCTCTTCCCCTCTCACTCCTTGTTTCAAAGTTATATTTCTTATTTTTTTCATCGTATAAATTATATAAATATTTAATCCAGCAATAACAAGTAGTAAAATAAAAATCGAATTAAAGAATAAAATTTTCACTATCCCAACCAATCCTAATTCCTAACCCTTCCTTATGAATTAATAAAATTAACCTTAACTTTTGCATAGAATACTATTATTATTTTTTTAATTCAGTTATTGCTGTCCAGATTTATCTCATAAACTTAAGTAATTGAGACATGTCAAATCACCGGATAAATAAAATTTTAATTTATTATTATTATTAATATTTAATATATTTTTTAATGATTTTTTTAATAATATAATAATTTTTTTATATATATAATTTATTTATTACTATTAAAATTAAATAATCAGATCTTTTATTACTGAATTGTCTGATCTATGTTTCGAACTAATCATAATTCAGTTTCGTTATTTTATTATTAAATTAAATAGTGGGTTGAAAGAAAAGAGATCCAAAACCTGAATTTATCAGGATGAGTGAGAAGTACAATTCTGTTTTTACATGGATTTTATAATGTAAAATGGAACAAAGTTGGACTGTAAAACTAAATGAAACTCGTTCTTTTGACTCTTTAAATAAAATATATTAAATATTTTACCTTCTATATAATTATATATTATATAAATATATATAACAATATATTTATAAATTTATTTATGATATATTTAAATTAATTTGTATAAATTATTTTATAATTTATATAATTATATATATATATATAATAACATATTAAAAAATTTCTATATAAGATATTTAAATAAATTTGTAAAATAAAATATTTTAAAATAAATTTGTAAGATATTTAAATTATTTTATATTTTATATAATTATATATATATATATATATATATATATAAAAAACAACATATTCAAAAATTTCTCTAAGATATTTAAATGAATTGGTAAAGCAAAATATTTTAAAATTTATTTATAAGATATTTAAATAAATTTATTTTAATTATTTTATATAATTATATATTAAATATATATAAACGTTCAAATAAAACCACTAACACATTTTTGTAAAAATATTTATACGTTAATGTAAAAATATTTATGCCTTCATGTAATCTCTATAAAAGAATAAAAAAAAGATGAAACAAAAGCTACTTGGTGAGACTTGTTTCAATGTATATTTACTCTCAAATGGTTTAATTATTTTATATTTTATATTAAATATATATACGTTTCATGTAAAACCACTAACATATTTATGCGTTCATGTAAAAATATTTATGCCTTCATGTAAGTCCTGAAAGAGAATAAAAAAGAGATGAAACAAACGCTACCTGGTGAGACTTGTTTCACTAGGTATTTACAGCACTCAAATGAGTGAAACAAACGCTACCTAATAAGATTTGCTTCACTATCTATTAATGTTTGCTTCACTAATGTTTGCTTCACTAGGTATTTATAACGCTCAAATGAGTGAAACAAACACTACCTGATGATGATTGCTTCACTATGTATTTACAACGCTACCTAATAAAACAATAGTTTACTAGATATTTACATTAATCAATCATTAATTTGCGCTTACTTCACTTTTATTTACATTGTTATTAAAAGTGAAGTTAGGTTCCCTAAAATAAAAATTTAAATAAATAGAATATTTTTTGCTCCACTTCCACTATATACTTTCTCTCTCATCACTTTTTTAAACCTAGCACGAATCTTCTCAAAAAATGGAATTTAATGGGGTGACATGGAAGGTTCTTTGTGGTCTTTGAGATGATGCTAATGCTAACATTAAATTTATAAATATATTGTTATATATATTTATATAATATATAATTACATAGACTTTAAAATAATTAATTTATTTTATTTAAAGAGTCAAATGAAGCAAATTTTGTCTTACAATCAAATTTTATTTTTGGTAATCTAAAATAGAGCAAAGCAAAGGAAACTTAACTTCTTTGCGCTTATCATGAACCCGGAAATAAATCCAGATTTTGGATATCTCTTTTCTTTCAACTCACTGCTTAATTTAATAATAAAATAATAAAGCACACAAACAATTCGGTAGCAAAAGATTAATGAGTAAAATTAATGATAAGTTTAAATAAAATACTTTTAAACAATTTTTTTATTTAATTTTTATTAATAAGATAAACTTTTTTATTTAAATATAATTTAATTTATAATAATTTAATTTTATTTAAAATAAATACTTAAATATTTATTTATATATATTTCTTATTTAAAATAATATTTTATTTTATATGTAAATTAAAATTATTAATTTTATTAAAAAATTCAAACAAAAATAAATATTGAACTAAACCATCTCATTGTAAAAAATAATAATTATACATAAAAGAAACCTTATTAAAAAAATAAAACCATATTTTAAAAATATTTTATTTGAATATTTGAGTTATTTGGATTTTCCCTGGAAAATCGTTAATTATCTTTTCAAATATCAAACATATTTAAACTTTCCTATTTAAATAAATTTAAAGCACACTTTAATAATTTAATTTAAATAATCTCAAAATTATTTTTCATACAACTAATTTTTATTTTATAACCTTCAAAAACTCAATTAATAACTGCAATTAAACAAACTCTAAATTACAAATTAATTTTTAATCAAAAATGTAAAATATATATTAAAATAATGTCGAGTTAGAATATATAACGTGTCATAACTAGTATTGATCACTAATATCTTGATAGTGGCGAATGATTAGTGAAAGCAAGCCTACGTGGTCTGCTAAGTGAGTAGGCGAGAGAAATAATTTAAAAAATATATATATAATATTAAAAAACGTTTCAGTTCTCTCTCTTTATTCTCTTTATTCTTTTCATTTTTCATTTCCGGCGATGTCTTTCTTTCTTCTCTAGCGATTTCGCTCTCTGGCTTCCACGACTTCTTCTCTTTATCGTCGTCCGATCGAAAATAGTAAGTGTTTTCTCTTTCCTTCGTTTATCTTCCATTCGTTTCGAAAATTGTAAGTGTTTCATACTACTTCTATTCTTTTCAAGTTGGTCCAGGTTCATCGTCCGACAAGACTCCAAGGTAAATAAATACACCATGTTATCTATCTTTTTAGAAACAGATTTGTTTAACGATTAGGTTTAGCTTAATTTTGGGTTTAGCTGCAGAAACGATTTCGAATAAGGTTGTAAAAGAGTGATTTTGATATTTTAGCGATTAGGGTTTAAATTCATATTGGTTAGCTGGAGAAACGATTTAGAATAGGGTTGTAAAAGAGTGATTTTGATATTTTAGCGATTATGGTTTAGAGTAAAAACGTTTTTTTATATCAATATTATGTTTTAGTGATTAGGGTTTAGCTACATTTTGGGTTTAGCTGCATAAATGATTTCGATTAAGGTTGCAAAAAAGAGTCCCGAAACCATTATTTCTAGTCCCGAAACCACAATTTCTTGTCCCGAAATCATCATTTCTTGTCCGAAATCATCATTTATTGTCCGAAATCATCATTTATTGTCCCGAAATTATCATTTCTTGTCCCGAAATAGCCATTACGAGTCTTAAATGGTGATTTTGGGACCAGAAATGATGATTTTGGGACTATAAATGATAATTTTGGGACAAGAAATGGTGGTTTTGGAATTAGAAATGATGATATCGGGACTAGAAATTGTGATTTCAGGATAAAAATGGTGATTTTGGAACAATAAATGGTGGTTTCATGACAATAAATGATGATTTCGGGACAAGAAATGTTGATTTCGGGACAAGAAATGGTGATTTCGGAACAAGAAATGGTAATTTTAGGACAATAAATGGTAGTTTCAGGACAAGAAATTATAGTTTTAGGACAAGAAATTGTGATTTCGGGACAAAAAATGGTAGTTTCGGGACAAGAAATTGTGATTTTGGGACTAAAAATTGTGGTTTTAGGACTAGAATTGGTAGTTTTAAGTTAAGAAATTATTATTTTGGGAGAAAAAATGGTAGTTTGGGGACAAGAAATGGTGGTTTCGAGACAAGAAATTGTGATTTTGAGACAAGAAATGGTGGTTTCAAGACACGAAATGGTAGTTTCAGGACAAGAAATGGTGGTTTTGAGACCAAATATTGTGGTTTCGGGAACATAAATTGTAATTTTAGGACCAGAAATGGTGATTTCGGACAAGAAATTGTAGTTTTGGGATAAGAAATTGTGATTTCGAGACTAGAAATGGTGATTTTGGGACTAGTAATGATGATTTCAGGATAAGAAATGGTGGTTTTGGGATAAGAAATGGTGGTTTTAGGACAAGAAATAGTGATTTCGGGCTAATTGAACTTTTGAGTTTTATTTGAGATAGATAGAAGATAAAAATGAATTTAGTCGGGTTTGTGGAAAAATAATAATTTAAACGTCTCCTTAATCTTTTAACATTATATTTAGTCCTCTTTTTTTAATTATAAGATTTAAATAGGTTAACTTAATTATTTAAGCATTATATTTATTATTTTTTTTAAAAACTCACTTAGACGTAGGTACTGGTATATCTAGCTCAGTTAAACATATATATTAATAAATAGTACGTACTATTAAAAAATTGACTCCTTTAGCCTATTTTAGTAACCATAATTAATTTTTATTTTTAAATTTATATATTTATTTATTAAATATTAATATATTTTCTCTTTCGTTCCTTTTTATTAATTAAATCAGGTAATTTATTTCATTCTTAAGCTTTTTATTATTTTTATATTAGTTTCTCTTTTTTATTTCTCTTCCTCTTTTTTATCAGTTTTAATTTCTTAAAATTTTTAATTCTTATTTTTGAAAAATATTTAGCAATTTATTTATAAATTTTATGTTTTTACTATAATATTTTTTTGAAATATTTCTTTATTATTTATTTTAACATGAACTAAAATAAAATTAATAATTTTTTATTTAATTTTTATTCATAATTTATAGTAGTAGTAATAATATTGTTTTGTCTAATATTTTGATTATTACTCTTTTGGTGTTTGATGAATGACTTGCTATTATTATCTAATTTTTTTATTATTAATTAATTTATTTTTGTGTTGTGTGAAAGATTTTTATTATTGAAATAATAAGTCATTGTTATATTCATTCATTGAGACCAAATCATTTTAAAATAATAAATAATAAATATTAATATATGAAAAAATATAAAAAAAGAAATATAAAATTAAAATAATTAAGGATGAATGTTTATATATATATATATATATATAAAATAAAATTAAAATAATTAATAATAAATACTCATATAAAAATAATAATAAATTTATAAAAAAGATAAAAATAGAAGGTTCATTTGTTATTGAAAAAGAATAAGAGAGAAAATATATTACTATTTAATTAATAAATATATAAATTAAAAATAAAAGTTAACTATGATTTACTAAAATAGGCCAAATCAGCTTTGATAGCATGTATGTTTAAATACATCTAAGTAACTTTTTTCCTTTTTTATTGTTTGAAATTTATATTATGTTTTGTTTTGGTTGATTTTATATTAAAAACAAACTAAAAAATGAGTATAATTTAGCATTTGTTTTAAATTATCAACACTTAAGTTTAAAAAAATTGTACAACGGGTTAAAATAATTGATATGTATTTTTAGATATAGATAATAAATTGTTGAACAAAAATTTATTATTAACTTGTTTTTTCCATTGAAACGATTTATATTATATGTTATGTTATTTCATACTTTTGTACAATTTAAAAATATTTGTTTTTATGAAAAAAAGTTAGTTATAAATTGCCTATTTTTATATTATCTTTTATAAATATTAATTAATGATTTTTTAAATGAAAAGATAAAAAATTATAATAGACTACTTAATTAAATCTGATTTTAGTTTTTTTTTTTATAAAATATCACTATTGATGGAGAAATATTAATTACATTCTTATTCTTAAAATATTTGTAACTTTTGCTGGACAGCTAATTAAATTTTTTTTTTTTTTTTTGGTAGAAAGCTAATTTAATTTGACTTATGTAGAGAGATTAGACCGGCCCGACCGGACTCATTCTCGATGCCATAATTGTGGATGAGGTTTATTACTGCCAACCACACAAAATTTGTAGGACAATCATTTAATTGTATCAGTCTCACCTTAGTACAATTATTTAACTTTTCCCCAAAAATGTTTGGAAAACAGTTCAATTATTATAATATATTATAGGG
Organism: Impatiens glandulifera; assembly: GCF_907164915.1. Taxonomy (NCBI): domain Eukaryota; kingdom Viridiplantae; phylum Streptophyta; class Magnoliopsida; order Ericales; family Balsaminaceae; genus Impatiens; species Impatiens glandulifera. The sequence goes on along the minus strand of NC_061863.1, from coordinate 44,849,135 downwards.
CTTGTTTGGATTGATTTTTTTTTTTAAACTTAGAGGTAAAAAATATAATAATTGTTAATAATTTTGAGGAGGTAATACTTATTTTTTGTAAAAAGACTTAAAGGATATTAATATATATAAATAAAATAAAAAATAATAATTTAAAATAAAAAATATTTTAATATTTTAATTAATACAATGAATGATTTAATTATTGAAAAGTTATTATTAAAAAATAATTTTATTTGAATTATTTTAAAAATAAAAAAGTCTTAGTTAAATTCAGCTTATTATAAAGCTATGTAATTATTATAAAGCCATGTACGTTGTATTTATTTAATAATTTATTACATCAATTTTAATTAATAAATTATAATAAATAAATTTAATACATGTTTTACTTTTAAAACACAGTTTTAACTTTACCTTTCATTCATTGTTAAGTTTACAATTTTTTTTATAGAGCTATTTTGATGTAAGTTTGTTTTTTTAGATAAAAATTGGGTTTTAAAAAAGAAAGTTTGATATGATTTGAGAAAAAATTGATCTATAACATTACTTAAATATTATTTAATAATTAAATTGTAAAAATATTTAAATAAGATAATAATTTGATATTTTATTTAATGAATATAATGATTTATTGATGAAAAGAATTTGTTCAATAAATTTCTTTGAGTAAAATCTTCATTATTCATATGGAACAAGTTAAAATTATTTTGATAAAAAGACTTAAAATTATTAATATATAATAATTAAATAAAAAATAATAATTTAAAATAAAAATATTTTAATTAATAAATTAAGTGATGTAATATAATAGAGGTTAGAAAAATGAGTTAATTTTTGAATTGAGTTATTTAAATAAAAATGAATATAGGAAAATAAAAATTAAGAAAGAAAAGAGAGGAAGAAAATAACATCATTAGCTTAAAAATGAAAAGTGTGAAGAAATAATAAACTTTTTTTTATAATTTTTTTAACCACACATCATTCATCCTCTCATATTTTTTTCTTACCAAAATAAGTCTTTATTATTAATTTTCTCCTTATTCTAGTTTTTATTTATTTCACTAAATTTTATTATTTTTCTTTATTTTTCATTTATTTTTCATATAATTTATTTAATCATTAATTAATTATATAAAATTATTATAATAATATAAGTTTAAATTTATATTAGACTAAATATATAAATGTAATGTTTTAAAAAAAAAATAAATATTTATATTTATATTTCAGATATTTTTATTAATAAGTGATGTTTTTTTTTTGTTTTTTTTAATTATATATTAATAAAAAATTATAAAAACCAAACAATTCATATAATTTATTTTAAATTAAATTATTCTTTTAATTTAAGTAATATATTAATATTTAAAATTAAGTTAATACAAATTCAATTTTTTGAATAAAAAATATATTAAAGTTATAGATATATAATTGAATACATAATTATTTATTATTGATGATTTATTTATTAAAAATTTAAAGTAGTTAATATTTGAAAATAAATAATATATCTAAATGTTTATAATATTATATATATAGTATTAATTATTAAATAGTATTAAAAATAAAAAATAAAAAATTTAAATTAGATAAAATTTTAGGATAATAAAAATAGTGGGTGTTATAGATAAAAAATGACAACTGAATAGTATATAAGCCAAGAAAGTAGAAATGCTCTCTAATTATGAGATCAAGATTCACAAGCCAGAGAAAGTAGACTCGAAATCCCCTTTGTAGATAAACACTAAGAGAAAGAATTAAAAGATATTACATGAAGAGAGCAATGATGTCTACTTGTTATTATTGATGAATTGAATTGATTAAATTTCAAAAATAAAAGAATAAAGAAAAATAGAAAAATAGAAAAAAGAAAAAAGAAAAAAAAAAGTCTATAGAGTAAAAATAAGAGTACTTGATTTTAGTCGATTACTAAAAGTCACATGTCTTCTTTAACATTCCCAGGCAATTATTCAACGACATCACCTCTACACCTCTACAGGCGACCCCACCCGCCAAGTCTGAAACCCGATATGGGTCGCTATGCAAGTGAGTGAAATCTTAATTTGGTCTTAGTAGAAATATATTTTATTTGAAACAATTTCTTTGCAACTCGTTTACGAACAAAAAAAATGAAAATCAATTTCTATATATTTTGTGCGAGCATGAAACACTTATTTAATAGATAAAAATGCAACACCGATATTGTCACACCATAGAGTAGGAGAAGTTGGTAAATTAACTCTCAAATCACTAAATAATGATTGAAGCCAGTTCTTGCATGGACAAGTGCACGATATTCAGATTCAATACTAGATCGAGCCACAACTTGTTGTTTCTTTGAATTCCGATAAATAAGATTATCGCCGAGAAAAAATGCAATAAGTAGTTGTCCTGTCATCTGGATATCCGGCCAAATTTGAATCGGAATAAACCGTCAAGTTCAAATTTGATGTGCATCGTATGAATAATCCATGATTGGGAGTATGTTTTAAGTATCACATTATTCGTTTGACAACTATCTAGTGAGATGTGGTGGGAGTTTGCATAAACTGACATGCTCTACTATTAACTGCAAATGCTAGATTAGGACGAGTAAGTGTTAAATATTGAAGAGCTCCAAGAATACTTCTGTAAATTGTAGGATCAAAAAGTGGATCACCATCATGTCGAGAGAGAGATGAACCTAAAGCCATAGAGGTGTGGAGTGGCTTGGCATTAAGTATATCAACACGTGTAAGAATATCATTAATGTACTTTGTTTGAGATAGAAATAATCCTGAGGTATTGCGTGTTGCTTCCATTCCTAAAAAGTGTTATATCTGACCAAGATCTTTTATTGGAAATGCTTCACATAGACGTTTAATTATTGTAAAGATATAAGTTGTAGAGTTATTTGTGAAGACAATATCATCAACATAGACGAGAATGAATGAAATAATATCACTGGAGTGAAATAAGAATAAAGACATATATGACTTGGCTTTATTGAAACCTTGAGAAAGTAATGTAGTTCGGAATGTAGCATACAAAGTCCGGGGGGCTTGTTTGAGGTCATAAATAACTTTATGAAGACGACATACATGATCAGGAAATTCTTGATTGATAAAGCCCGGAGGTTGTGCCATGTAGACCTCTTCATCAAGTGTACCATGTAAATATAAATTACTCACGTCTAACTGATGAATCAGCCACCCACGAGTGACTGCAAGAGCTAAAACGATGCGAATCGTTGTTGGTTTGACCACTAGACTAAATATTTCTGCATAATCAATACCAAGTTGTTGATGAAATCATTTAGCAACAAGTCGTGCTTTATGTCATTCAATATGGTGTAGACACTCATTTTTGTTCCCCAAATTTATATTTTAAAATAAATTTAGAGCCTACAAATATTTTTTTTGAAAAATAAAATTACTTAGTGAATAACATGGTATCTAATTAGATCCAAAAATAAATTTTATTCTAACTATTAACTATGATAAGGTGTTGCAAAATAAATAATAGTATGATAAATATGTTGAATTTTAATTGATTTCATTTTTTATTAAATATTTCATTTTATTTTATATGCTTTATTAAAATAAATTAACAAATAAATAAAGGCTAATATATATTAATTTATTTATTTGTACAAATAAATAGGCTAATATATATATATATTAATGTTAATTTATTTGAGAAAATAATTAGGGTAATTTTATTTTTTTAGAGAACTAATAATGGTGCTCTTTATTTTAATGAATTCCAAATTTATTTCCTGAAAATAATGCCAAAATATTCAGACCACCATAAATATCAAAATGACATAAGGAGGAAGAGAAAAAAAAAGCTAAAATCATATTTACTATTTTTTCCCATTATTTCGTGTAAGGTTGTTTTAGCGTTAGTTATCTTTTCAATAATATTGTAGAATTTTAGAAAGCATTTCTTAATTCCATTTACAAATTTAAATTTGATACATAAGTTTAGTATATTTCATTTACAGTTTAATTTTTTTAAATTTAAATTGTTAATTGAGATTGAGTAACTTAAAAATTAATTTGTTGAAATAAATTTATTCTATTAACTTTATATTGAAAATATCCAAATTTAAATTATATAATTAGAAAAACGGGAATATTGTTCTTGAGTTCCTTGTTCAATAATAAACCGAAAAAGATATCAAAGGAAACCCCAATAATATGTATTTACAGTAAAAATTTGCAAGAATGGGAGGTTGAAGATGAATTTGCTAACTCAGTTTGTTTCTGTTTTATTTTATTTATCTTATTTTTACATTTAAATGACTTTTTAACCATTTTATAAAAATAAAAAATATAATATTTTTAATAGAAATAAATTTTGGGATTCATTTTTAAATATTTGATTTAATTTTTGTGTCCTAATAATCATAAAGTTAATTTATGAATATAATAAAATTTAATTCCCTTTATTTTCTTAGTTTATTATTTGAGAAAAATTATTATTATTATATTTAATATGTATAAAATATTTTTTAAAAATGGTTAAAGTATTAGAATTAGAGACTATTTCGGGCATACGAGAATAGCGCCAAAGCCCTTTTTTACGTGTAACTAATCACCAAAACCCTATAAAATCTCTTTTCTAAAAGAATTATTGTTTTACATGCCAAATTGTGTAAGAAAATTATTTTAAAAGATTTTGAAAATATCTAGGAGCTTTAAAAATTAATTATATAAAAATAATTAATTTATTTAAATTTTAATAATTTGGTGATTAAATAATTATTTGATTAAAAAATCGGTTTAAATTAATCAAACACAATTAATTTAAAAGATTATTTATTTGAAAATATAGTCGACAAATGATTTTAGAAAAACAATAAAAGGGTATATGTGTATAAACGTACTTTATACCAGAGTTTCTATAAGGAGTTCGATTTTTTATTACGCTCAGGAAAGAACTTTCGCACTATGTCCTCAACGCCCGTTAAATGACAGTTTTATTTATAAAAAAAAAACCTGGCTATTGAAATTTATTTATAACATTTATTTTCTTCAATTAGTAGTCTGGAGGTCCTAAACAATGATATGTTTAGATTTTGTAAATAATTCTACAAAATTATTTAAAAGAGCGTACCTATTATTGCGTTGATATAAAACTGAGTAAAAATCTTGAAAAATATCAGAAAAGTGTTAAAATTTATAAATAAATTCCAAACGGGGCCTTAGTCAAAATATCCGTTTAGGAAATATCCCGAAAATATTTAAATATCATTTTCCGACCTTTCGGAATTATTTGAAAATAGATTGGTGTTCCAAAGTTACAAAAATAATTTTGAATTTTAAAAAGTGGAACCAAACCTGCCTTAGGACAGGAGTCATAGGGTCTGGGTCAAAATATCCGTTTAGGAAATATCCTGAAAATATTTAAATATTATTTTCGACCTTTCAGAATTATTTGAAAATAGATTGGGGTTCCAAAATTACAAAAATAATTTTGGATTTTGAAAAGTGGAACCAAACCGGCCTTAGGACCGGAGTCATATGGTCTAGGTTCGGTTTTACCGATTTGGCCTCGGATGGGCTCGGTCTAGATCAGGGTGGTCTGGACCAAGGCTCAGGAGCGTGGATGCATGGGTCCAAAGGGCTTAGTTTGGAGTTCGGGAGGCTCAGTCCTAGGGTTTAGAAGGCTCGGTCCTGAACTCAGGCTCTTCATTCCTAGGTTTGGGAGGCTCGGTCCTAGGTCTAGGCTTTCTCGGTCGTGGACCTAAGAGGCTCAATCCCAGGTTAGACCTCTCAGTCCGAGGTTAGAAACCTCGATCGGATTCCTCGGTCTTTACTCAAGAACACTGATCTTAAGTCTCAGTCCTAGCTCAAGAACATCGGTCCTCAGTCTCGGTCCTGACTCAAGAACACCGGTCCTTGGTCCCGGTCCGGACCAAAGATTCTCGATCCTGTTTCTTGGTCTTGGTCCTATAGGACTCGGTCATTGGAGACTGGGTGTTCTTGAATTGGTTAAGAATTGCAGGTTCTATAACTTTTGATACAGATCATGAAATCATGATTTGTAAGTTGCAGTTGACTCATATGATTGTAAGGAATACAAGCCCTAATCCTAATCAATCGATCTCTACAAAGATCATTTTTTCAAAACTGTTTTTAGGTCAAAATTTTGGATATTTTGAATTAGGCCATTTCTAGGTCTCATTTAGAGTAAATCACTAGGTAGTCAGTCTTTACTTAAAAAGGCCCAAGCAATGTCCATAAAGTCCCATGCCTTTCTAGACCAAGCCAACCAGCGCGCTTTGGGATGCAGAGGATCTATTATCACCCAACTCCCTAACATAATGCGACAAGTTCTGTCCTTGAAAATATGCTTTTTGACACCTGGGTTATTTTTTATTTTACTTTTTCCATGCTTTCCCTCCCTCATAACAACTCGCCAAATGCACGGGTTGAGATTTCTGGGGCTGTTAGTTTCTTCTTTATTCAGACATTGGGATGTGATCCAAGTACCATAACACTAACCGTCTTTGGACATTTTCAATGACGAATATAGTCGAACACAACCAAAACAAGAACATCATTCAAGATCTGTAACAACTTTTCAAAATTAAATTCAAACTCATTTTTTCTAAAATTTCAGTTTGATCAAACATGATCGGGATGAAGTTACAATGATCTAGAAATCATCCTAACATGTTTACAAACATGTTTTATCATCCATTTGAATAAAAAATTTAAGGTTAAAGCTCAAGAACATGAATTTCAAAAAAATCTAGATTTTCAATCCATTTTTTTTAGTTTTAGGTTGATTTCATCAAATCTCTTTCAACAAAAAGTTCACATATCATCTAGGGAATGATTCTAAACAAAGAAATCACATAATTGAACCCTAGAACATATCAAACCGATCAAACTTATAAAAATCTAACTTTATCACAAATTAAAATTCAATGGATCTGGAAGCATACCAACAGCTAGATAACACTACAATGAGTTGTTGGAAACTTTACCGAAGCCTAGATCAAAGCTGTGATAAACAGAGAAGATTTTACAAAAATATGTTCTTGATCGGAATTTGATTTCTTCGAGTTGTTCCTGGCTAGACTATTTATACTAGGTTTAGGTCGGTTGAGGAGGATGAATTCAACTCCAATTTGATCACCGGAATTCTTATCCCTAAATTCTATCTCATTTGTGGAAGCCTAGTTCTAGGCTAATGTGGTGATTCTAGGTAGAAGGCTATTGATGGCGAGGTTAAGGCGAGCACATGGGTGAAAAAAATGAGTGTATAAGATCTACTGACGAAGGAGATAATAGAAGAATCGTCGGAGATCGATCACGATTCCGACAATCACCCTATTCGACCGAGAAAGACAAACGAAACGACGTCGTTTCGTTTAACCGAAATGCGTCGTTGTGTTCTGTTGGAGATCCATCCGCGTTTGGGCGGCTAGGCTAATGGGCGTCAACTTCCCGTTAGTTTAGTTGATTCCATGCGGCTCGGGCGCGCTTTGGCTTCGTTATATCCGGCCACATGAATGATCCATGGGCGCTAGATGAAAATATAGCGTTGATCCGTTGGCCGAGAATCATGTTGCATCAATTGAACATAATTTCATCTACACATGATTATTAGTTTTATTTTTTATAAAAGGGTTATTTGAAATCGAATTTTAATCCTTTTTTAGCGTTCTTTCACCAAAATTTTCACAATTTTTTTTGGAAACATAATAAAATTATGTTAATTAGAATAGGCTCGTATAAAGAGAGAATTCAAAATGAGAAAAGAACAATACTCATCATCTTTTTCAATATAATCTCCTTTCATCATAAGAGAAAGGGAGAATAATGCCTCTCAATAAAAACGAATGACATGCGAAAATGTCAGGCTGGAATGATTAGGTTTGAATGTAGTCTTTTCTATTTGTAATCTTTATTTTTTAGAATGCATAAATGCTACTAATCATTTTTTTAGGGTCTTTTGATTGTCATCCTTAATTATAGATAAGTTTTGTTTAAATATGATTTTAATAGATTTTAAATAATTTCTAACAGTTTTGAAATTAATTATAAAAATAATTAAGTTGGGTTCAATTTTAAATATTATTTTGTAGAATTATCTCTCAAATATGGAAAGTCGGTAGCAAATCAATCAATTAGTATAATTGATTTTCTATTATAAATTTTGATAATATTATTAAAATATAAAATAATATATCTTAAGATATTATCACGATATGATAAATTGTGATAATATCATTATTATTTTATATTATTAGATTAGTTTCCTTATAAGTTCAATGTAATGTTTATATAATAGACATAACATTTGTAACCGAAACATATCATTCTAATAAAATTTCTCTCTTCTCTTTATTTATTCTACATGGTATCACAACAGGCTTTTCCATCTTGAAGAAACCTGTTCACAATCTTCCATTGCCTCCTCCAATGGTGGAAATATCCATTGGAGGAGAACTCAAATAATTATATTATCTCATATTTCCTAAGTACTTTTTATCTATATTTTAACACCCACTATGTTAAACAAGTGAGACGTCATTTCAAAACTACACTTTATATCTCGGACGAATTTGTAAATCTTCATGTCTCGATAGATTTTTCCCGGACTTAATATGTCCAAACATCATCAACATTAAGCGACACTCTAGCGATTTGAACGTCACTCGTTGTCATTAACATCTAGCGACACTCCAGCGATTCAAACGTCACTCGCTGTCATCCACATTCAACGACACTCCGACGATTCGAACGTCACTCGCTGTCATCAACATTCAAAGACACTCCGGCGATTCAAACGCCACTTGATGTCATTCACATCTAGTGACACTCCGGCGATTCAAATATCACTCGTTGTCATTAATATTCAGCGACACTACATTGATTCAAACGTCACTCGTTGTCATCAACATTCAACGACACTCCGGCGATTCAAATGTCACTCGCTATCATCACCATCCAGTGATACTCTAGCGATTCAAACTATCACTCGTTGTCATCAACATCTCATCCCCTCGACAACATCCTCTCTGTTCTCATAATTGTCCAAGACTCTTCCTCTTAGGTGGTTAACATTCTCATCAAATCTCTTTCCAAGTCAATTTGAGGAAGTATGTGGAAAATTCGACTATCTCAACATCTATTACCCAACTTGAAGGGAGTGTAGAATCTCTTAAATATAGAAAGTTAGTAGCAAATCAATCAATTAGTCTAATTGATTTCCTACTATAAATTGTGATAATATTATTAGAATATAAAATAATATATTTTAAGATATTATCACAATATAATAAATTGTGATAATATCATTATTATTTTATATTATTAATTTAGTTTTCTTATAAGTTAAATATAATGTCTATATAATAGACATAAATGTAACCGAAATATATCATTCTAATAAAATTTCTCTTTCTCTTTATTTATTTTACATCTTTAGATTTTTTATAATCAAATTAAAATTTGATTTTTAAAAATTTGTGTTTATTAATTAAAAATAATTAATTTAAAAGATTATTTATTTGAAATAGTGTCGCCAATTGATTTTTAAAATCAATAAAAGGTGTACGTGTACAAACGTATTTTCACAAGAATTTTGTTTTAGTTCGAAGTTTGGTGATACTCAGGAAAGGACTTTAGCGCTTCATTCTCCGTACCCGTTTTAAAAACCGTCTCTATTATATAAAGTCTTGTCTTTTAAAAATTGTTTGCATAACGTTTCATATAACTAATTATACTTGTAGTCCTAGACATGCACATGTTTTTGCGTATTTAAAAATTGTAACAATAATATTTAAATGTTGGTATATGTTGCTAACGATGACTAGAGATGAATACACATGAAGAACATTAGTTTAAAAGGCATTAGAGATTAAAAATAAATCACAAACGAGCCTTTTTCAAAATAATTATTTTTTTTGAAATATCCCAAAAATATTTTTAAAATATTTTTCTGTTTTGTTTTGGAATTTTTAGAAAATGATTTGTGGTTCCAAAAAAATTAGAACCAAACAGGCCTTTGGATTAGTGTCCATGGTCTTGTGTTCGTTTTCATCGGTTATGCTAAAATCCCTCGGTCCTAGGTCAGGTCTCCATCGGTCCTACTTAGGATTCTCGGATGGGGTGCTAAGGCCTCTCGGTTAGAGTACGGAAGCCACCGGTTTATGATCGATATTGTGTTTCTCCAACTCGCTTAATAAATATAACAGTTGTTGTGCCATATGCTTGAATGTTTGGGCGACTTTGAATATCAATATCTGTATTTTGAAATCATAATAGTTTAAAGTCTACACAATAATAGTATAATTACATGTGAAGGAATTCAAATGACAGTACAATTGCACATAAAGTACTTTTTCATTATTCGTTGGAGATCTTAAATCTATCATCTCATGTTGAGTCTCTCCCAAATTATGATGATCTTCTTCCAAATCATGATCTGAAATCTTAGGATGATCTTCAAGAAGTGGTAGGCGTAGAATAGCTATACCACGTCCAAAACCACTTCCTCGAGATTTTACCAAGATTCTCTCAATCACTCTGATGTCATCCCAGCATTAAATGATTGAAAAATCCTCTAATAAAATTATTGTACCATGTTTTCAACAACCCAGTCGAGATAGCAAAACAGAAAAATATATTAATTATGTTAGTGAAAATTTAAGATGTATATATTAATAAAATTTAATATATATATTAATAAAATTTAATAAAATTTAATAAAATTTAATATATATATATATATATATATATATATATAAACAAAATAGTACATATATGTTAATAGAAGATTTACCATTAAAAATGTTATATGTCCATCAAAATATGATTGATTATATTTTTGCTATTTTTCGGCGCTTTCAACTAATCCTCTCATTGTGAATTTGCATTAGTTCAAATTTTATGTTATCAACATCCATTAAGAATTTCAGAATTTTAAACCTCCATTAATATACTTGATATATAAGTATTCACAAGTAAAAATATACATATAAATAATAATAGAACATATGAATGAAAACATTCGTTTTAGGAAAAAATGTTTATCTGGATCATGTATTTTGTGATGACAAAAAAACATGAGACAACATAGACAACGAAGTCAATTTTAAAATTGTTGTATGCACTTATGTTATTTATTATTGTATGTGACATCGCATTTGATTAAGGACCTCCCTTATTTTGATGAAAGTCCCGCCTTTCCTTCCAAATCATTAAGAAGTTATTATATACATGTCTTTTGAGTCGTTTCCAATGGACTCAACTATTTCAATTTCTCCTATAGGAATGTTCAACACGGAATGCTCGACTTCTTCATCAATCTAGATCGTCACCATTGTTTAATACAAGAGATCTTTTATTGATGTTGAAAGTGCTCACGAGGTGTTTGGAAAAATAAACCGGGCATTTTGAGATGCCCAGTGAAAGAAGGGAACTAAAACCGATGGCCTTAACGACTTCCTTTTGTCTGGTTGGAGAGATTTTGAATAAGGTTAAAAAGGTAATTTGGGAAGGTTATGGTTTTAAGAGTAACCCTCCTTTTTTTGGGGATTTAGATTTTCAAAAACGGCAGCTGTAGAGGCGAGGAAAGATAAGGATTCAACATTTGTTGATGATTCAACATTAAAAGGAGTAGACTTTGTCTTCCTCCTTTAATATTTCTTTTTTAAAACCCTATATATATATATAAGAAGATTCAATGTCATTGTTATACAACAACTAGGTGAAGGCGCTTCACATGACAGTTTACAACAACTATGTATTAATGAAATACACTAGAAAGAAAACCAGTTTATATGAGTTATCATTGTCAACTTGAAATACTAGAAATAAAGAATTAATGAAATAAAATATGTTACCTCTTAGATTTATCGTTGTTGTTTGATACAGTGACCGCGACGATTTCGTTGTTTATTTCCTAAATATAAACAGAACAGAACATTGTTAGTTACAAACAAGGCTTCGTACAAACAATGTTCATAGTGTACCACAATAATTTCTTTGTTATTATTGTCGAATACCGCGACGATTTCGTTGTTGTTATTGTTGTCGGATACAGCCACGACGATTTCGTTGTTATCGTTTTGTACCATTTTTACGAGAAGTTTGTTTCCAACAAAGATTCACCAAATAGAGTTACAAATCGTGAATCATCTTGAGAGAGAAAGTGAAGAGTTATATTATGGGGAAAACTATTTTTATATTTATATATTTTTATTTTTAAATTATTAATTCAAAATATTATGTTATTATTTTGTTAAGTAAAAATAATAAGTGGTTGAGTTATAACCAAACATCCTTATAAAATAAAATAAAATTCATAAGTTAGTTATTATATTTTTGTATTATTATTTTAAATTATTAAAAAAAGATTGTTAAATAAAAAAAGATTCGCAAATGAAATGTGCTCTCAGGTGAAGCGTGGTTTGTACGCTCAAGTGAAGCCCGCTCTCACGTGAAACACACTCTCAAGTGAACCGCGTTTCACCTATCGATATTTTACTCTTTCAGGTGAAGCGCGCTCTAAGTGAAGGGTGTTTCACATGTTGTTTTACTCTTTCACCTTAATAATTATTGTAATTGTATATTTTTTATACAGAATATTATGTTATTATTATTAATTAATATTTTTGAAAAACAAATTTATTAAATAAAAAATGATTCACAAGTCTGTACGCTCTGAGGTGAAGCGCGTTTCACCTGTTATTGTTTAACTCTTTAAGGTGAAATGCGATTCACCTATCTTAATGCTCTAAGTGAAGCGCTCTGCGTTTCACATGTCGTTGATTTACTCTTTCAAGCGAAGCGGTTGTAAGTGAAGCGCAATTCAAATATGAATAATTTAAAGAGATAGAAATCGTAATCGTAATAAAATATTAATATTTTATAATTATGACAGATGAAGTGAAAAACATTAATATTATTATTATAAAAAATAAAGGTATTTACGTAATATATAATTAAAAACTCATATTTTTTACAAATAATATCAAACAAGATTTAAAAAAAGTTTATAACCCAAAATAACCAACATCAAACTAGTTCTTGATTAGCTTATAAGGTCTATCATCAATTTTCTTATGTATCTCTCTTTATTAATCATCTTCACAGTTGTTTTTCTTTATTATAATATAATTAAACAGTAAGCTTATAAAAAATTGAAAAAGGAAAGGGTCAAGTATAGGACTACAAAGTTAGAGTTAATTTGTTAGTGATGAGATAACTTATTAGAAAACTTATGAAGTTTATTTTATTTTATAAGCCTCTCCCAAATTATGATGATCTTCTCCTCAATCATGATTTGGAATCTTAGGATGATCTTTAAGAAGTGGTAGGCGTAGAATAGCTATACCACATCCAAAACCACTTCCTCGAGATTTTACCAAGATTCTCTCAATCACTCTGATGTCATCCCAGCATTCGATGATTGAAAAAATCCTCTAATAAAATTATTGTACCATGTTTTCAACAACCCAATCGAGATAGCAAAACAGAAAAATATATTAATTATGTTAGTGAAAATTTAATATATATATATATATATATTTTATGTCTGATATATATATATATATATATATAGTACATATATGTTAATAGAAGATTTACCATTAAAAATGCTAGATGTCCATTAAAATAGGATTGATTATATTTTTGCTATTTTTCGGCGCTTTTAACTAATCCTCTCATTGTGAATTTGCATTAGTTCAAATTTTATGTTATCAACATTCATTAAGAATTTCATAATTTTAAACCTCCATTAATATACTTGATATATAAGTATTCACAAGTAAAACTATACATAAATAATAATAGAACATATGAATGAAAACATTCGTTTTAGGAAAAAATGTTTATCTGGATCATGTATTTTGTGATGACAAAAAAATATGAGACAACATAGACAACGAAGTCAATTTTAAAATTGTTGTATGCACTTATGTTATTTATTATTGTATGTGACATCGCATTTAATTAAGGACCTCCCTTATTTTGATGAAAGTCTCGCCTTTCCTTTCAAATCATTAAGAAGTTATTATATACATGTCTTTTGAGTCGTTTCCAATGGACTCAACTATTTCAATTTCTCCTATAGGAATGTTCAACACGGAATGCTCAGCTTCTTCATCAATTTGGATCGTCACCATTGTTTAATACAAGAGATCTTTTATTGATGTTGAAAATGCTCACGAGGTGTTTGGAAAAATGAACCGGGCATTTTGAGATGCCCAGTGAAAGAAGGGAACCAAAACCGATGGCCTTAACGACTTCCTTTTGTTGGTTAGAGAGATTTTGAATAAGGTTACAAATGTAATTTGGGGAGGTTATGGTTTTAAGAGTAACCCTCCTTTTTTGGGGATTTAGATTTTCAAAAACTGCAGTTGTAGAGGCGAGGAAAGATGAGGATTTAACATTTGTTGATGATTCAACATTAAAAGGAGTAGACTTTGTCTTCCTCCTTTGATATTGCTTTTTTAAAACCCTATATATATATATATATAAGATTCAATGTCATTGTTATACAACAACTAGGTGAAGGCGCTTCACAGGACAATTTACAACAACTATGTACTAATGAAATACACTATAAAGATAAAGAAAACCAGTGTATATCACTTATCATTGTCAACTTGAAATACAAGAAATAAAGAATTAATGAAATACGTTACCTCCTAGATTTATCGTTGTTGTTGGATACAGTGACCGCGACGATTTCGTTGTTTATTTCCTAAATATAAACAGAACAGAACACTGTTAGTTACAAACAAGGTTTCGTACAAACAATGTTCATAGCGTACCACAATGATTTCTTTGTTATTATTGTCGAATACCGCGACGATTTCGTTGTTGTTATTGCTGTCGGATACCGCCACGACGATCTCGTTGTTGTCGTTTCGTACCATTTTTACAAGAAGTTTGTTTCCAACAAAGATTCACCAAATAGTTACAAATCGTGAATCGTCTTGAAAGAAAAAGTGAAGAGTCATATTATGTATGAAGATGAAGACTAAATGGGGAAAACTATTTTTATATTTATATATTTTTATTTTTAATTTATTAATTCAAAATATTATGTTATTATTGTTAAGTAAAAATAATAAGTGGTTGAATTATAACCAAACATCCTTAAAAAATAAAATAAAATTCATAAGTGAGTTATTATATTTCTGTATTATTATTTTAAATTATTAAAAAAAGATTGTTAAATAAAAAATGATTCGCAAATGAAATGTGCTCTCAGGTGAAGCGTGGTTTTGTACGTTCAAGTGAAGCGCGCTCTCACGTGAAACACACTCTCAAGTGAACCGCGTTTCACCTATCGATACTTTACTCTTTCAGGTGAAGCGTGTTCTAAGTGAAGCGTGTTTCACATGTGACATGTCGTTGTTTTACTCTTTCACCTGTCACTGTAATGTTAATTTAAAATTAATAATTATTATAATAGTATATTTTTTACACAAAATATTATGTTATTATTATTAATTAATATTTTTAAAAAATAAATTTGTTAAATATAAAATATAAAAAAATTTCAAAAGTCTGTACGCTCTAATGAGGTGAAGCGTGTTTCACCTGTTATTGTTTAACTCTTTCAAGTGAAATGCGATTCACCTATCTTAATGCTACAAGTGAAGCGCTCTAAGTGAAATGCGATTCACCTATCTTAATGACGTCATTGATTTACTCTTTTAGGTGAAACGATTATAAGTGAAGCGCAATTCAAATGTGAATAGTCTAGAGAGAGAAATCGTAAACCTAATAAAATATTAATATTTCACAATTATGATAAATGAATTGAAAAACATTTGAGTTAAAATGGAACAGATCAGACTTTATTTCATATTTTTTTAATCCGAAAGTATTTTAATAATAAAATATTATTCGGCTACATTTGATTGATAAAAGAGATAGAGTCTTCTGTAACAGAAGATCCGAACATTAAAAATAAGTAAGAAATTTATTAAAGTTTTATAATATTATTATTAAACAAAATAAAGGTATTTATGCAATATATACTTAAAAACTCATATTTTTTACAAATAATATCAAACAAGATTTAAAAAAAGTTTATAACCCAAAATAACCAACATCAAACTAGTTCTTGATTAGCTTATAAGGTCTATCATCAATTTTCTTATGTATCTCTCTTTATTAATCATCTCATCTTCACAGTTGTTTTTCTTTATTATAATATAATTAAGCAGTAAGCTTATAAAAAAAATGAAAAATGAAAGAGTCAAGTATAGGACTACAAAGTTAGAGTTAATTTGTTAATGATGAGATAGCTTATTAGAAAATTTATGAAGTTTATAGAGTTGTTATATATTTAATTTAATGAACAAATGAGAGCTAACTAGCTTGAGAGACCTATAGGCGAAGGAGAATGTCACCACTTGGCCTGACTCGAGAGCGGTTAGCTATGAAGTGTTGTCGAGCTCTGTCGATCTCATCCAGTTGTTCGGATGTCCCATTAGTTAGAATCGAACTCCCAGGTCTGTCTTCCAACATAGCTGTTTGTGCTAAACAAATAAAGATCATCACCTCCTTATGTTACCTTCAGTCTCCAACATATATGATTGATGATATCTACTTCTAATTTCTACCTATCTATTCATTCACTATATATATATTTATTTTTTTTATAGTCCCACGCCCCGGCCAAATTTTCCAGAGCAGGACAAAAAATCACGTTAGATGTGGGACCAAGAAATCACGCTAGATATGGTTTTCGACCGAGATTTCTCTCCCAGACCCAAAAATTGAATCAGACCGGTCCGGTTTTGCCTTAAGGCCTGTTTGTTTGGTTGTTTTGTATTTGCATGTTTATTTTCTGTATTTTAATTATTTCATTGCTATAATATATTGTTAAAAATACAAAAATTAATCTAAAACACACATAACTAATATTTCCAACTGAAATATAAAAAAAAGTTTTGTTAAGGGTCTGCTTGGCTAAAAAAACTCATTATAAGAGTTGTGAAAGACCGAAGAGATGTATGCTATTTTTTTTTTCTATTTTTACTTTGAAGGATGATAGGGGTAGCGACTGACAGAATGAGGAAAGCAGTGAATCCGATGTGCCAAATATAAATGCGTATGTAGAAGAAATTATAAGTGTGAAATACGGTTTACATTAATATATAAATGGTTTTACATGACAATTAACTGTATATATTTCAGTTTTCAAACATTATAAGTCATATTTTCTGTACATAATTCAGTTTTCAAATATTATAATTCGTATTGAACATTAAACCAATCATTATAAATGATTTAAACAAGTTTTGTAATTATTTTTTATTTATTTTGTAAGCACTTCAATAAATCACATTACAGGTGATCTTACTACGATTTATATGAAAGTATCAATGGTTTTACATGAATGTGTAAATAGTTTTACATGACAATTAACTGCATATATTTTAGTTTTCAAGCATTCAAGTTGTATTTCTTATACATATTCATTTTTCAAACTTTATAAGTCGTATTTAAACATTAAGTCAAGCATTATAAGTGATTTTAACAAATTTGTTATCATATTTTACTTTATAAGTATTTTAGTAAATCACATTACATGTGTTAAATACATTTTACATGTAGGTGCAAATAGTTTTACATGATAATTAAGTGCATATATATTTCTGTTTTCAAGCATTTTAAATAATATCTCATGTATATATATTTCATTTTTCAAACATTTCAAATAGTATTTCCTGTATATATTTAAGTTCTCAAACATTCTAAATCGTATTTGAACATTCTAAATAATTATAGTAGCTAAATGAACATTGTAAATGATTATCTAAATGAACTAGAATCAACTTGTTCATATAAAACAAACTCCAATATTAAAAACTTGTAGTTGACCGGTTCTCTCTCACTTTGGTTAATATTACATGTTCTCGATTTCCTTGTTCATATAATGAATACTATGAAAGAAACAAACTATAATACTAGGAACAAACTAGAGTTTCGTCCTTAAGAACATACATTTTTCCGACGACAATGAGAACTTTGTTTCTCTTAACGAAAGTTGAATCAGGACTCGAAGGTGAAAACTAGGGAGTAATTTATCGTTCTGGTTCAAAACAGTTAGGAAGAATAGTCATGTTGAGTGAACCCTTTCGCGTTTAGAGAGATGAATACATTCGAAAAAGCTAGGACGAGAATGTTTTGAAGATCTTTCGAAATGAAAATTTTTTAGAAAGGAAAACTTTTTTTTCTCTCTCTCCATTCGACGTGACGTGGCACATTGGATTCGCTGCATTCACTCCCAATGTCAATGCCTAAATCATTTCCCTTTTACTTTTATTAAGTGATAGCACTCTTTTAATAAGGCAAATATATGTCTAGCTACTTCTTCCTCTTTACACTAGAAAAATAGCTTAATTAAAGAGAATAGTGATAGTCATTTCTTTAACTCTTTACATCGTGTCATTATAGTATTAGTAGAAGTAAGATTGTCTAATTCCCTTGTTTTAGGTTTTTATGATTGTAACACTGAGTGTAGTCTCTATTTTCCGAGTCCTAACTTTCAAACCTTTCGTCCAAAATCTCAAAATAAAAAATAGGATAGTTTGTTATATCTGTAGAAGAAAATATCGTACTGATTGCTGAAATTCAATAAAAAAAAAAAAAAATTCTTCTGGTGTCAGTTGCATGTAACTTTGAAAGAGTGTATATTTTTGCTCAACAAGAAGGATAGGTTGGAATATATATGATGGTAGAAGAACAAACCCATATAATCTGTACAGTTAAGCCGGTAATTCGAAACTTGGGAAACAACCACCAGCTTCCCTAAAGAAGGTAAGTTTAAGAATTGTCAAAAGAAAAGTAGTTGACTATATATATTAGCTCTGGTGGAACAACAGTACAGAGGCGAAAAGAAAAGAACAAAATGGGCTGAGAGTTAGTTTTGTTCTCTAATTATCTCATCTATTAAATTCACTACACACTAGACAACAAAAACATTTAATCACAACTTTTGTCTTTGCTTTACCCCTTAAATGTGCACGTCTGAGCATGCACGTTTTCCCCAACTTCTCCACCCAAGTTTTATCCATTCATTACCTTTCTTTCACAACCCAATATAACTGGAGCTCTTCTGCTTCCTACCCATAAATAAATAGTCAGACAAATAGAAAAGAAGAAGAAAATGCAAGGTATATGGGTGTCACTGAAGCAGAGTGTTGTTCATTGCAAGGGTAAAGCAGCAACTGATGTAATTATGAACCATAAGAAAGACCACATTAATTACTTCATATCCAAATCCAAATCCAAATCCAACACCTCTACCTATACCACATTAAGCCCAAATTGTGCTCCCTATGACGGCTATTCATACACTGGTAAGTAATCATCTATCTTTATCAAAATCACCAATTACATTTATCACTAGCAGCTTATAACTATTACTAATCAGTTCTTGTGGTGGTTAAACAGAGTTAAATGTAGGAGACTCACCCAGGAATGTGATTGAAAGAATCATCATATCCACATCAACAACAAAATACAATTCCAGTCAAAAAAAGAGAAACATAGCAAAAGTCCTTAAGGTAAACCTCTCAACACAGATGGTGGCAAGTTTTGAAAAGTACAGGGAGGAAGTGAAAGGGAAAACATTCCCCCGACGAGGAGGAGAAGAAGGATACACTACTGAGCAGCGGCATCCAAGGATCATGGTGGATGGGAATGAGTTATTACTATTCTATGGCACGACTACCAACTGCTCTTCTTTCAGTTCAATTTCTTTATCCAACCTCTGTAATGACCCTCATTGTCAAGTCTGCCGCACTATTCAATCTGGTTTCAAGACCAATTATGATCTTACAACTCAGGGAATTCGATTGAATACAACCAGTTGGGAATCCCCTACCCAGAATGTTGACCACAAGCTAAAAAATAATCATAACACTAAACGGGCAGTTATAGTTTGTCGCACCATAGCAGGACAAATCGGTGATGGAGGAGGAGATTTCAACAAGGACTATGATTCGGTTGTAATTAGGGGAGCTGCTCCCAACCCAGAGTCCTTCATTGTGAAAAACCCAAATGCCATCATTCCTTGTTTCGTTGTTGTTTTCAACTGACAGTTTATTTATTATTATAGTTCACGCTGCCTAATATTAATTTCAATCTTTCAATTCTTCGTCTCCATATCATGCATTATACAACCAACATCTTGTATTCAGAGTACTAAAGCAGAATCAGACACAAACATACATGCATGGCTATATGCCATTTCTCTAAACTTTGCGAGAAAAGCATTCAGTATGAACCAGTGCATACTCTACTTAGGCCAGCAAAGGGTAGGGAATGAGAATTGTACCACAACCAACCAGGGCATCGGAAATAATATTTTCTGTCCCTCAAAACAAGCCCCGATCCCTTACATACTTCACATCTTTGTTGAGCTACCTGAACAACCCAAAAGATAAAACATTAAAGCACAAGATCAATTGTCTTGGATATAACTGTTTCCCCACATTATTATGATAAGGTGCAAGTGCTTACAGAATCAGATAAAACTCACAATTCTCTTGCTGAACTCGATCCCTGCAACCACAAACAGTGCCGTGGCAGCTGCATAGTACATTTTCAGAGAAAAGTTAGCTTTAAGCTAATAACTCAAACACCCATTAATAATTACTAAGGTCATATTCTGGCATTGTTAGATCAAGTTGGAGCTTTTATGTAAGATGGATATTGAGAAAGCCTAGAACCAACTTATAAATTGAAACTTATTGATATATGGGAATGAGAATGACAATAGGAGAACAATGGATCACTTTACTGGATTCTTTAGAATCATGTTGCAGAATGCAGAGAGACCCTCTTATCTCCACACTTGATTGTTATTGTTATGGAGACTTCTAGTAGGATAAGCGGCGGTATTGTCCATTTCTGGGAGCGAGGAGGAGGAGGAGGAGGCTAACGGATGATGATTTAGATCGCTGTACTGGTTATTGAGTAATGGACGGAGGAGGGAAGGAAGCCCGGCAGTCACCGGAGAACAAATCAAAGAAGCATTCATTTTTTATATTACTCCACCTTATATTTTGAATTTAAAATATAAAATGTTATTAGTGTAGTTAGTTAAAAGGTTGTACTTTAGTTAAAAGGTTTTACTTGTTGTTGTTAGGTTATAAGTTGAAAATATGTTTATAGTATTTTTAGTTTTATTTTTAACCATTTTAAGTTTATGGACGGGTCGACCCACGATCCGACCCAAGCATCCATTTACTCACACATATATATTCAAATTAACCATAACCCGACAATCTAAACACTTTAAAAATTAAGTATATATATAGATTATAAACGTAGATAAATCAGAATTAAGACTAGACTGACTAAATTGTGGAAAAGCTAAATAACAAATATATTGAAAAATATTATAAATAAATAAAAACCCATAAAATTGTTAATATGAACACTATTTTTATAAATGATTTAATAATTTATTTAATTAAAAAATGAGAAAGTTACAAAAAAATAAAATCTCTATAATAATTTATATTATATATATATATAATTTAATTATGAACTTTTATAAATTATTTTATATTTTTACCATATTTTTTCTAACTTAAAAATATAAAATTACAAAAATAATAATAAATAAATTTTTCTCTTATTAGTTTATAATTATTTATATATTTTTTTTCTTAATTTTTATTTATATATATAAATTGTAACCCTCGGAAAACTTTTTTGAGTTCCGAAAAAGTTCAAGTTTTGAGAAATTCAATCTTAGTTTGCGTGTCAAGAATTTCTTTTAAAACAAAACATTATTTTTAAAAGATGTTGATTCCTGACAAATTTTTTGAAACTAATTAAAATAATTAATTTTGGGTTAATTTTAAATAATCTAAGGATTTATGATAATCAAATGACGGATTGATTTTTAGAAATTTTTTTAGTTTAAATTAATTATTAATTTAAAATATTATTTATTTTGAAACAGAGTCGTCAATTAATTTTTGAAAATCAATAAAAGTTGGTATATGTATACAATTATATTGACCAAAGTTTTTTTTTAGTTCGTAGTTTGGTGATACTCGGGAAAGGGCTTTCACGCTTCATCATTCGTACCCGTTTTAAAAACAGTCTCTACTTATAATGTTGGCTTTTAAAAATCAGTTGTATGACGTTTACGTTTTAACCGTTTATTCTTTCAGTCCTAGTCATGCTTCTAGGTTTAGCGTTATTTAAAGTATTGAAACATCAATATTTAAATGTTGGTACCTGTTGCGGATGAAAACTAAGGAGGAAATATCTGAAGAATATCGGTGATTTTTAAAGACATTAGGGTTTATAAATAAACACCAAATAAGCCTTTGTTGAAATATTTTGTGGAAATATTCTAAAAATATTTAAAGTGCATTTTCTAATTTTTTTGAGATTTTTAGAAAATGATTTTGATTCCCAAAATTACAAAAGTAATTTTGGATCTTGAAAAATAGAACCAAACAGGCCTTAGGATCAGAATCCTAAGCTTGAGGTTCGTTTTTATCGGTCGAGGTCAAAAGACCTTCGATCCGGGTTCGGGGAGCTCTCGATTGTGGTATTAAGAACTCTCGGTCCTTGGCTGATCTTACCGGTCTAGGTGTAAAAATCTATCGGTCCTAGGCATGGCTAAGTTTTTTAGTTAAGGTGTATAAACCTCTCAGTCTTGGGCTAGTTTTGAGCTAAGTCCATCGATCTTGGGCTCGGAAGCTCTCAGTCCCAAGGTTAGACCTCTCGGTCTTAAGGTTAGGGAGTCTCGGTCCTAAGGTTGGACCTCTCGGTCCTAAGGTTGGACCTCTCGGTCCTAGGGTTTAAGATTCTCGGTCCTAAGGTTAGACCTCTCTGTCCTAGGATTTAGGATTCTCGGTCCCAAGGTTGGACCTCTCGGTCCTAGGGTTTGGGATTTTCGATCCCAAGGTTGGACCTCTCGGTCCTAAAGTTTAGGATTCTCGGTCCTAAGGTCGGACCTTTCGGTCTTAAATGAAAATCCTCGGTTAGATTTCTCGGTCTTAGCTTAAGAACATTGGTCGGACCTCTCGCTCCTAGGTCGATTTTCTCGATCCTAAGTTTTGGTCCTAGGCTAACACCTCGGTCCTCAAGAACACCAAAGTGTAGGTTTATAAATTCGCTTTTTTAGCTCTAGTTCTTTGATCTAAGATCTTGAATAACTTCACAAAGCTCCCATGAACATGTTTATCATCATCTATATGTATCAATCGGCCTAGATGATGATCAATTTGTTCAAAACAATTTATGATAAAAAATCAGATTTTTGATTTTAAAGTCATTTTGAAGTGTAAGGAGTTATCTAATAGATTCATTATACTATATATACTTGATTGGTATCAAAACAAGAACATTGGATGTTCGTTTTGACCAATTCAAGAACTCAAAAATTTCAATTTATTTTGAAAATTTTGATTTTGATCAAACATGATCAGAATGGATCAAATATGATCCAAACATTTGCCCAACATCGTTACAATCATGCTGTGAAGCTTTTTGGGCTGTGATTCAACAGGATTAACCCAAGAAGAAAAAAAACCCCTTTTTATTTTGAAAAATCAAATTTAGGTTTGTATTATTTAGATCGATTGATCGGTTCTATTCTATCCATATAGTTTATAAATCATCTAGGGATGAATTTTCAACCATAAACAACAAACGTAGAAGCTTGTGCAAATTGAAATATAAAAATTTAAAATTTAAATTACAAATATGAATTAGAGGGTGATTGGAACCTTACCAAGGATTGGAGAACACTCATTGATCCTTATGGAAGTTTTCTGGATAATCAAATTCATGCTTTAAGGCTTCAAACAAAAAATTCGAAAAATCTGAAAACTTCAAGCTTTATTGGCGGATTTATGATTTTCTTCGATTTAAAGGGTATGAGTTGGTTCATTTTCTTTGGAATGATCCATGGGGAAAATTTATAGATGCCAAAGGTTGGTTGGAAGAGTCAAGTGGGATGAATCAACCAAAATCATTAATGGTATTTTGGATGTTCTTCAGTCAACTGGTCGAAGTAGGCAATGATTGTTAGATTCTTGTTTTGAAATAATAGAAATATATATATATATATATATATATATATATATATATATATATATATATATATATAAATGATGCTACAAATAAATTAATTAAATACAATGTTACAAAGAACGAAATCAATAGAATACAAGATTGATTCGAGGCATGTGCTTAGCATATTTATCTTAAAACAGTTCTACCGTCTCCCCTTGTACTAGAGATTATCCCAGATGACTGTCGCCTAGGGTACAACGAATTTAATAGTGATTCAACACCGAAATCACTATGCAACGAACTTGACAAAATACATGAATCAATCATTGAGTTTCAACGGAAATACGACGACTCAATAACTCAAAAAACACTAAATTGAGTGAAAAACTTGAAGAACACTTAAATGAGTGAAGAACTCGAATAACACTAAAAAAACAAAGAATTTTTTTTTTTAATTCTAGAGAGATTATTGAATGAGTTAAAAAGAGATATGAGATATTTTAAGAGTTTCAACATGAAGGACATATTTATTGCTGAAAATTAAACCATCAGATCAATCCAACGACTGATAATTCATTCAACGACTACCATTCGATCTTATCCATTGACATTTGATCTTATCCAATGACATTAAATTTCACCAAAAATATTTATTTGGATTAAATTACATTTAATTTATTTATCCAAATTCCTATTTCCATTTAATTAATGTAATTAGTTTAAAATTCCAACAATCTCTCATATTAATGGAAATTGAAAGATTAACCTGGTGAAAGGTTCAATAGTTTAATCTTACATAGGATAGGTAGATGTAACCTTTTGACTTTTCCTTATGAAAGTATATAACTTTACTAGCTGATTAGTAGACTTAATATCCTTGAACTATTCAGCCATTTGTGTAAATGATTACACACTTTTACATAAAATTATCCATAATACTTGACAAAGTCTCACGGTTGTGTCCGTTTTGGCCGTGGAACACGCGCCTGTTTCTGTGAGAGGGTCTAGAATTGAGCCTCACAATTCCTTCAAAGCGACCCCACTTCTCCCTCACATAGGTGATCTTTTTGCTCACAAAGAATCATTAAAAGAAATACGCTTATCTTCGTCAAAATATATATTTTTCGTTATAGGATTAATCCTCAACAATAATCTTCCAAGTCAGTATGATTAGGTTGTCCTATTGAACCTAGTTCTCGGGATCTACAATCTACATATGTTGAGTTTTCCTTCATACCAACTTATAGTAGGCTCATGTCTTTAAAAGACTTTCAAACTAACTCTCTATTCAATATTTTGGTTAGCGGATCCACAATGTTATCTTTAACTAACATAGTCAAATGTGATAACTCTATTAGAGAGTATAGTCTAATGACATTATATCTAAGATGTGTATGTCTAGATTTGTCATTTACTCTAAGATTGTCCAATTTCTTATTACTATCACAATAATTAAAAATTTCCTTGTAGATAATCTTGGAATATCTTTTAATAAACATAGTCATTCATACATACTTATCAATTAAACATTATTTTATGAAAAATATTATTTACTTGGCTATCTATTATGCCTTCGTATAAACGATTACATATTTCATAAAAAGAAATTCGTTAGAAAATTTCCACCTATATAGTTGCACTTTCAAGTGTAAACATATTCACTCGTAGACGTAAAGTCTTTCATGTTATTTTATTATTTAATTACAACATGATACCTCGTTTAGTGCAACTCGCATCCTTAGTGGATTTAATCATTTTTATAGTAATTTCTAACGATAAAAATATCGTATAAATACACGTAATGAAATAACCACTTTCATTGTCTTCATGATATTCACAATTGTCACATTTATTGACTTTTCAGTTAAAATTAAAAATTTTATACCATTATTGTAAACATTGTTATATGTCATACAAAACTTTACAATCCAAATTTTTATATTATTTTATATTATAAAATCTATTTTGAAAATATTCGTTGTTCTTCATATTTGTATGAAAATAATATTAAAGAAAAACGCGTCTCTTGATTTCAAACCCTCAAAAAATCAAATTGAGCACCAAATAAGCAAATATAAACAAGACATTTTCTTGTTATGTTATGTTACGCAACTTTATCTTTTGTAGAGAATATATTTCTCTAACAATAAATCATCCTTTTATTTATCATAACATACACAATAATACTTTTTGTTATTATCAATAAAAACATTTGCCCCACATTCGTGTTGTTACATTTAAAACACACATCTATGTGATTTAGATCCAAAGTTTTGTTTAATCAAAAGATTGCCACACAGTTCTTTTGTTATACTTATCATTAAATTAATAAGATAACTATTATTGTGAATATTTAATTGAATAAATAATTCATATATAATTTATATATAAGAGATTAAAATATTTATTAATATATAAATCATTCTTCACATAATCTCTATATAAGAAACTATAATGTTGAATTAATTAAAATATTTATTTCAACTTATTATTTCTATAAAAGAAATTAGAATATTTAATCAAATAAATATTCATCATCATGTCACATGATTTCTACAAAAAAAAATTCATAATGTTTCAAGCATCTTTGGCCGAAACAACTTGAAAATTTATTTTTGGTTGCACGTTCGCATCCGATAATGTCGGCACATATGCCACATCATTTCTCAAATCAATTAAGATTTATCCTTGTAAGACCAAATCAAACAAGATCTTATTATTGAGATCTAGAACCAAATAGGCCATCTTTATTAATACCACATAATTATAAGTCTTCTTTTTAATAATTCATATTCAATCTACACAACTCTTTAACTTCTTTATATCCAGCTTTATCGATATTATGACATTCTATTTTCTTTAATTATAAAATTTTATTTTTTTCCTTGACTCAACTATGTCAACAAACAAATATATACACATTTAAAAATGATATCTTAATATCATAACAAAAATGTATTTTTATTAATTATCAACTTAATTAATTTAAGAATGTATATATTATAATTAAAAGGAGTAATAGGGGGAATTTGGGAAAGGGAATGAGAGAATGAATTACTTATCATATCATTCTCTCCCAATTATTTCTGTATAATTAATTATTTTAAAACTGAAATTATATATTTAAATTATAATTAATTTTAATTACTATTAAATATAACTATTAATTTTTTAAAAATTACAAGCTAACTTTTAGTTACTTTTCATTTATTATTAATAATAATTTTAATTACTATCAAAATTTTAATAAAAAAAACAAAGTATTATTTTCTAATTTATTTTCAAGATAATGTTTGTATATTGAATATACAATTTATTTTTAAAAAATTTATATGGCAACATATATTAGCTTATAAAATTAAATTTTACCAACACAATAAAAATGTTAATAATTAATATATATATATATATATATATATATATATATATATATATATATATATATATATATAATAAAGACTTATCTTTAACCTTCGTTTTTTTAGATTAATAATTTTAGCTTGTCGAAATGAGTCATAATCTCTTTTGCAACATCACAATTAGTATTTCTAAAACATCAAAGACAAAGATTTTCGAAACAGAAGTTACTAAATAACTTAGCACACAAAACCATTTTAAGATTGTTACCTTCTTTTTTTAAATAACAGAAATATATATATAAATGATGATAAAAAAAATTAATTAAATACAATATTATAAAGAACAAAATCACTAGAATATAAGGTTGATTCGAGGCATGTGCTTAGCATATTTCTCTTAAAACAGTTTCACTGTCTCCCCTTATGCTGGAGTCGCAGATGAATGTCTATCAAATATTTATTAATTATTTTTTAAAATGAAAAGATAAAAAATTATAATTGACTAATTAAATATATATTTTTTTAAGTTTTAAAAAATCAGTATTGATAGGAGATATGAATTTCTTGGATTCATATTCTTAAAATATTTTTAACTTTTGCAAGGGAGCTAATTCATTTTTATTTTTTTTTATAGAAAGCTTATTCAGTTTGACTCTTATGTTGGACTCGATCACA